>NC_064931.1:853092853-853402853 GCF_023897955.1 Schistocerca gregaria | reverse complement strand
CGCGTGCGCGTGCGTGCGCGTGCGTGCTCGCGCGAGCGACAGTGTCTATGGGACTGCAGCTATCCTCCAGGCTAGAAGTAATGGGCTGGCTTCTCTTAGTCTGGAATGTTTCCAGTGCTACATATCTGGGTACATTTTTTTCAAGTCATGTATGTGTGACATGAAATAGTGATAATACACATCATAGACAACCTGACAACATTGTTTCGGAAAAGGAATTATAGGATGTCAGTATGATATTATCACATTCTTGTGTTCTGTTGTACAGCTGTGAGCTCAGTAATAAATAGTAATTTGATAATGTAATGTCTATGTTTTATGCAATTAGCACCGTTTTGTGAATGATTAGACAAATTAATTTAAATTTGCCACACTATGAGCCAGAAGACAAAATTGATAGAAAAAGAATGTGATTGTTGCAACATGTGGTGCTCGCAGTTGATGTAATGGTTAGCATCGCAGGCTGGCGTGGTGCAGGTCGCCATGTCAAACCTGACCGCCAGCAACTACTTGTTATTTATTAGTTACCATCTGGGCAGATAATTGGATGGCAGTGTCAGTGCTGCCAGCCAATGAATTTACCCACAGAATAGGCTGCACAACATGGGCCAGCAAATGACAGTGTGGCATGCCTGCAGCACAGGGCAGTGGATAGGGGTGTGGCATGGCTGCAGCACAGGGTGGTGGATGGGTGTGGTAAGCACAGTCTTGGTGTGCTGTGGCAGTATTGCAACTCTTCAGGAGCTCCAGCTGATAACTACAGGAATGTCAACATAGTCTGAATAAGGCTTTTTCCACAAGAACACCGACCACTAAGGTTTCTTCTGCCACCGACAAACAATGTTCAATGAATCTGTCATGGGTCCTTTCCTCTGTACTCAGCAGAGCTGTGGTTCACACACCAATTCTCTTTGGCTGAGCTGATCCACTATATCACAAACTGTTTCCCATTTAGATTTTCATTATTCTAATAGTGCTTGAGCCACAACCTTAATTGGCTATTTAAAAATACCTTCTTCCTAAGGTTGACCCACTCAGCAGTTAACTGGTGTAAAGGAGCTCAGATGGGTGGGCAGTTTTTTACCATAGACACAGGCTGCACAACTTAAAGTGAAGACTATAGTGATACTTCAAACACCAATAATCATGTCTCCGTGATACTGAGAACTATGATACTGCTAAATATGCTGGAGCATCTGCTTTGCAAGTGTGTGTGCTTTGAGTTGTTACTAACTCATTCAGTGTTTGAAGATGGATGAGTTCCATGGTATCATTGAGGAATGTTAGATTATGGGCTGGGAGTGCCTTCAGTGGTTTATCTAGCTGATTCAACAAAGGTTGCCTCACATTCTCAATGATAGTTCTAATTAGGATAGCTGGGAGATGAAAGGTTTGTCCAGTGATGTCAGAAGTTGTGCCATTAATTGGCAAACCGCTGCCTTGCAGCCCTAAATGTATTATGTCCATATTTTGACCTTGCTGATAGGTTTATCTGGTGTACTGTCCTCCTCTGAGAATAAGGTTGTGATACCAGTGTGTCCCATGGGCATCCTTCTCCTCCTGTTCCCGCTGGGAATAATTGCACCAAGCATCCCCTTGAGTTGATCTGGATCACCTAGGTCGGGCGTTTTGTGACCCACTCTCTCTGACAATGTTCATCTGCTAACATTACTGCATTATTCTTCCATTCTTTAAAATTGGCATTACGCGTTTCATTCTAATTTGTACGTGCTTTTCCAGTGTGTCCCATCATACCAGGTAAACGTAGACTGTAAAATGTCCATACCAGACATTGGTTGTTGTTACTGGAAATCAGACCAGCACACAGTAGGGCACAGTTGGTGTTGATTCCTACTGTTGTGGCCTGATAAAACAGTGATAATGTTTTCTCATCTGGTGTGATGATAAGCTCTAATGCAGTTGTTAGTTCCTTCTGGGCTTTCTTTAGGCCAGCCAGGAATTATTCAGAATGGAACAGTGAAGGGGTCAACTGCTCATGCACCACATGGTGTATGGCCTCCTGCAACTCTGTTACCTCTACTTGGGCACCCAGTGTATTTCCAGAATGAAAATTTCACCCTGCAATGGAGTGTGCACTACTGATATGAAACTTCCTGGCATATTAAAAATGTGTGCTGGACTGAGACTCAAACTTGGAACTTTTACCTTTTTTTAGACAAGTTCTCTACTAACTGACCTACCCAAGCATGGCTCTCACACTGTTTAAAGTCTGAAAAATAAAGACTGTGGTACTGGTGGAAGTAAAGCTATGAGGATGAGACAGGAGTGATGCTTATATAGCTCAATCGGCAGAGCACTTGCCCATGAATGGAAAAAGTCCCAGGCCTGAATCTTGGTCCAGCACACAGTCTTAATCTGCCAGGAACTTTCATCCAGTATATTGTTGGCCAGTGTTTGCAAGAGTCTTGCTGTGGCAGTCCTGGTATCCAACAAATCTAGCTGGGTCTGTATAACATTCAGATCCTGATTCACTGAGCTAATGGGAATTTTCACATAACATGTCAGTTCTGCTTTTGGTTTCCATAGCATTTGAGTGTTGTTTAGCACAACCTGTTTTAATGCTCACCGACTGTATAGTGTGCCACTCAGTTATAGCTTTATTACTATCCACCATTCCTCTCACCTGCATCAGAGTATCGTTGAGCTCCCATATATCATTGGTTTCTACAGTACAGAGTACTTTTTTCAACAACCAACCTCCCACGTAGAACCACCGTCTCTTATATTGCTGCAGTGTGTCCTATACCAAATCCACCACTTGGTGTAATTGTTTTCACACACATTTATAGGAGAGCTGTAACCTCAGTATTCTCCCTGCACTTCTCCCAGCTTCTCAGCCTCCAGGTGTAGTTAAAAAAGTTTCCTTCAGCATTCGTACTTTCTGACTTTCCACACATTGTATGTTAATTTTAATGTCTAATGGTGGCTCGGTAAAGTGCCTTCCTGTGTAGAGAACGATATGTCTCTTCCATTCATTGATCTCGCAATGTGCCTACCCCTTTCTTGCAGAAGTAGTACAGTACTGCCAGAAGTATTATTCTCATTGTGGTCATCTTTGGTGGTGATGCTACCTGGTGAAAGGAAGCTGCAATTTCTCCCTATACCTGCTTTGAGAGATCTGTTGTCCATACATACATACATACATAATCAGTTATAAACAAAAGCCTATTTATGCCACCTGACATGAGTTGCTAGTGTAACTGCACGAATTCACTTAAAAATAAACCACCTTATTATACTTCCCCTATTTCCATGATGTATTCTATGCTGCTAAAACATATGGTAAGAAAACATCACAGTCACTGTGAGGGCTATTGACGTAATAACTAGGCACCTTAATTGTGTGGTGAATGTGTTCCACTTCTCCAAAATGAGGTTTTCACTCTGCAGCGGAGTGTGCGCTGATATGAAACTTCCTGGAAGATTAAAACTGTGTGCCGGACCGAGACACGAACTCAAGACCTTTGCCTTTCGCGGGCAAGTGCTCGACCAACTGAGCTACCCAAGCACGCCCCGTCCTCATAGCTTTACTTCTGCCAGTACCTCGTCTCCTACCTTCCAAACTTTACAGAAGCTCTCCTGCGAACCTTGCAGAACTAGTACTTCTGTTAGCCTGTGAAGGTAATGGGCTAGTTTGCCATTTGTGAATACATAACAGTCAACACAACTGATCATCAGATCTAAGATGAAGTTGGTGCCCTGATCTGTGATTATTGTCTCTGGAACATGGAACTTCAATAGACAATTATTTATCATTGAATGTTCTACTGTGTTCACCTGTTGATTTGGAATATCATCATTGGCACATGTTAGGATAATTGATCTATGATTGTCAGAATGTAGCAGCTTCTCACTGGTGTTTGGCTAAAAGGTCCTAAATATCCATTCCAGTCATCTCAAAAGCTTAGTTGCCTCTGGCAACTTCTGTAGTGGTACATTTACATCTTATATAGATACTCTGGAAGCCGTTGCATGGTGTGTGACGGAGGATATTTGTGGATGACTTAACTCTGCGCATGGCACGCAGTTTCTTAGATAGCGTATTTACTCGAATCTAAGCCGCACTTTTTTCCCAGTCTTTGTAATCCAAAAATCCGCCTGTAGCTTAGAATCGAGTGCAAAGTAAGCAAAGTTCTGAAAAATGTTTGTAGGTGGCGCCAAAACTAACTTTTGCCGTCGAATATATGTAGTGCTACACAGGCATGCTTTGCAGGCACAAAGATAAATACTGACGCCAAAACCTCTGCGTCAGTAAATAAATTAAAAGGTAGAAGAATGTAAACATTATGCCATGTATTCTTTCGTGTTTGCTGCTATCTCATTTAAATCCTGTCTGCCTAAATAAATTATGAAAGTAGAGTGAGACAACAGCAAATGTGGAAGAATATACATATGATGTCATGTTTATATTCGTATTATTCTTATGCTGACTAGTGATACAGTCAGAAATGAAGCACGGCAACTGACTAGATTTTTAAATCTAAGATGATACTAATTCCTGTGCAGAATGTAATGTACTAAAGAGGTGTCTGCAAAGATTTTCAAACGGAATAAAATTTTTGCTAAACTCTCGTTCAGGCCATCTTCTATCATATGCAGTTTATTATTTGGTTCTTGTTGATCATTATCAAAGAAAGCAGCAGTGTAAGTAACAACAAATAGTAGTCTCTTGCCATTGTTTCATTTATGAGACAATCCCTCTGTGTTTTTTTTTAAAGCTGCGGTAGTGTGCACAAAAGCAAGCCATGCCGTGAGCGGCGACAGGTCATAAACACTCATTATCAGAAAGCGACAAACAGTGCAGGACACAGTACAATAATGCATTTTCAGCTTAGAGTGATGTAGTAAACACTTATAACAAAGAGAACAGCACTTATCAGATCAAAGCAATGTAAGCAATCGATTCAAACCAGATGAAGCCCATGAAAAAGGAAGGGTACCCATACAAATACGGACAGAGCACCTGACACTTAGCAATGGCTGCTTGGTAAAGCTCAACTGTTAAGATTACAACTCGAACCAAACTACTGTAGCTGTATCTTCATCCACTCGACATAAATTGTGTCTCATGTTGCAATGGACCAACTTTGTTCCGATTTGGAGGTGCGGTCTTAAACTTTTCTCTCCCCTTGAACTTCGAGTCTCAAATTTCAGATGCCGCTTATATTTGGGAAATTTTTTTTCCCTTGATTTAGAGTCTCATTTTTCAAGTGCGGTTTATATTCGAGTAAATACGGTACTGATCTACATCTTCTTTCTTAGTTCTCCACCAATAATGCTCATCTACTCTCTGGTCATTCTATGACTGCCATGCATAGATAATATGTGATCATGTGCCTCCATTAGTACTTCCTGTAGTGCAGCAGGCATAAACACATGTGACCATTTCCTACATAACATACCATTGTCAACAGCAATCTGTGGCTGCAATGCAAATAACGTAATCAGTAGCAGCAGTAGCAGCTTGTTCTCTTTGTCATTCCACTAGGCTACAACCCATTGCTTGTATTATGTCAGTCTTTCTGCTAAGCCCACCTGTGTTACCATGTGTCTCGGCCAGTTTGTGAATCACTTCAAAGTCTAACTCGCTCAATTTTAATGACCACCAGGAGAGTCTACTTGAAGGATCCTTGCAACCAAACAACCGCTTCAGTGCTGTATAAATTTATTCCAATACATGTAACATCACCTTCTAAGTGGTGGAGTAATTTTTTCAGCCATGTTAAATTGTGAAGCATAATCTGGTGCCTCCTCCTAACCTTGCACTTCCTGATGTAGAACACAACCCATTGCACAGGTGCTAGCATCACATGATAAAATAAATTGTATGGTATCACAAAATCTGATATATACACACACACACACACACACACACACACACACACACACACACACACAAACACAAACACACACAGTGTTCGAGGCTGCTTGCTCTGTAACATTTTTTTATATTTAATTTTGTTTGATTGCTAAAAGTATGCATGTGTAAGAAAGCAGTCATAATTAACTCAAGATTCAAGTTACACTCCTTGTAGCAGCTGTTTATTGTAAGATCCTTCATAGTCTACATAGAATCATACCCATAGCTCATCAGGTCAAGTCACCTCTCATTTTATTGAGTGATTTTTGTTGATGTGTTTTGTGATCATTTGTGTCATTATATTTCATTTTAATATTTGTGCAGCTTTTGAAAGGGGGCACCCTAGTGCAGTCATCTGTGAAACATTATGGCTGCTTGCATCTCTTAAAGTAATTTAATCTACATAGAGGTCAACCACCATTATCTTGGCTAAATTAATATTAGTGAAATAATTTGGGAAGAGGCAATTCAGTATTACACCCTTTTCTCCAGTATCACACACTTTTCTCTGTTATTCTCCAGTGCAGTACCAGTGTTTATCAATTATTTTGTTCCATGTACAAATTTTTTGAAAGACCAAAACCAGTTAAGACTTTTTGGTCACATCATTAGACAGAATTTTACTTTTAAATTTATTGAATGATTGTTGTGTTGCCCTCCTTAAATGCAATTGGCTTAATCCAGCTTTTGTTTGTCAACAAGACTTGGGCTTCATTTAAGTCTGTGGTTAAGCTCATGTTGCTTTCATAGCAACTTTCTAAGACTTGTAACAAATGTAGTGTGTTCCCATCCCTCTTGGCACTGCTTAGCTCATTCTTATCTAAAATGAATTAAACTCTTGAATGCTCATATATGTGTAGTTAGGGGAGGGAAATAACACCAAATAAGCACATACAGGAACCTAATGCACAAAGTACGAGGTGAGATCAAAAAGTAATAGGAATTTTTCTTTTTCTTAGGTAATCTTTATCACCACCAACTGCTACCACTTTGTACCATTTGAAGTAGTCCCTCTCAAATATAATACACCTTGTCTGTGCTTTCTCTAATCTTGGACGCACTTGTGCAACTCACTTTTACTTAGTGTTCAGCTTCTTCAGCAAATCTGGTGACAAAATGACATCCTTCTATGGTTCTCTTCAGCCTTGGGACTAGAAAGAAGTTGCAGGGCACCATGTCTGGCGAATACTGTGGCTGTGACAACGTAACAGTTTTGTTTATTGCAAAAAGAAAGAAAGAGAGAGAGAGAGAGAGAGAGAGAGAGAGAGAGAGAGAGAGAGAGAGAGAGAGAGACAGACGAAGAAAAGCTCAATGAGCATTGTTTCCTTCAGATTTCTTGACACAAATGTCGCCCAACTTCTAGGTAGTAAATTCCGTATTGGACATACAACCATAAGGCAGGAACTCATTATGCACTATCCCATTGCAATCAAAGAAAACAGTGAGAAGAACCTTCAAATGTGTTTGAATTTGCCATTTTTTTTTTCATGGCTCTTCAGAGAGTTTTCATTGGAACTATAGAACCTTGATTTCAATGTCATACCCATATACCTATGTTTCATTGCCTGCTGTAACTTTCATTAGAAGTGCTGGACCATTGTCAACTTCTTTATGATGAATATTCAGTGTTGGTTTTGGTCTAAATTCAACAATTTTGGGAACAAGCTTTGCTGTTACATGTTTTATGCCCAAAACATCTGAAAAAACTGCTTGGCATGAGCCAGAGGATATGCAGACATCATCAGCAACCTCTCTGATGCTGATTTGGTAATTTCCAGAACTACACAATGTGATCAAAAGTATCTGGACACCCCCAAAAATATACATTTTTCATATTAGATGCATTGTGCTGCCACCCACTGCCAGGCACTCCATATCAGCGGCCTCAGTAGTCATTAGACACCATGAGAGAGCTGAATGGGGCACTCTGCGGGACTCGCGTACTTTGAACGTGGTCAGGTGATTGGGTGTCACTTGTGTCGTACATCTGTACGTGAGATTTCCACACTCCTACACATCCGTAGGTCCACTGTTTCTGATGTGATAGTGAAGTGGAAATGTGAAGGAACACGTACAGCACAAAAGCATAGATGCTAACCTCATCTGTTGACTGACAGAGACAGCTGACAGTTGAAGAGGGTCTTAATGTGTAATAGGCAGGCATCTATCCAGACCATCACGCAGGAATCCCAAACTGCACCAGCAGACACTGCAAGTACTATGACAGTTAGGTGGGAGGTGAGAAAACTTGGATTTTATGGTTGAGCAGCTGCTGATGAGCCACACGTCACGCCGGTAAATGCCAAATGATGCCTCGCTTGGTGTAAGGAGCGTAGACATTGAACGATTGAACAGTGGAAAAACGTTGTGTGGAATAACAAAACACGCAACACAATGTGGTGGTCCGATGGCAGGGAGTGGGTATGGCAAATGCCCGGTGAGTGGATGGTGATTGCATTTTCAACACGATCGAGCACCTGTTCATAATGCACAGCCTCTGGCAGAGTGATTACGTGGCAATAACATCTCTGTAATGGACTGGCCTGCACAGAGCCCTGATCTGAATCCTATAGAACACCTTTGGAATGTTTTGGAACGCTGACTTTATACCGGGCCTCACCGATCGAAATCGATACATCTTCCCAGTGCATCACTCCATGAAGAATGGGCTGTCATTCCCAAAGAAACCTTCCAGCACCTGATAGAACATATGCCTGGGAGAGTGGAAGCTATCATCAAGGCTGTATTGAATTCCAGCATTACCGATGGAGAGCGCCATATCTTATAAGTCATTTTCTGAAAGGTGCCTGGATGGATATTTTTGATCACATAGTGTATTTTCTTTACTTCTTCCACATTGCCATCAGTAATTTATGTGGTAGGGCATCAAAGGCAGTTGTCGTCTTTGGCGTCTTCTCAAGCCTCTTAGAAATGTTTGTATCACTTGTAAACTCTTTTCCCACTCATAACAGATTTGCCAAAAGCCACAGTCAACATTTTGAATGTGGCGCTGCACTTTATTCCATTTTTTCAAGCAAAATTTAATGCAAATTCTGAGCCATCTTTTTCAAAATTACAAATTCACTGGGCATTCGAAAACATCTATAACCTTTTTGATTGTCAACAATAAACTAAATATTCAGAACAGCTGAAAATGCATGCATACATGTGTACCAACAAGATAAAAGAAATTGAAAATCAAATGTATAAAGCCTGCAAAATTAAATTCCTATTTTTTTATTACACCTCATATATACTCTAGCAACTGACTGGACGTTTATTTGCCAGAAATACGAAATGAGGAACAACAAATGGTAAACTTCCAGAATTCATTTGTTGATACAATTAACTCTGACTGACAGAGCACACACTCTGGTACTGCGCGGCCACAGCATTTGAATCCACACCAGACGGCATGGAGGTTGAAGACCCCTAGAGGTCTCTGCCCCATTGCGCCATAAGCCGTGGCAACCCGCAAGCCCTGGTCCACATTTAGTGTGAGGGCGCCACAGTGCAACACGTGGTTGTAGCAGCCAATAGCGGTGCCCCTGATCAAGTATTTACGCGCCCGCCTCTCGCTTAGCCAGCCAGTCTAATCTTGCGTGCATCTCTGGACATATTGCCTTGCCTTAGACAGCGTATTTACCTCTTGTTTTGTGTACGAGTGGACGTGGTTTCATGTGATTCTGTTGTTTCGATCTTCTTGTTATTCGTAAGTTCCTTCGTTGGTCGTGTCTGTCCTCTCCCGTTGTGTACATGGGTCCCGCCACCCTTTCCGTCATGTCAATCCCGCAACCATTCCAGTCGCAGTTACAACACACACTGTGATTGTTCAATGTGCTCTGGCTTAATAAAGTTACTAATATGTGAACTATACAATGGCTGGCAGAGTATATATGCAAATGTAAAAAAAAAAAAGTGCACAATGCCAAAATCAGTGCACTTGTTTTGTTGTAATAATTGTCTTTGTGATTGAACCTTTATTTCTGCAACTAATTTTGGTGAGACACCTTCATCGGGCAGTCCTGAATAAAGGGCGTCAGTAACTAATGGTTTTAACATACACTATGTTATCAAAATTATCCGGACACCCCCAAAAACATATGTTTTTCATATTAGGTGCCGTGTGCTGCCACCTGCTGCCACGTATTCCATATCAGCGACCTCAGTAGTCATTAGACATAGTGGGAGAGTAGAATGGCACTCTGCAGAACTCATGGACTTCGAACGTGGTCAGGTGATTGGGTGTCACTTGTCATACGTCTGTACGCAAGATTTCCACACCCCTAAACGTCCCTAGGTACGCTGTTTCTGATGTGATAGTGAAATGGAAACTTGAAGGGACACATACAGCACAAAAGCGTATAGACCAACCTCATCTGTTGACTGAGACCGCCGACAGTTAACCCTTTGACTGCTGGAGGCGCACGATCCGCTTGGCACGCTGAGGCACTGCGGCCTGCACTGTCATCCGTATACTTGCACTAATGTGCATGACCCTCGAGCTGCCGCCTGGGGCGGAGTGATCCTCACTGCCCCACCTGCCCTGTGCTGAATATTTCTGTAGTGACTGTGACTCCATGCGAAATATTGTGTCCTCTCACGGCTGATACAGAATACTCGTAAATGCTCTCACTACGTAGTTCCCCTGCAGGTGAATTACTACAGAATCAAACTGTCTGGTAAAACTTTTTTCCCTTGCTGAGTACGGGCTTGGCGACACCGGGGTCCTGAGCTGGGGACTGGTCTGCGCCGCCAGTCTCCTGTCACCGTAACCCCCGGACATGCTTCAGCGACCACCGTACGGCGCGGCGGTGAAATGTTGTGTGCTGCGGGGACTGGTAATCTTGGCTTCACCGCCTGGACTGAGAGGAAGGCCAACCTCTATAAAAAACCCTGAATCTTTCGGTGTGCTACGCACCTAGAAGATGCATGGCTGTTGGGGTGGAACAGTCGCAAGTGGGCAACCTCTGGGGCACCTGCTGCACCTCAGTTGTATAAGGCTTACTCAGGCACGCGGGCTCTGTCTGAGCAGAGCTTTAGTTCCCTAGCTGCTCGTGGGACCGCAATGGACCCTTCGACCTCTACATTTCCCCCTACCAGTGGCTTGGGTGGGCCACTGGTAGGAAAACACACCCCATCGAAAAAGCGGCTACGCGCTGCAAGTCCTCCAGTGCCTGGTGTTGCTAGAGATTTAACAGACTATAGTAACGGAGCACATGCTGATAATCAGAATGTGTTTTTGATTATTAAAAGGAAGGAGGGTAGCTTTGAGAGGGTTTCTCCCTTTTACATCCAGATGGGTCCTGAGGGAATTGCAGGAACACTGAAATCTGTAAAGCGACTGCGCAATGGGACTATGTTAGTTGAGACTTCTAGTTCCCGTCAAGTCGCTTCCCTTCGGAAAGCAACCTGTCTAGGAGAGTACGCTATCGAGACCGAGTAAGGGTGTTGTGACGTGTAGGGACTTGGTGGATATCCCAATAGACGAGTTAAAATCTGAGTGGGCTGACGAAGGTATTGTTGACGTGCAGCATAATATGAAACGAGTCGATGGGGACCTCGTCAAATCTGACTCGTTTATTCTCACGTTCAGTTGCCCGAGATTCCCAGAGCATGTTAAAGCGGGGTTCTTACGTTTGCAGTAAGGCCATATTTCCCCAACCCAATACGCCGTTTTAAATGTCAGCGCTTTGGGCATACTACGTTGGGGTGCAATGGGATAGCCACTTGTGGTAAATGTGGTCAGCCTGCCCATGACGGAACCGATTGTTCATGGCCTGTGAAGTGCGTGAATTGCTCTGGGAGTCACCCTGTCTGGAGCCGGATCTGCCCCATCTATCTCTAAGAACGGAAGGCACAGGAGATTAAAACATCCAAGCGCATCCCCTATGGTGTGGCCAAGAAGCTCTTTAAGGCCATGTAACCTCCTGTGTTTTCAACATCTTTCGCTCCCACTCTGAAAAAGACGGTACAAATGGCCACTGTTGCTACGCAAACGGAGGTTGCTAGTGTTCGCACTAATACCTGCGTTTGCCAGTGCACTTGTGCTGCTGCAGTTGTTTTGCAACCTGCGGCTCTCCCCGCAACGTCGGACAAGGCCGTGGTTGCTGACATTGGGGTACTTCCTGCCTCTCCTCATACGGCACCTCCTGCCCAGGCGAGTAAAGTTCCAACTGTTGACAAGGCTCTGCATTCTAAGCCCCCCAAGACAAAGACGTCGATGGTGAAGGTTTTGCCACCTGAAGAGACTAGTCAGGGTCGGTCCGATGACGAGGCCATTGTACTGTCTGACATCTCCCGTGGGTATCTGAAGATCCTTGATGCAGTACACCATGAGGGTATCAGGCTGGCCACTGGTGCCTTCCGTTCCAGTCCCATCCCCAGCCTGTGTGCTGAGGCAGGGGAACCGCCGCTCGCCATCCGGCGGAAACGCCTCATGGTGCGACGGGTGTGTCATTTCCTTGCCTGTCCTACCGTTGCCCGACCGCCTATGGAACGTCTCTTTTCCAGTCGTCCCAGGGCAATGAGACCATTTGGGATTCGTGCCAAGCATTTGCTTGAGTCCCTTGGTGCGGAGCGTGTGGCCCCCCAACGACAAGGTTTTACTCGCCTGCCTCCCTGGTTGCTCCAGAGGCCCAGCATCCTTTTAGACTTGTCGGAGTACCGGAGGAGCTGCACTCCAGCTTTCGTTTTTACCTCCTTATTTTACGATATTTTACACCAGCATCCGGACCATGTACCTGTATTTACGGATGGCTCTAAACAGGGGGACTCTGTTGGTTGTGCTGTTGTTTTCCCAGATCGAGTCATCAAGTTACGGCTTCCTGCGGCGTTTACCATCTTTGATGCCGAATTGTCTGCGATCTTGCGGGCATTGGAGCAGATGAGATATGTTCCCAATCTTAAGTTCCTCATCTTTCTGACTCCCTGAGTGCCCTTCAGACCATGCAACACTTGTACTCAGCGGATACGGTCGTCCAGAACATCCATGGTGCCCTACTCCACCTGCAATGGCAGGGGAAGGAGGTTTCTTTCTGCTGGGTGCCAGGGCACATGGGGATTAGGGGAAACGAACCGGCAGATGTGGCTGCCAAAGATGCATGTTCCCTTCTTCACGTTGTTGAATGTGCCGTCTCTCTCCATGCTGTTACCTCCCTTTTGCGTTTTCGTGTTATGCATCAATGGGAAGAGGAGTGGCTGGCAGTTGGTGACAATTAGCTGCGTCTGGTCAAGGCCACTACACGGCTATGGCGTACGTCTCACCAGTGATGCAGGTGGAATGAGGTTCTCCTCACTCGCCTCCGCATCGAGCACAGTCCCTTAACGCATGGTTTTTTACTACGGCTGGAGGACCCCCCAATCTGCAGTGCTTGTGGCGTCCAGATTACTGTCTGCCACATTTTACTTGACTGTCTTTTATTCTCTGACCAGAGGGCGGTGGTTTCTTTGCCACCAGATTTGCCCTCTATTTTGCAAGACGACGCAACGACTGTGGTTAAGGTCTTACGGTTTTGTGTCCTGTCCAATTTGTTGCCTCGGATTTTAGGGAGAGGGTTTTAATGTGCTGCTGGGTGACTGGCTCACCCGGGTTTTAGGTAAGAGGTCCATCAGTCACAATTACCTCCTTGTTTCCCTTCGGTTTCTGTTCTCTTTTCCTTGTGTTTCCTTTCCTTTTTTAGTGTGTTCCTTCTCCTCTTGTTTTGCCTCCGTATGTGGGGATTTGGAACTGCGTCAGGTCTGCGTCTTTTAGCCATTCTCCTTGTTCGCTGTTCGCCTTAGTCCCTTCACTGCATATGTTCCTGTTTTTATGTGCTTGGGCGCTGATGACTGCGCTGTTTAGTACTCGTAAACGTCAAACGCAGACACTGTTGTATTACTTTTTTTGCCTTTCTTTGAAAAAAGTCTGAAAAGTAGATTAACATGTAAAGTTCTTACCGAAAATAAAAAGTAATATGTGAACGCATATGGTGCATGGTGTGGGCTCCTGTTGTCATGCCCTAGTTCATGAACCACGGGCAACGTATGAGTGGCCAAGTAAGTGCTCCTGACAGTCGGGATACCAGTTACTTTGGAATAAGGCTGGGCATCTCGGACATATTCTGAGTCCGCGTCACCTTTGTGCTCAAACGGCAAAGACTACCAAATCCACTGGTTAGTCCCTCAACCATTAGGGGTAAAACTCAATGGGACCCAGGGCAAGTAAGGCTAGCAACCTGCTTCCCTGGTGCTTCAATATGAGGCTGGCAACAATCAGAGCAAAATGCCTCGGACCTTTGGAGGTGACGGAGTCCCACCTCTGACAAACCAGGGACTCCTAAGATACGACTTGGCAAACAAATGGTAACGAGATGGGGAGCTACTCTGGGAAGAAGGTAGAGCTGGCAGAGGCTGCAAGTAAGATGGGGTTGGATGTTTTAGTTGTTAGTGACATTCGGGTAAGGGGTGAGAAAGAAGAGGAAGTGGGAGAATACAAGGTCTACCTGTCAGGAGTCAAAGCAGGAATAGCACAATGGGGTGTAGGGCTTTACATCAGGAAAGAAATGGAACCCAGCGTAGTTGCAATAAGGTATATAAATGAATGACTGATGTGGAAAGATTTGACAGTGTCGAGCAAGAAAATTAGGATTGTCAGTATATTCTCATTGTGAAGGGACAGATCAAGATAAGATGGATAGTTTTTATGATGTACTCACTGATGTAGTTGTTAGAGTAAAGGACAAGGACAGCGTTCTGCTCATGGGTCATTTTAATACCAGGATTGGAAATTGAACAGAAGGGTATGAAAAGGTTATGGGTTAAATTTGGAGAGTATATGGAGGCCAACAGGAACGGGGAACAACTCTTGGATTTCTGTGCCAGTATGGGCTTAGTAATCACAAACTCATTTTTTAAACATAAGAACATTCACCGGTATACTTGGGAAGGCAGGGGAACCAGATCTGTCATTGACTATATAATAACAGATCAGGAATTCAGGAAGGCTGTGAGGGACACACGTGTATTCAGGGGATTCTTTGATGACACTGATCACCATTTAATCTGCAGTGAAATTGGTATTGTGAGGCCGAAAGTGCAGGAGGTGAGTTCCATATGTAGGAGGATAAGAGTGGAGAAATTTCAGGATAAGGAAATGAGGCACAAGTGCATAACAGTGATCTCAGAATGATACCAGTTAGTTGAATGTAGTCAATTACAGTCATTGGAAAAGGAATGGACAAGGTACAGGGACACAGTACTAGAAGTGGCTAAAGAATGTCTTGGAACAGTGGTGTGTAAAGGTAGGATGAAGCAAACAGCTTGGTGGAATGACACAGTCAAGGCACCCTGTAAAAGGAAAACGAAGGCATATCAAAAAGGCTACATACTAGAACTCAGGTAGACAGAGAAAGTTATGTTGTAGAAAGAAACAAAGCCAAACAGATAATTGCAGCATCCTAGAAGAAATCTTGGGAAGACTTTGGAAACAGGTTGGAGACTTTGGGTCAAGCTGCTGGAAAACCATTCTGGAGTGTAATTAGCAGTCTTCGAAAGGGAGGTAAGAAGGAAATGACAAGTATTTTGGACAGGTCAGGAAAACTGCTGGTGAATCCTGTTGATGCCTTGGGCAGATGGAGAGAATATTTTGAAGAGTTGCTCAACGTAGATGAAAATACGACCAGTAATGTTTCAGATTTCGATGTACAATGGGATAGGAATGATGATGGAAATGGGATCACATTTGAGGAAGTGGAGAAAATGATCAACAGTTTGCAGTGCAATAAAGCGGCTGGGGTGGATGAAATTAGGTCGGAACTCATCAAATACAGTGGAATGTCAGGTGTTAAATGGCTACACAGGATAATTGAAATGGCGTTGGAGTCGGGACAGGTTCCATCAGACTGAACCCAAGCAGTAATCACACCAATCTTTAAACATGGAAACAGGAAAGATTGTAACAACTACAGAGGTATCTCTTTAATCAGCATTGTGGGTAAAATCTTAACAGGTATTGTTGAAAGGAAACTGCGAGTATTAGTTGAGGACAAACTGGATGAAAATCAGTGTGGGTTTAGGCCTCTTAGAGGTTGTCAGGACCAGATCTTTAGCTTACGGCAAATAATGGAGAAGTGTTATGAGTGGAACAGGGAATTGTATCTATGCTTTATAGATCTAGAAAAGGCATATGACCGGGTTCCTAGGAGGAAGTTATTGTCTGTTCTACGAGATTATGGAATAGGAGGCAAACTTTTGCAAGCAATTAAAGGTCTTTACATGGAGAGTCAGGCAGCAGTTAGAGTTGACGGTAAATTAAGTTCATGGTTCAGAGTAGTTTCGGGGGTAAGACAAGTTTGCAACCTGTCTCCACTGTTGTTCATATTATTTATGGATCATATGTTGAAAACAATAGACTGGTTGGGTGAGATTAAGATATATGAACACAAAATAAGTAGTCTCATATATGCGGATGACTTAGTTGTGATGGCAGATTCGATTGAAAGTTTGCAAAGTAATATTTCAGAGCTAGATCAGATATGTAAGGACTATGGTATGAAGATTAGCATCTTCAAAACGAAAGTAATGTCAGTGGGAAGGAAATATAAACGGATTGAGTGCCAAATAGGAGGATCAAAGTTAGAACAGGTGGACGGTTTCAAGTACTTAGGGTGCATATTCTCACAGGATCTCAACATAGTGAAAGAAGTGGAAGAGAGGTGTAGCAAAGCTAATGCATTGAGCGCTCAGCTACCATCTACTCCCTTCTGCAATAAGGAAGTCAGTACAGAGACTAAGTTATCTGTGCATCGTTCAATCTTTCGACCAACTTTGTTGTATGGGAGCGAAAGCTGGGTGGATTCAGGTTACCTTATCAATAAGGTTGAGGTTACGGATATGAAAGTAGCTAGGATGATTGCAGGTACTAGTAGATGGGAACAATGGCAGGAGGGTGTCCACAATGCGGAAATCAAAGAAAAACTGGGAATGAACTCTATAGATGTAGCAGTCAGGGCGAACAGGCTTAGATGGTGAGGTTACGTTACACACATGGGAGAAGCAAGGTTACCCAAGAGACTCATGGGTTCAGCAGTAGAGGGTAGGAGGAGTCAGGATAGACCAAGGAGAAGGTACCTGGATTCGGTTAATAATGATATTGAAGTAATAGTCTTAACATCAGAAGAGGCACAAATGTTAGCACTGAATAATGATCACGGAGGAATTTTATAAGGGGGACTATGCTCCAGACTGAACACTGAAATGCATAATCAGTCTTAATTGTTGTTGTTGTTGTTGTTGTTGATGATGATGATGATGATGATGATGATGATGATGGGATGATGATGGGATGATGATGATGTGTACGAATCTCGTATGTCAAGCTTTTTGCATGGAACTCCAGAATTGGTGTAGATGTTTCAAAGGAAATTTCAGCAGTGTTTAGAATAGCCATTGCGCACATGTTTTAAGCAATATGTCGTAGAATCAGGTCAATACTAACAGAAATTTAGTGACAGAATACGTTGAAATGTTGCTGTTCCATAAGGGTCAAAGGTTTTAAGTATTGAATCACATTCTACTAGCAAATATTTAATTAAATTTAGGACGGAGTTCTTATATTATTACTGATTTTTTACAACTAGTGACAGAGGTATTTATTGCATTGAACCACATTTGGATGTATTTATCTTGGAAAACTGTTTAACATTTTTTACTACCATGTAGTACATTTCTACCAAAAGAAACTTTATAGCATATGAGCAGAGTCACGCTTGAAAGGGCACACAACGTATTTTTTAAGAAATTATTCATTGCCTGTTTAGTACATCGTATTTTAGACCTCGTCATCAACAATGTCGTTGTCGTCGTCATTTTCTAAATTTATAACTATGGCATCTATTATGCCTTCAATAATCCCATCCTTAACCCAGTGCTGTCTTTAAAGTTTCTCCACGTTGAGGCAGTATGCACTCCAGTCTTCTTGTGTTATAGTTTCAATACCTGTAACAATTGGGACTAGTATTTGTATATGCTATTTTTTGGTTACAGTAAAATTTAGCTTCGAATAAAAAATGTGAGCTCAGAAAATGGCTTCCACCAACTGTAGCAACTTTGTCATGCAAATATCTCCAAGAATATTTCTTCCTCTGATGAAATGTTTGAGTTTTGTCCACGCCATTTCAATTGGATTTAAGTCTCAGTTGTGTGGTGCAAGTCGCAGCACAATGTGTCCATGAGCTTCAAGTATTTTATTAATTTCAAATACTTTTCCCTCCAACTTATGTTGTTTAATAAAATCAAAAAATTTTGTTTTTCTCATTGACGAATCAGCTTCCACCTTATTTTTAATAACCAAGCAATTATTTCCATCTTATTTGAAGCTCTAGTTGGAGCTTTGTTATGCTCCTTGTAATGTGAAGTGTTGTCCATAACAATAACATAGTTGGGTGGCAGATTTGGAATTACTTTAGTCAATATACAATCTGAAAAATTTTCGTTGTTCATTTACTCAAGGTAGTCTGCTGTTGCACATCCCTGTTTATAAATCAACTGTGTGTTGGGTAATAACCCATTTTTTGATCCAATATTGACTGGTATAATCCTATTGCTTCTGCTAACATTGTCCATAATGCCATCTTCGCCAGGGCCCTGCCAACATTTTCTGTAAGTAATGTTGTTGTCCACCCAAGTTTCATTAATATAAAAGATTTTTCTGCCTAGCTCCCTTAATTTCCTCACTTGGATCAGGTACTTAAATCTCCAGTCATTCTCTCTACCAGAATCTTTCATTTATTTACAGATCTTTTCCAGATAAATCCCATTTCACGCAGTGTCTTGTGTAAAACATTTTTCTGCCAATGAAAATCTATTTTTCGTTTCATGGCAGTAACCAATTTCCATAATGTCGGAACTAGTTTTTTGTTTATGTAAAAGTCCTCCATCGTTTGTCATATAACCGACTTTGTGAAACTGTCTATAACGATGGGTTTCCTCCCAAAATTATTAGTTTTCTTTCGTGGTGATTACAGTAAACCATGCGGCTTATTTTCACGTTCCTTCCTTATGTGTCCTATTGTGGCGAGGCTCATGTTTGCATAAATTGCAGCCCTTTGATTGGGACTGGTAAAACTAACAAACAGTTCTTTTTGTGTCACCTCCTTACACCCACTGTTATAACATTAGAGACGACTGGATGCTCGTTACTCCACAGATACCTCCTCTTCGTATTCCGCCCATTTTCTGGAATTGCAGGGCGATTATTCATCACTTCCTGATACCTAAGTATATCAGTGAGTATACAAAGTTAACTGACTGACACTGGAAGCTACGAGCCACAAACAGAAGCAACATATATCACTGCACGCCAATCTACACCGCTGGACAGGTAACGGGTAACTGCTTTTTGGTGCCCCTGTAGGCCAGTGACAGCGTTCTTCCGGGAAAGGCCACTTCCCCCACCAAAAGCGCTGCTCGCTCTTGAGTTTACAGACAGGCTATAGTGGCGCGCCTATACTCGTCATCAGCGCTCAGCTGCCGGCAAGCGGGTGTGACTTTAACTCGTTAACAGCGCTCAGGGGAAAACCGGCGGCCGCGACTACTCGTCATTAGCGCCCAGGTTCCTGGCAGTGTGGACCCTGCCCTGATCAACTCCCTAAACCATTTCTACTTTTGGGAGATTTTAATGCCCATAATCCCTTGTGGGGTGGCACAGTTCTTACTGGCCAAGGCAGAGATGTCAAAAATTTACTGTCACAACTCGACCTCGACCTCTGCCTCTTAAATACTGGGGCCACCACACATTTCAGTGTGGCACATGGCAAATATTTGGCCATTGATCTCTGGTTTTGCAGTCCTGGCCCTCTCCCATATATCCACTGGAGAGCACATGATGACCTGTGTGGTGGTGACCACTTCCCCATTATCCTGTCACTGCCCCGCTAAGGCCTATGGACGCTTGCCCATATCGGCTTTAAGCAAGGCAGACTGGAAAGCCTTCACCTATGCTGTCACTGTTGAATCTCCCCCACATGGTAACATCGAAGTGGTGGTTGAGCAGGTAACTACAATGATCGTTTCTGTGGTGGAAAACGCGATCCCTCATTCTTTGTGGTGCCCCAGCGAAAGACGGTCCCTTGGTGCTGCCGGAAGTCGCGGAGGCAATAAAGCAGTGTCGCCGAGCTCTACAGCAGCATAAGCAGCACCCTTCCCTGGAGCCCCTCATAGCCTTTAAACGGCGTTGTGCCTGCATTTACTAGCTTATCAAAAGGCGGAAAGAGGAGCACTGGGAGAGATACATGTCGACCATTGGGTGCATTCGTCACCTTCCCAAGTCTGGGCAAAGATTAAACGAGTTTTTGGGTACCAGACCCTAACAGGTGTTCCAGGTGTTAACATAAATGGCATGTATCTACCGACACACTTTCGATTGCTGAGCACTATGTTCACACATCTGCATCAGAGATTTACCCCCAGCCTTTCGCACTCTTAAACAGTTGATGCAAGTAAAGTCCTCTTGTTCACTACATGCCACAGTGAACCCTATAACACCCCATTTACAGAGTGGGAGCTCCTCAGTGCCCTTGCACATTCCCTCGACACAGCTCCTGGGCACGATCGAATGATTAAACATCTGTTGTCTGACTACAAGCGACATCTCCTCGTGATCTTAACCAGATCTGGTGCGATGGTGTCCTTCCATCGCACTGGCAGGAGAGCACCATTATACCAGTGCTCAAACCTGCCAAAAACCCACTTGATGTGGATAGCTATTGGCCCATCAGCCTCAGTGACATTCTTTGTAAGCTTCTGGAACATATGGTGTATCTGCGGTTGAGTTGGGTCCTGGAATCACATGGCCTACTGGCTCTGTGCCGGGGCAGCTTCTGCCTGGGTTGCTCTACCACTGATAATCTTGCGTCCCTCAAGTCTGCCATTCGAACAGCCTTTTCCAGATGTCAATACCTAGTTTCTGTCTCTTTTTATTTATGGAAAGCATATCACATGACCTGGAAACATCATGTCTTTTCCACATTATACGAGCGGGGTCTCTGAGGCCAGTTCCCGATTTATATCCAGAATTTCCTGTCGTTTCATACTTTACGTGTTCAATGTGGTGCCTCCCATAGCTTCCCCCATATCCAGGAGAATGGGGTTCCCAGGGCTCTGTATTGAGTGTGTGTCTATTTTTAGTGGCCATTAACGGTCTAGCAGCAGCTGTAGGGGCGTCCATCTCACCCAATCTGTATGCAGACGACTTCTGCATTTTGTACTGGTGCTGCTGAGCGGTGCCTACAGGAAGCCATCCACAAAGCACAGTCATGGGCTCTAGCCCACGGCTTTCAGTTTTCAGTTGTATTGCAAAGCCGTGTGTTATGCACTTCTGTTGGCGTCGTACCGTTCATCCGGAACCAGAAGTTTACCTTACTGACGATCTCCTCACTGCAGTGGAGATGTATTGATTTTTATGACTGGTTTTCGATGCTTGATTGACTTGGCTTCCTCACCTTCGTCAGCTTAAGCAGAAGTTCTGGCAGCACCTCAATGCCCTCCGCAGCCTGAGCAACAGCAAGTGGGGTGAAGATCGTTCTAAGCTGCTGCAGCTATACAGAGCCCTTGTCAATCCCACTTCAACTATGGGATTCTGGTTTATGGTTGAGCGGCGCCCTCAGGATTGCGTTTACTTCACCCAGTGCACCACTGTGGCGTTCGACTAACGATGGGAGCTCTTAGGATGAGTCCAGTGACCAGCATCCTTGTGGAGGCTGGAGTCCCTCCATTGCAGGTCAGGCATGCACAACTGCTTGCCAGTTATGTTGCACACATTTGTAGTTCTCCTGTGCATCTGAATCTCCTGCGCATCTGAATTACTGTCTCCTTTTCCCACCTATGGTGGTTCGTCTCCCGCACCAGTGGCCCAGGTCAGGTCTTACAATTGCAGTTTGCGTCCGATCCCTTCTATCTGAACTGGAGTCCTTGCCTTTACCACCTGTACTAGAGGTCCAATCACATACACCTCCATGATGTACACCTGGGCCGTGGCTTCGTCTGGACCTTTCACACGGCTCTAAGGACTCAGTTAACCCTGCAACTCTTCATTGTCACTTCCTCTAGATTCTCGACATGTACCAGGGCCATGAGGTGGTTTATACCGATGGATTGATGGCTCATGGTCACTTCGGCTTTGCCTATGGTTATGGAGGACATATGAAAGAACACTCCTTACCAGATGGCTGCAGTGTTTTCACAGCAGAGCTGGTGGCCATATCTCATGCTCTTGAGTACTCCTGCTCATGCCCAGGCGAGTAATTTCTCCTGTGTACCAACTCCTTGAGCAGCCTACAAGCTATCGACCAATGCTACCCTCGTCATTCTTTGGTAGCAACCATACAGGAGTCCCTCTATGCCCTGGTATGGTCCAGTCATTCAGTGATGTTCGTCTGGAACCCAGGTCACGTCAGAATCCCAGGCAGCGAACTTGCTGACAGGCTGGCCAAATAGGCTACGTGGAAACCGCTTATGGAGATAGACTTTTCTGAAACTGACCTGCGTGCATTGCAAGGTTTTGTAGCTTTGGGAGATGGAATGGCATACTCCCAGTACGCACAACAAGCTGCGTGCTATTAAGGAAACTACGAATGTGTGGAAGACCTCTGTGCATGCCTCTCGCAGGGATCTGTGGTTCTCTGTCAGCTCCGCCTTGGCCGTATGTGGCTGACGCATGGTTATCTCCTCCACTGCGAGGAACCACCTTGGTGTTGTTGTGGCTCACAAATTACTGTCGTCCATCTCTTGCTGGACTGCCCACTTTAAACCGCTCTGCGGCAGACTTAACTTTCCCTACGGTGTAGGCCGACAATGACTCAACAGCAGCTTTAGTTTTACGTTTTATTCGTGAGGGTTAGTTTTATCATTTGCCTTAAGTTTTAGCAGATGTCCTTTGTTCCTGTGTCTCCCCCACTCTAGTGCTTTCAGGGTGGAGGTTTTAGTGTGTTGCAGAGTGGCTGGCTTTTTATCCTCATGGTCAGCCAGCCATGGTAA
Source organism: Schistocerca gregaria (assembly GCF_023897955.1). Taxonomy (NCBI): domain Eukaryota; kingdom Metazoa; phylum Arthropoda; class Insecta; order Orthoptera; family Acrididae; genus Schistocerca; species Schistocerca gregaria. The sequence continues at coordinate 853,379,959 of NC_064931.1, read as the reverse complement.
CCTGCTTTCTTGTTTTAACCTCTTCTACTTGTTTCTTGTGTCTTTGTGGTTTTCTTGTCGCTTTTTGTCCATTTAAGTGTTAGTTGCCCTTCAGTTGTTGTGGTTTTTGCTTTCATTCTGTTTTGTGTTGTAAGTCTCATTGTCTTATACTCACCCTTGTGGCATTGTATCTTTCGGAACAAGGGACCGATGACCTCATAGTTTGGTCCCTTGCCCCCCTCTTTTAAACCAACCAACGAACCAATCTGACGGCAAGCTCTGCACCTATCTATAATGGCGGGGTGTTCATTTCATGTGGCGCGTTTACAGGGGACCCAAAGACAACAGGGTTCTACAGGTGTCTTCATCTTGGCCTTTGAGGGTGATTCATTGCCTGAAAAGGTCAAGGTGATGGTTTACCCCTGTGATGTTAAACCACATATCCCTCTCCCTGTGTGGTGCTTTAAGTAATGGAAGTTCGGGCACATATCTTCCCACTGCACTTCCAGCACCACATGTAGAGACTGGACGTGCACTGCACCCAGATACTCCATGTGTGCCACCTCCCACTTGCATCAACTGTAGAGAGCACCACTCCCCCTGTTCGCCAGACTGCCCAGTACTCCAACAGGAGTGGAAAATCATGGAGTACAAGACCCTGGACCAGTTGACTTACAGAGAGGCTAAAAATAAATTTGAAAGATTACACCCCATTCGATTGACATCCACATATGCTGCAGCTACATTACCATCGCCATCAGAAGTACCAGTCCTACCATACTCTATGCCACAAACAGTGGGCCCTCTGGGACTCCAGAATACATCTGCCCCCTTGGTGGTAGGGGGAAAATCTCCTTCTGTTGGTCCCAAAGTACCTACTTCGGGAGTAAGTTCGCCCCCCCCAAACACAGGGAATGGGCCATTGTTCCCCTTCCCCCAACCGGAGAAGCAACAGCCTCCTCCGGTTCCTCTCATGCAGATAGAGTCCTTTGGGACTCTCTCTCCCAAGGTCTCCACTAATGCCACATCGGACACTTAAGGAGCCAAAATCTGCTGGACGAAGAGCTTCACGGTCTTCTTCCGTGCCTGAAGCTACTTTGGAGAAGTCCTCCCAGCAAGCCCCTAAAGAGAAGCGAGAGGGCAAGCAAACAAAGAAGCCCCAACACCACCACACTCTACTAATTCTGCACCTGCTGATGAGGTGAAGATCTGAGTGGCCCCTGAGGACCTGGATCTCGCTGATCCCTCATCCACAATAGGAATGGATACAAATACTCAGTCAGTGGCAGCAGGTGACCCTGAGGCGTCACCTCCCTCCTTGCATGCTTCATGTCTTCCCAGTCTCACGATAACGTTGTCCTCCAGTGTAAATGCAGGTTTTTTTTCCACCACCTGGCTGAGTTGTGGCAACTGTTAAGCTTTACACCTGCTTTCTCCTTTGCGCTACAGGAAACCTGGTTCCCAGCAATGTGGACCCTTGCTCTTTGTGGCTGTAAGAGATATTACATGGACCATAGCGACTATAATAGTGTGTCAGGTGGAGTTTGTGTCTATGTCCTGAACTCGGTATGCAGTGAACATGTGCCCCTACAAACCCTTCATGAAGCTGTGGCTGTCAGGATAAGGATGACACAGGAAATAACTGTCTGCAACGTATAACTTCCTCCAGATGGATCAGTACCCTTAAACTTATTGGCTCCACTGATTCATCAACTCCCTAAACCCTTCCTTGTTTTGGGAGATTTTAATGCCCATAATCCCTTGTGGATTGGCACTGTGCCTACTGGCCAAGGTAGAGATGTCGAAACTTTACTGTCCCAATTCGGCCTCTGCCTCTTAAATACCAGGGCCCCCACACATTTCATTGTTGCTCATGGCACTTACTTGGCCATTGATTTATCCCTCTGCAGCCCAGAACTTCTCCCATCTGTCCACTGGAGAGCCTACAATGACTTGTGTGGTGGTGACCACTTTCCCCATCTTCCTGTCACCCCCTCAGTGCCATTCCCCTGGACATCTACAAGATGGTCTTTAAACAAGGCAGACTGGGAAGCTTTCACCTCTGCTGTCACCGTTGAATCTCCCTCACATGGTAACATCGATGTGGTAGTTGAGCAGGTCACTAGAACTATCATTTCTGCCGTGGAAAACATGATCACGTGTTCTTTTGGGTGCAACCGGCAACATTCAGTACCTTGGTGGTTGCCAGAAATTGCTGAGGCCATTAGAGCTCCATGCCTGCATTCGCCAGCGTATAAAAAGACGGAAACAGGAGTGTTGGGGAGGTTTGTCTTGACCATTGGGTGCCATACGTCACCTTCCCAAGTCTGGAAGGAGATCAGACATGTTTGTGGGTACCAGACCCCGATAGGTGTTACTGGCATTAACATCAATGGCGTGTTATCTATCGATGCAAACACAATTGCCGATCACTTTGCTGAGCGCTACGCTCGAGGCTCTGCGTCAGAGAATTACTCCCCAGCATTTCGCACCCTCAAACAGTGGATGGAAAGGAAAGCCCTCTCTTTCACTGACTTCACAATGGACACTATAATGCTCCATGTACAGAGTGGGAGCTCCTCACCGTCCTTTCACATTGCCCTGACACAGCTCCTGGGCCGTATTGGCTCCACAGTCAGATGATCAAACATCTCTTGTCTGACTATAAATGACATCTCCTCGTCATCTTCAACCAGATCTGGTGTGATAGTGTCTTTCCATCATAATGGCAGGAGAGCACCATCATTCCAGTGCTCAAACCCGGTAAAACTCCGCTTGATGTGGATAGCTATCAGGCCATCATCCTCGCCAATGTTCTTTCTTTGTAAGCTTTTGGAATGAATGGTAAGTCGGCAGTTTCGCTCTACTATTGATAATATAGTTTCCATTGAGTCTGCCATCTGAACAGACTTTTCCAGACACAAACACCTGGTTGCAGTCTCTTTTGATTTATGAAAAGCTTACGATATGACTTGGTGACATCATATCCTTGCCATCATATTCTGCTCCCAATTTTTACCCAAAATTTCCTATCGCTTAGTACCTTACGTATCCAAGTTGGTGCCTCCCATAGTTCTCCACATATTCAGGCGAATGGGGTCCTGCAGGGCTCTGTATTGAGTGTCTCTCTCTTTTTAGTGGCAATTAACAGTCTAGCAGTAGCTGTCAGGCAGTTGGTCTCACCTTCTCTGTATGCAGACGACTTCTGCATTTCATACTGCTCGTCCAGTACTGGTGCTGCTGAATGGTGCCTGCAGGTAGCCATCCACAAGGTGCTGTCAAGGGCTCTAGCCCACGTCTTCCAGTTTTCAGCCACGAAGTCGTGTGTCATGCACTTCTGTCAGCATTGTACCGTTTATCTGGAACCAGAACTTTACCTTAATGATGATCCACTCATTGTAGTGGAGACATATCGATTCTTAGGACTGGTTTTTTGACACCCAGTTGACGTTGCTGCCTCATCTTTGTCTGCTTAAGCGGAAGTGCTGGTGGACCTCAATGCCCTCCGCTGAATGAGCAACACCAACTGGGGTGCAGATCGCTCTACGCTGCTGCAACTGTACAGAGCGCTTGTTCAATTCTGTCTTAACTGTGGGAGTCTGATTTATGGTTCGCCGGCGCCCGCAGTGTTGCGTTTACTCGACCCAGAGTACCATTGTGGCGTTCAACTGGCAGCAGGAGCTTTTAGGATGAGTCCGCTGACCAGTGTCCTGGTGGAGGCTGGAGTCCCTCCGCTGAAGGTTAGGTGTGCACAACTGCTCGCCAGATATGTTGCACACATTCGTAGTTCTCCTGAGCATCAGAATTACCATCTTCTTTTCCTGTCAACAGCTGTTCATCTACTGCATTGGAGGCCCAGGTCAGAGCTTACGATTGCGGTTCGCGTCCAGGCTCTCCTGTCTGAAGTGGAGTCCTTGCCTTTACCACCTACACTCACATACACTTCCATGGTGGTGAATCTTTGCCTGAACGTTTGGCATGGTCTTAAGGACTCAGTTAACTCTGCGTCTCTCCGCTGTCACTTCCTCTCGATTCTTGACATGTACTGGGACATGAAGTGGTTTACACTGACGGCTCTATGGCTGATGATCACGTTGGCTTTGCGTATGTTCATGGAGGACATATTGAACAGCACTTCTTACCAGATGGCTGCAGTGTTTCCACTGCAGAGCTGGCAGCCATTTCTCGTTGTCTTGAGCGCATCTGCTCATGCCGTGGCGAGTTGTTTTTTCTCTGTACTGATGCCTTGAGCAGCCCACAACACTGTTGACCAGTGCTACCCCCGCCATCGTTTGGTAGCAACCATCCTAGAGACCATCTATGTCCTGGAATGGTCCAGTTGTTCCATGGTGTTTGTGTGGACCTCTGGCCACGTTGGAACCCGGCTACATGGCCTGCGTGCAGCATTACGCCGCACGTTTTCTCAGCTTTCGGAGGTGGAATGGCATAATCTCAGTAATCACAACAAACTGCGTGCCCTTAAGAAGACTACAAATTTGTGGAAGACCTCCATGTGAGTCTCACACAGGGACTCTGTGGTTCTCTGCTGGATCCGCATTCGCCTACGTGGCTAACACATGGCTACCTCCTCCGTCGCGAGGACCCATCATGGTGTCACTGTGGTTCACATACGACTGTTGCCCATATCTTGCTGGACTGCCCACTTTCCGCCGCTCTGCGGCAGACTTTTAACCTTCCCAGCACCCTACCTTTAGTGTTGTTTGCCAATGCATCAACAGTAGATTTAGTTTTACGTTTTATTCATGGGGGGGGGGGGGGGGGGGCGGCTTTTATCATACCATCAAAATGTGGGCATTTAGCTTTGTCTCTGAGGTCGCCACCCTCCCTTCATTTTAACTCTGTAGCACTTTCTTTGCATTTGTCTGTCTTGGTGGTTGTCTTTTCTCTACATCTCACCTTGTCTTTTTGGGGTGGGCATTTTAATCCGTGTTGTTACAGTGATCAGCAGCCCAGACCATCTGCTCCACGGTTTTAATACCTTCTTCTACTTTTCCTTGTGGTGTATCTTTTTGCCATTTTTTGCTCATTCCATTTGTTTTCATTTTAGGTGTGGTGGGTGTTTTTGTACCTTGAGCCTCGCGTGTGTCAGGAAAAAGGGACTGATGAGCCTATACTTTGGTCCCTTATACTCCAAACCAACCAACCAACAGTTAGGTGGGAGTTGAGAGAACTTGGATTTGATGGTCGAGCAGCTGCTCATAAGCTACACATCATGTCGGTACACGCAAAATGATGCCTTGCTTGGGGTAAGGAGCGTAAACGTTGGATGATTGAACAGCGGAAAAATGTTGTGTGGAGTTACGAATCACAGTACACAATGTGGCGATCCAATGACAGGGTGTGGGTATGGCGAATGCCTGGTGAACGTCATCTGCCAGCGTGTGTAGTGCCAACAGTAAAATTCGGAGGCGGTGGTGTTTTGGTGTGGTCATGTTTTTCATGGAGTGGGACTTGCACCCCTTGTTGTTTTGCATGGCAGTATCAAGCACAGGCCTACATTGATTTTTTAAGCACTTTATTGCTTCCCCATGTTGAAGATCAATTCAGGGATGGCAACTGCATCTTTCAACACGATCGAGCACCTGTTTGTAATGCATGACCTGCAGTGGAGTGGTTACACGACAATAAAATCCCTGTAATGGACTGGCCTACACAGAGTTCTGACATGCATCTTACAGAACACCTTTGGGATGTTTTGGAACACCGACTTCGTGCCAGTCCTCACTCACCGACATCAGTACCTCTCCTCAGTGTAGCACTCCGTGAAGAATAGGCTGCCATTCCTCAAGAAACCTTCCAGCTCCTGATTGAGCATATGCCTGTGAGAGTGGAAGCTGTCATTAAGGTTAAGTGTTGGCCAACACCGTATTGAATTTCAGCATTACCAATGGAGGGTGCCTCAAACTTGTAAGTCATTTTCTGAAAGGTGTCTGGATATTTTTGATCACATAGTGTATGTGGCTCTCGCAAAGGTAGGAGTGTTCTGAGTAAATCATCTTAGATTTCCAAACCACTTAGCATTTCTATGCGTTAAAGTGTGCTAACTGAATATGCCATTCAACATAACCATTCTGTTTAAATTTGCTGGTGGAAAAAAATACACCCTTTGAGAGGTTACTAATTCATTAGAGTTATTGTTCAACAGTGCATATGTAGTACATGAAATGATTACATTTATAGACCAATAGCACAAGCAGTCCTGAGGTACCGGGTATCGACCCATGCTGAAACAGCTATGTTAGTAAGTGGTGTAGCCTCCGAGGTTGACAATACGGGCGCAGACTCTTTCATGTAGTCGATTGTACAGATGCCAAATAGTGTCCTGGAATATGTTATGCCATGCCTGCTCGACCTGTTTGTGTAGTTCTGGAAGAGTTGTCGGTTGACGCGTTGCACGAGTCACTTCTTGTGCCATCATATCCCACACATACTAGATTGGAGTCAAGTCCAGAGATTTTGCTGAGCAGGAAAGTTACATAGCACATTGAGAGTCACAGACAATGTGTGGGTAAGCATTGTCAAGTTGGAACAACACACCATCTTCCTGTTGCAAGAATGGCAAAGGAATTGGTCTGTAAAAACCTTCTGTCAATTCTGAGCACTGGTTAGCATCCCCTCCAGAAACAGCAAAGGTAAACAAGAGTTGTAGCGTATTGCACACCAGATGATGAGGCCTGGGGTGGGGCCAGTGTGTCTTGGACGAATGCATCCTACGAGACAGCGCTCACCAGGTCTACGTGGTACGCAGGAATGACCATCAATTTCGTGGAGGCAGAATCTGCTTTCATTGGTGAAGACCGTGACGCACCGTTCCATTTTCCAAGCGAATTCTGTCGGCAGCAGTTGAGCCGTGTGTGATGATGCTGTGACACGAGTAGAAGAAAAGCTAGAGGTGTGTGTGCCCATAGTCCCACTGCTAATCACCAGTTCACAACAGTTCGTGTTGACATGTCTGGGCTCACAAGTCCACTTACATGTGATGTGGTACCTTTAAGATTTGCCACTGCTGCCCTAACAATAAGACTATCCTAGTGGGCATCTACATGTGTGAGAATGTTCATGTGACAACTGATATCAGCACTGTTGCACAACTGTCATGACATGTCCAGCTTGTGTAGCGATTCTCCAAAAGGAACTTCCTGATACTCGGAAGGCCTCAGTTTGACGCCTTTGAAACTTGGTCATTTGGCTGTAGGAAGCAAGAGTGCATCTCTGTGGTGTGGTTGCCTGCTTGCTTCACATGTGCGCACCACATTGGGCCATCTGACTGTGAGCATTACCTATTAAAGGGTAGACATAGATGACACTCTGGTAGCTATGCCACTATGCTGTCTGTTGGCTGACGATGTTGCAACCATTATCAGGATATCTAATATCCCCCAACATGGCATGTACCGTCATCTTATCAAAATCGATTATGCCTTTCCAGTTGATCAGTTTTTTTCCCCAAGGAACCCAGAAAGCCAATGTTAGATACCATTGAAACCACTCTTTTCTGAGACTGTTTGGCGATGTTTCTGATCGTGAAGCTGTAACTTTGAGTTGTTTTTTGGTACCCAGATAGGCTGACAGTCATCTGATATACAATAAGGAAAACATTAAATACTGGCAACTTCAGTTCTCCTCCATTATGACTATAAATGTGACTTTTGGAGCAGGTTGCATAAAGTATATTAAAAAATGATTCTGCATACCAGTTCGAAAGAAAATAGCACTTTCTTGAATTCTGACGTATCTGACAATGTGATAAAGAATCTGAGAGGCTGTACAGTGTGTTCTTAAACTCTGTAATCTTCCAGTAACACCTATTATCAGGACTGTGGGCTCTCCTACCTACAAGCTAACTAAATGCGTGAGTAAATTGCTGTTGCCCTTAGTTGGTTGCTACAAACATCAGTTTAAAACCGATGAGGTTGACCAAACTGATAGACCAACGTGGTGGTAATCTCTCCTTGTATGTTAAAGGTACATTGCGCCTATTAAGAGATCACGTGCATTATGACTTTTTTTCATATTCTTTGATGGTCATTTTTTTTTCTTTTTCTTTTTTTTCTCCCCCCCCCCCCCCTCCATTTTGCAGTGGACTTTATGTAATTACATGCAAAACAGCCATAGACTGACCGATCTCGAGAGATACTCATCAACCCTCTTCCTCATTTCGTTCCATTAATGACATATTAACCAGCCGCCGTGGCCGAATGCTTCTAGGTGCTTCAGTCCGCAACTGTGCTGCTGCTACGGTCGCAGGTTCGAACCCTGCGTGGGGTATGGATGGGTGTGATGTTCTTAGGTTTAAGTAGTTCTAAGTCTAGGGGAATGATGACCTAAGATGTTAAGTCCCATAGTGCTTAGAGCCATTTAATGACATTAATAATCTGATCATATGATATCAAAGCTAATCGGCAGTTCATGTACTGCATATAGCTTGCATATCAATTTCAAGTTCATAATCAAAATGGAAAAAGAAGGAAATTTGATATTAAATGGGTTATTTACATGTAAATCAGATGTTTGTTTATGACATTTTGTGTACCACAAGCTGGCTTGTCTCATCACCCATGACCCAGAAGATAGATTTTTAATTATTTTGATGCATAATGATGCAAATATTTATGAAAAGGACCTCCTAGGTTCGCAGATTAAATATCATTTGCATCAGTTCTAAAATATGATGGCTATAAAACAATAAAAAAAACTGCAAATACATTAAGCAACTGCAAGATATGGCTTTAGGACGTCTTACTTTATCCAGCATTAACTCTAATGAAATACACTGGGTCCCAAGGAGGCGAGATAGTCTATTTTCATAATGCCCAAAAAGATAAGATAAATAGCACCCAGTAAAACAGTCAAGGTCTACGCCCAGCATCCTGAATATTAAGTGTATTGATGACTAGTACAATTACTGTCCCATATATGAGAAATGTTATAAATTACTGGAAGCCAGAATGCATATGACACAAAAATAGAGATTTAGACAAATTAACCATAGCCAAGCTCAGATGCTCAAACTAATATAAAGTTATTTGTAACGAAACAAAAATCTTTGCCCATGCATCACTACACTGGCTGTCACCATGGAGACCATTAAGGCCAGTGTGCAGTGGCAACTTGTGCTGGGACAATGGCTACAGCTGTAGTGGTATATGGTAGTAGGCACTTTTTGCTTCAGAGAAATTCAGTGTTTCTGATCTTCCTATGAGAGCAGTAGTGTTATTAGTGTCTCTACATTGTAAACAGCACACATCTGGCAGCATATGCAAATTGCATAACTTCTGTCGTTGCTTTCAGATTGGCCAATTGTAGGCTGCGTATTGGTTTTAATGGCACCACATTAGCAGTCTCAATAGTCACTTTCTCCTTAATAGTGGAGAAAACCATTGAAAGTTTGAGTTTGTACTTCAGGCTTATCTAGCAGAAAGAGAGAATACGTTGAATAAGGGAAAGGCAATGAGTTAGTTACTCTATAGACGGCTGGGGCATGGCGCACAGAAACACACAGTAAGAAACAGTTAACATTAGCTGTTGGGGTCTTGCTCTTTTTCTCATGTAAGTACAGACATTCTCTCTCTCTCTCTCTCTCTCTCTCTCTCTCTCTCTCTCCACACACACACACACACACACAAACAAACATAGACACTTGTGGTCACTGTTGCTGCAAGCAAGTACATTTGGGTGTCTGTGTGGTTGTGTGTGTAAATATGTGCTCTATCACAAGAAAAAGAGCAATAGTTCGAAAGCTAGTGTTAAATGTTTTCTATTAAATGTTTGTGTATCATGCACCAGTTCTCTATCAGTAAGTGGGTATTTTTCCCTTATTTACATATTTTTCTGTACAGGAATCTCCATTATTATAAAAAGAAAACAATTAGACTTTCCGTTAAGGTATTACAAATCCAGGCACTTCATCATCATTAAAGCTGTTATCTTTCTTGTTATGGATTCATGTGATTTTTTTTCCTTTTCTTCTCAGAATTAAGAGAGACCATGTACATAAAGTTGAAGCCCTATAAGAAGTTGAATCTGTGAAGTGTTCCAGAGAAGCCTCCCCATTGAGGCATATTTTGGAGCCTTCATTAAGTAGTTTGAGAGGCTGTACCAGTGTATACTACTTGAAGGAATATACTTAGAGAACAAAAAAAACTGAAATTTGGGTTATTTCCTCAAAAATTCTTGCATGGTGTTCGTATGTCAATCAAGAACAGCTGTCAACATGAGTAACTTGCAAGCAGATATTGTCAGAGTAGTGAAGCAACTTAAAACACTTGATAAAAGCAAGTAAAATAAAATAAGAGAAATCAGAACTCGAACAGAAAGGTTTAGGTGTTCGTTTTTCCCGCACGCTGTTCGGGAGTGGAATAGTAGAGAGATAGTATGATTGTGGTTCGATGAACCCTCTGCCAAGCACTTAAATGTGAATTACAGAGTAGTCATGTAGATGTAGATGTCTTCCAGTTCGTATTGTATACCAGTTGGGCTCCTTTGAGAGTGTGCTGATCTAATAGCTCCATACTTAACAATCATATACGACGGCTCACTTGCGCAGCTCACACCAATACTCAAGAAAAGCAATAGGAGTAATCCACTAAATTACAGGCTCATATCATTAATGTCGATATGCAGCAGGAGTAAATAACATATATTCTGTTCAAATGTTATGAATCACCTCAACGAGAACAGGCTATTGACACAGTTAACACGGATTCAGAAAACATCATTCTTGTGAAAGACAATTAACTCTTTACTCATATGAAGTGTTCAGTGTTATTGACGAAGTATTTCACATTGATTTCATATTTTTAGATTGACAGAAGGCATTTGACACCGTACCTCAAAAGTGGATTAGTGATTTCCTGTCAGACGTCACAGTTTGTAGTAACAGGTGGAAAGTCATTGAATAAAACAGGAGTGATTTCTGGCATTCTTGAAGGTAGTGTTGTAGGCCCCCTGTTGTTCCTTATCTATACAAACAATTTAGGTGACAATCCGAGGAGCCAACTTAGGTCGTTTGCAGATGCTGCTGTCATTTATCCTCTAGTAAAGTCATCAGAAAATCAAAACCAATGGGAAAAAGATTTAGATAAGATATCTGTATAGTGTGAAATTGGCAGTTGACCCTAAATAATGAAAAGTGTGTGGTCATCCACATGAGTGCTAAAAGGGATTTGTTAAACTTGAGTTACACAAAAAATCAGTCAAATCTAAAAGTCATAAATTCAACTAAATGCCTAGGAATTACAATTATGAACAACTTGAATTGGAAAGAGCACGCTGAAAATGTTGTGGGAATGCGAATCAAAGACTGCATTTTATTGGTAGAACACTTAGAAGATCCAACAGATCTGCTAAAGACACTGCCTGCACTACACTTGTCCATCCTCTTTTAGAGTACTGCCGTGCAGTGTGGGATCCTTACCAAATAGGATTAATGGAATGCATCGAGAAAGTTCAAAGGAAGGGCAGCACATTTTGTATTATCGAGAAATAGAGGAGAGTATCACAGACATGATACAGGTTTTGGAATGGACATCCTCAAAATAAAGGCATTTTTCATTGCAGCAGGATACTCTCACTAAATTTCAATCACCAGCTTTCACCTCTGAATGTGAAAATGTTTTATTGATGCCCACCTACATAGCAAGAAAGGATCATCATACAAAAAATAAAGGAAATTAGAGCTCACATGGAAAGATTTAAGTGTTCATTTTTCCGTGCACTTTTAGAGTTTGGAATAACAAAGAATTATTTTGTAGGTGGTTCTATGAGCCCTTTCCCAGGCATTTAAGTATGATTTGCATAGTAGCAATGTAGATATAGATATGTCCAGTCTCCGTTCTTTGTGTGTGGAGAGTATTAAAGCATTATCCATCCGTTTCGCCATTCCAACTACACTGTCATTTATGTGAAATCTAAAACCATTGTGGATTCTGGGAGAGAATTAAGCTTTTCTGTTCCCATTGGTATTGCTTTTTCCAAAAACATTTGAACACTGCTTCAAATGTGAAATAATCATTCCACGTCATCTTGTGCTTTAAATTGAGGCTTCCTGTATATAGTAAAGATTGCTTGAAGAAAGAATGTCTCACTCTGCCAAGTGTGCAATGACCTCGGCATTTCTAATACTGATTCAAAGATTCAAATGCAGTTCTGGTGGATTCTGTCTGTTACATAAGGAAAGTTGGAGTTTCTTCCCATCCCTCTTTAAGAGTAAGTTGTGTACTCGACATTTCTATTTTTTAATAGTGGCCTTTTTTCTTCTGTCACTGTTTTGGTTTTGTTGACCTTTTGTTGTTGAATTTTCCATTTCTTACCTCCCCGTGTTCTCTTCCTTAGATTATGTCATTAATGAAATATCTCCAGAATTAATTATCTTAACATTGACATCGCTACTGTAAAGTACTCCAGTATTTTTGTTTAATGTAATGGGAATAGAAAAACTTTAATCTTAGTGGTTACAATAAATGCTTATACAAATTTTAAAATATAGGTATCGGTATGACAGGAGTTTATATTCTCATGTACAGGTAAAATTCTTGTAACTGCTTCCAAAGTGTGTACATCTATAATCAGTCAAAACAATTTTTAGTACAATGAAAAACCAGCAAAAATGAGCAAATTTCACTTTTTTGTTCACTCAATGACTAGTTTCGGGGTGTATCCATTTTCAAATCATTGTAATATAGTCAAAAATGGTATTTCCAAACATTCATTTCTTGGAAATACCACTTTTGACTATGTTACAATGATTTGAAAGTGGGTCTCGACCTGAAAATAGTCATAAAATGAATTTAAAAAAAGTGAAATTTGTAACTCTGGACTGGTTTTTTGATGTACTGATTAACAGAAGTTACTGATTCCCCAGCTGTTCCAGTGTGCTGGAAGTTCATAAAACAATTTTTGAATAAATTATGCTACCTTCATTAGCTGCTATAATAAGCAGTGTTGTTCCTTATTTTGTGTATAGTGCAGAACAGTTCTCATTTCCACAAATGCTACTTATAAGTTTGCAAAATGAGGGCTGATTGGACCCACTTGAGGAGACCGATGACCTTTGTATCAGATTAGATTATACAACTCAGTGTCCTGGTTACATGCTACTCCATTAACATTGAATCGATTATCAATTTGATTTAGTAACTTATGACCAAGACTTTGAGTTTTATAATCTAATCCAATACCTAAGATTTGCTTCATATGATGAAAAGTGCATACTGGTTTGTACATTTGTCATACATTCCTGCTTTTCAGTTAAATGTGCTGGAATCTTGCTTCGAATTCCAAATAAACTTCTCTTACATGCTCTTTACAAAGATTGGAGCAAAAACAAAGGGTTTTTGAAGGAACACTTTTATAGCTATTAGAGCGTTTTCCTATGAAGTTACATGTCATGACCTCCGTATGGAGTAAATTTGCATCTGTGGGAGGTTTAGTATCTAGAGGCGGTGAATGAGAAGCCACAATCAACAAGACAAATCACTGTGTGTGTGTGTGTGTGTGTGTGTGTGTGTGTGTGTGTGTGTGTGTGTCCTAGCCACTGATCTGTAATGAGGTTACTTTGCTAGGAATGTAAATATGGTACTAAAGTGACAGGGTTCACGAACTTGTGTTGCTGTTTGCATGCAACATTTCATTGCAGTGGTTCAAACCCATGTCCTACCTTTCTGATTTAGGTTTTCCATGATTTCCCTAAATCGCTTCGGGCAACCACTGGGATGGTTCCTTTGAAATAGCATGACTGACTTCGTTCTCCATCCTTCACTAATCAGATGGGGCCGATGACTTTAGTCCCCCGCCCCAAATCAACCAACCAGCCAATCACTCATACAGTTCTGTGTTGGAAAGTGACAAATTGATAAAGTCACAAATCTGTCATGATTTTAGTCTCTTTTGGTGTGTTACTTACAACTGTTGCTATCAACAGCATAGATAATTTTCTAACAGTTGTTAGATTTTATATACTGAATCCATTGTAAATTACTGAACCCAGCCTTACTCTCTCTTATCGCAATTAACCAATATTCACAAAGGCCCATGTCTACTGGTCCTCTCTGATTTCATCCAGATTTATGATATAAGCAGGGTGTGGCCAGAAACGAAGGTGGTGGAAGTGGCAGCTCCAGATAGCAAAGCTTCTAGAAAAAATAGCATTTCTGGCATGGGTCAGCAAATCGTGCACCATTTATCTTAGTGTAATTTCGAGGCAGTAGAATGGTTATCTGAGGTTCATGGGATTGAGTTCTTATCCAGAAGCAGCTGCTTTTTATATTAAATTTTTATGTAACTTCCACTGCAAATAACCGGAAATAATGTTAATTACATTTATTGATATTATAATAAAGGCATGAAAAGGAAAGGCAAACTAAAATCTGGGATTGCAAATAAATTTATTAGAGAGAATTGTACCTAAAGTGCCTGTGCCGACAATCCAAGAAGGGATTATAATTAATGCATACAGGACTTTGTATTCCATTAGTTTCACTTTGACTTTGGCTGCCCTCACCAGCTGAATAATATGTTCCCAGTGTAGGTAATATTGGCCCATAGGCCGTTGGCTGCAATGCTAGGTACACCTACAAGAGTTCATTCACTTGCTAGCTATCAACCTACTGAATTTTTTGAGAATGTTTGGAGAGTATTGTTTCTCTATAGAAACTTTAAGACAACCATTTAATTGTAAAAATGCAGCATTTATAATGTGTGAAAGATGCGAATAAAATGGCTGCTTCCCCTGTTTTTATGATGAATATCATCCCAGGAGATGCAAATTATCTACTGTAAAATAATAAATGTATCTAATTTTATATACAAAGTTCTTCTGTACATCTTACAATCCCTTTCTGGAAATTTACTTGCAATCCCAAATTTTCCTTTGCCTTTCCTTTTTAATACCTCTCTTGAGCAATTAATAAATACAATTTGTTGACCACTATTTCGGTGTATTTGTAGGGACTTGACCCCACAAACCGTAGATTGTTAGTCTGTACCCTATCTTCTGTGTGGAAACTATTCTAACAAAAATGGCTCATGTCTTGCCTGACATGCAAAAATGCATTTTTATTCAAAAGACTTGGCCGTCTAGAGTTTCTGGTCCTGCCACTTTTAATTTCTGGTCAAGTCCTGCATACACCATAAATATGGTTGAAATTGGTGATGACGAGTAAGTGTGATCCCCCTATCAAATGTATTTTATATTATCATCTACATAAAACATTTCATTAATGACTTATAATTTCAGTTGGCATGGAACTTACTGAGTTCAGTAGCAATACAGTAATAAGCTCACTGGACAAACCGCTAATCAAATGTCATGTCAAAGCTTCTAGTAAAGTCAGATACCCACAGATGTTTTGAAGTAGGAGACAAGTAATTTCGGGGTGTACAATAGTGTTACACTGTGTCCATGTAGGTCCCAATCGAGTTCACTGTGTACAATATGAGACATTAGGCTTATCCTATTGAGCTCAAAAAGGCAATGGCCCTGTAGGTTAGTGAAGACCATTCTACAAAGGCAGCAGCAGATCTCTGTTTCATTGCCTCACATTTTGCTGTGGTAGAAGTGAAGAGGTATCTATGATGAATTCCCTTCAGAACTGCAGCCAAAGGAGGGTTCTGATTAAAGGGGTCCAAACAGATTTTTTCCTTACTTGGTGCTAAAGCTCATCTTGGAAGGAGGCAGGAATTGTTGTAAGATCTCAGTGCACCTGTTTTTGATTGAGTACTACTTAGTAGAAAATAGTGTTGACTGAACAAAGGTGCATGCACTACCCTTTCTCATTCCTAACTGGTTACAATCGGTTAAGAGCTATGACCAACAGGATGTGGTGTACAATACATGTTGTCTTGTCAAACAAATTACATTTTGACCTGCAAGTGACTGATATGTAACATAATGTTGGTTATAGACCTTGGGCAGCCATGCAAAGTTACTATGTGCTAGGGATGTGCAATATAGACAAGATTCGGTGCTGCTCAGGGGATATTTTAACTGTGCTGAAGGTGTATGCTGTAATTTATTTGGTTTAAGGCTCAGTGCTTATGCGTGTGTTACATGCTGTTTGGATCAGTGCGACCTTTTTTTTTGTATAGTAGGCTTATTCTCATGGATTTTAAGTTTTGTAAATTGGCTCCAGTTCTGGAGGTCTGTACACAGATATGCTGATCATATCTAAAATGTAGAAAAAAGTTCAGGTGTTATCAACCCGAAGATTGGTTTTGGACCACAAGCATTTGCTGGGCACATTGAGTGTAGATGGCATTTGGCATTATAACCCCCCCCCCCCCCACACACACACACACACACACACACCCACACACCACCCATCCAATGGTGAACTAGCCTGCTTGACCATTTTTAGGGATATTTATAGACATCATGGAATTCAATGAATGATAGAACAAATTTTTTCTACTAACACAAAGCATTGCCAGAGATGAACAATCGCAGTACAGACTGGTAAGTGGACTACAGACTTTCAAATATGTGACCTGATATTTGTATTGCTTCAATTAAGAGTGCCCAAATTAGAATAATCTTTATATAGATATCACTAAGAAACAAATGGGTTGGTGCAGTTCTCAGAAGAACTGACAAACATACATTTGCTTCTTTGTGAATAGAATTTTCCACTTTACTCTGTATGTGAATTATGCCAGTACTAACACATTGCAAATCACAGAATGAAAAGGCTTTAAATAAGAAATTTCACTGTCTCTGTTTTTTAGGATGTTCTTCATGTAGAGAAGGGTGGCTGAAGGATGAAAAAATGGGCTGCATTGATGTAGATGAGTGTTTGTCCTTAGACAGAGCATGCCATAAAAACCAGTTTTGCGTCAACAATGAGGGATCCTTTTCCTGTTTAGGTAAGGACACTTCTGTTCATGTGATACTGAGCATTAAAACAGTGAGCTTATAATTAATCAGTGTATGGTATTCTGTAGATTCTACCATGCAGGAGAACTTTCAGGGATGTGGAATAAGCCAATTTATTCATTAATTGACATGATATAGTCTACAGAAATTGTTTCTGACTGCTGCCTAACAATTAACCAATCATTTGCAGACTATATATACTGTTTGAGCTTCAAATGAACATTGTATACAACTAACAGAGTGGCTAATACTTTGAAAACAGAAGATTTTACAGTCATATTAAATAAGTGTTCAGTTCTTCATCTCCTTAAGATTTAGTTTGATAATTGTCAAAGGATAATTTATTTACAGACTATGAGAATGGAGATAAATTGAAAAGTATCATGGCTACTTACGTTACTTAGTTGACTGCAGATGCTCAACTTTATGTAATCTGATTTCTTAGAGGTGGAATGGCTTACAGTACCCACTATTAATTCTAATTTTAGTTTGTAATGAGGTCCCCATTTCTTGTTTTCTCCGCAGGCAGCTTATTGAAGGTTGTTACTCCAAACGGGGAATTCTATTGTCACCCTAAACTTGGTAGCAAAGTTTACAACAGTATAATTTTTTATTTGTGTATAATGTTTGTGAATGTTGCTATTGATCTAAAATTATTATTGCTGTCCCCAAACATTTTAAAAAATAAACTTGATAAGTGAGTGAGTGTGTGTAATAAGCAAAATGTTTTTCCACAGGCATTTCCAAGAATGGTAGTTATTGTACATCCTATTTTTATTGCTAACTTTTACAGAACACAGGAACAGTATCCCATAAGACAAAAGGCATTAAAACATGGAACATAAATTAAAATTTTATTTGCAGAACAACACATTGAGAAATGCTGGTTGGTAATAATTAACAAGTAACGAGTAGTAAGAAAGTGAGGGTTTAGAAAGTAACAATTTTCACAGAAATCAGTTAAATTTTTTCACCAAGAGTCAATAAAATGACAAAGTCAGTACTTAATGAAGTTATATGCATTCCCACTTCCAACAAGTAAGAAGTGTATCTTACTTGTTCACATGATATTTAATAGCTAGTCAACATTATTTTCTGATTGTACACACCAAAAAACTTAATTATGATGGACAGCAGCTACAAGACAGTAGTGCATTGGACATAAATTCAGGACGACAACTAGATAAGATTTATTGTGGTTTCTCTAAAGCAATTAAGATGAATGCAAGGATGGTTACTTTGAAAAGAACATAGCCAACTTACTTTCACATCTTAGTGCCGACAGAACTTGTGGTCCATCTCTAATGGCCTTCTCATCAACAGAATGTCAGGCCCCAGTCTTCTTTCTTTATATTTCATTGATGGCTTGGTCATGCCTCAGAAAGGTGTTAGTAATGATCTGGTGTGTGAATGTTCAGTGAATATGGTATTGTTTAGGACAATGTTTTTACTATTGTGTATTATGGTCAGCTGACAATACTCCAAGAAATTTTGTATTAGCTATGTGTCAGTGTTACAACCCACTGATTCCAAAATTATATTATTTATTACTATCTGCCTTAAATCTCTAAAGTGCATTAACTGTACTATCTAGTCATATGCAACCAAAAAATTACCACTATGTGATCTTTTTGGTTCTGCTGTTGTCCAATTTTTTCCCTATAAATTGTTACCATTTCCTGTAATAAAAAGACTGGCATCACATACAAAAAGTGTTGCTGACTGCCTCAGTATACTGTTTAACATTCTTACATGCTGAAAAGTAATCTTTTTATGACTTTTTTCTACCTTCTGTTTGCCAGTGAAATAGGACTCAACCCAGGTTTTAAGAAGCCATACAAACACCATAACAGTATAATCTCATCGCCAACAGTTTATGGTAGATCAGATCTAAGGGTTGAGGTAAATCACATGTAAAAATTTCAAAGGTGTATGTCATTCACCTACGTATTATTTTACAGAATGTGACAGAGCATGTGATGGGTGTTATGGTGATGGCCCTGATCTGTGTATTAAATGTGCCAAAGGTTACAAAAAGGAAGACAACATCTGTGTAGGTAAGCAATGAAAATTGTCAATATTGTTGAATACTAAATTTGGTAGCTGTTGTATTTGAATTTTTGTCCTCTGTAATAATCACAGTATTATAGTTACACAAGTGCAAAAAGTCAATAAACAAAGTTTCAGATACAGACAGACTCTAATAGAAAAATAGTTGGCACAGAGAACTGAATATTGCGCTCAGAGGTTTACACATTTTCAACTCGGCAATTTCAGTGCTGCAGAGCAAGACATTCCTTCTCTTGGCAGAAGATAGGCAAGCTAATTGATGGTGGTGATGATGATGTGGTGGTGCGAGAGAATGGAGGTGTGTGTTAATGGGAGAGTGAGGTTTGAGATCACTGATCAGTTGAGGTATACTGGGCGTAGGAAAGCTTATGTCATTCTGCAAGCTGTGATTTTGGTATTTCAACTCCTCTTGCTCGCTTGAATGTCTCTTATTATTTTTTGTCTTTTCCATTCATTGAATGTTTGCCATGGGAACCTATCCATCACATACCATATCTTCTTCCTTCCATCTCAGCATCTTCTCTTTTCACAAAATTATTAAGTGGTTCTCAGCAAACGGACTCTCTTTAAATTTTGATAAAACACAATATATACAGTTCCGTACAGTAAATGGCACAACTCCAGTAATAAATATAGACTTTGAACAGAAGTCTGTAGCTAAGGCAGAATTTTCAAAATTTTTAGGTGTGTCCATTGATGAGAGGTTAAACTGGAAGCAACACATTGATGGTCTGCTGAAATGTCTGAGTTCGGCTACGTATGCTATTAGGGTTATTGCAAATTTTGGTGATAAGAATCTCAGTAAATTAGCTTACTATGCCTACTTTCATTCACTGCTTTCGTATGGTATCATATTCTGGGGTAATTCATCATTGAGTAGAAAAGTATTCTTTGCTCAAAAACGTGTAATCAAAATAATTGCTGGAGCCCACCCACGGTCATCTTGCAGACATCTATTTAAGGATCTAGGAATCCTCACAGTATATATATTCACTTATGAAATTTGTTGTTAATAATCCAGCCCAGTTCAAAAGTAATAGCAGTGTGAATAGCTATAACACCAGGAGAATGGATGATCTTCACTATGCAGGGTTAAATCTGACTTTGGCACAGAAAGGGGTAAATTATGCTGCCACAAAAGTCTTTGGTCACCTACCAAACAGCATCAAAAGCCAGACAGATAATCAACCAACATTTAAAAATAAATTAAAAGAATTTCTAGATGACAACTCCTTCTACTCATTGGCTGAATTTTTAGATATAAATTAAAGGAGGGGAAAAAACTAACTTAAGCATTAGTGTCATGCAATATTTTGTGTAATGTAATATCTTGTACAGACATCTTTCATTAACCTGACACGTTCCACATCATTACGAAGTGTCGTATTCATGATCTATGGAACAAGTATTAATCTAATCTAATCTAATCTCATAATGTTCAGAAACACACTATTCACATACTGTAAAATTAATCTGTACTTAACTATTAAACTGGTTGAATAAATTCCAGATAGCTTCTCCATCAGTGAAAAATTGCTCCCATCGCCCACCTAGCTGTGTGACAGTTGCACAGAGGATGGACGAATTACAGTTGTAAGCACTCTGTGCTTGCTTAGTTAGTTATTTAGATAGTTAGTTTGATGTTCCAGGATCATTTTGCATGATAAATTGTAATGAAGTGGAACAAATCATCCCAAATTAATTTGTAAGTATGGCTACACGCTGAACATTCACAAGTTAAAAGAAAAGAAAGAAGGAAAAAAAAATAGCAATCCCTGTCCACCATCTTTTACATATTATAGTAATGGAAATTCTTCTATGGAATAAAAGGAGCTGTTAATGAGAAAACTTTTAAATTTTTTTTTGTCAGATTTCAGTTTGCTGTCTGACACTTTTTATATCCCCTGGTAAGTGATCAAAAATTTTAGTGGCAGCCTTGCGCACCCATTTTTGTGCTAAAGTCATCCTCAGTGTGGTATAATGATTGTCTTTTTTTCTTTCTGATATTGGATTTATGTACATCATTGTTCCTTATGAACTGCAGTAGATTATTTACAACAAAGTTTGAGGTAATAAATATACTGTGAAGCAGTAATGAGAGTGCCCAAATCCTTAAACAGATGTCTACAAGATTATTGTGGATGAGAACCACATATTATTCTTACAGCACGTTTTTGCGCATGAAGACTTTCTCCTTAAAGAACAGATACCCCAAAACATTATTCCATCCGACATTAGTGAATGAAAATAAGCTAAATATGTCAACTTACTGTTTTGTTTCTCCCCAAGATTTGCAAAGACTATAAGTGCAAATGTGGTAGAGCTAAGTCATTTTAGAAGTTCCAAAGCGTGTTTTTTCCAATTTAAATTCTCATGATTATGGACACCTAAGAATTTTTAAGTTTCCACCCTATTTATTATTTCCTCACAACATGTTACACACATCACTGATCTAGTACCCCTAGATGTGCAGAACTGAATATGTTGTGTCTTTTTACAACTCAGCATAAGACCATTCACAGAAAACAAGTCAATGACACTCTTAAGAAAGACTGCTTACCATTTCTCCTGTTTCTGCATGTACACTTGGACTGATTATAGTACTAGTGTCATCTGCAAAAAGAACTAATTCTGCTTGTTTTATTAGATGCAAGATCATTTACATGTGTGAGGACCAATAGTTGATCTAAGATTGAGCCTTAGGGAACCCCATGTGTGATTTCTCCTGTCAGAATAGCATCCCCAGACTATAGTTGTTGAATTACTAAGTACAACTTTTTGCATTCTTTTTGTTAGATATAACATTATCCATTGGTTGCTGATACAGTCAATCCAATAAAACTTCAATTTATCTTAGGAGAACACTGTGATTCACAGACCAATTTCACTTCTGCCTGTTCTCTCAAAAATAATAGAAAATTGCATACTGCAGCAAATATGCATACACCTATCGGTCAATAATATATTAAATGATTCTCAGTATGGATTTAGGTCAAACTTATCAACAGTCAAAGCAGTTGAAAACTGTATCTCTTTTGTACTAAGCTCATTCAAGTCAGAATTATCTGTTGGAGCCATTCAAATTGATTTGAGTAAGGCTTTTGACTCAGTTAACCACAAATTATTATTAGTTAAACTGTGTTGCTATGGAATGAAACACTTGGAACTCTCACAAATTGAATCATACCTCAGCAATAGCAAACAAATTGTAAAGCATAATGGCCAAAAGTCACAGACTCTTAAGTATAAAACAAGGTGTTCCTCAGGACTCATTGCTTGACCGTCTACTATTTATATTATTTGTAAATGACTTTCTGAGTAACTTACCCTGTAAATTTATCCTCTATGCTGACGACACAACATTAGCTAATTCCAGAAAGGATATAAACAAATTGAAGGAGGAAAGTGAAAAATGTCTCAAAATATCTTAATATCTGGTTTAAAGCTAAGGAGTTAACTATGAACCATCAAAAGACTGTCAAGATAATCTTCAGTCTATCAAACAGTAACACTGAGTTATCATCTGTTAAACTACTAGGAATACAGATTGGCTTGAAATTAATGTGGGACTCACATACAGATTACGCATGTCGAAAGTTATCACGAGTTATCTACCTACTAGCCAAACTACACACATGTTACACAAGATTTATTACTTCATAGATACTATGCCTTCTTTCACTGCCCTCTACAGTATGACATTCTTTTATGGGGTAACTCCACAGGAGCCAAAAAAATTTTCACTTGGCAGAAAAAAGCAATTAGACATCTCCACTGACAACGAGGCCTCATGTAGACCTTATTTTAAAGGCTTTAAAATTCTCACAGTCCCATCTCTTTACATATATTGTTGCCTATTAAACATAAAAGAAAACTTAAACCACTACACTATAAGGAAATCTGTTCATCTACACAATACTCGACAAACAAATATGATTGATATGTCCACAACCAGGCTTAAGAATACACAATTATTCAACATTTTACTCGTACAGGCTCAGTTAGTTTCACTGGGTATTTTCAAAACTAAAACCAAAGTGTGGATGAAGGAAAATACTTTCTACAGTATACAAGAATTTCAGAATAGTTGTAAAAATGACCTAATTTATTGATAAATTAAGGCATACTTCTATGTATAGATATGGGTGTAGAGGCAGCTATAAGCTAATGGGGTACAACACTGCTATATTTAAACCATGTAATAATTTGTTATGTAAAACATAATGTACAAATAGCTGTAATTCTTCTGACAACATCGATTGCATGTTAATGCTGAAAGATGGATAAAATAAATCAATCTAGTGGAGTGTCTTAGATAGATTGCAGAAATACCAGCTGGTACTATTTTATTATTTTGTGCTTGTAAAATTTGGTAAGTGAACATGTAAATGGCATTCTCAGCAGGGCAGCTCTTTTGAAATCCAAATTATGATTTGCTGAGGATGTTATTGTTGCTCAGATGAGATACTGTTTTGGTACACATGAACTTCTCAAAAATTTGGAGAATGTCAGCAATGAAACAGGTCAGCAGTTATTGACATCTCTTTTGTCACTGTTCTGGAATAGGGTTTTTACAATAGTATATTTCAGCCCCTGTGGAAAAATATGTCAAGTTAGTGATGCACTACATTTTTCAGATAAGACAGGGTTCATTGTATGGCAACAAATATGTAGTACTCTGTTGGAAACACCATCAAAACTAGATGAGCTTTTATTTTTTAGAGACTAAATTTTCTTAATTTCAGAAAAAGTTTGTGATATGTTTATATGATGGAATTTGCTAGGTACTTTTTTAACATACTGCTGTAATTTTTCACTTGAACTGTTTGTCTAGATTCTTTCTACTTACTTAAGAAATGGTTATTAAATAGATTTGTTACCTGGGAGTGACTCACCATTTATAGCCCTTTCATTCAGTTCAATAGTGATCATGATCTGATTTGTGGTTGCTTGTCTGTCTCTCATTTCACTACATTCCTCTTAGACTAAAGTCTGTTGTTGGAATTACTGATTTCTGAAATAATGTGCATTTTCCTCAATTTTTAATAACCTTTCTTAGTGATTTTGAGAAGGTGTGTTGTGTGCAACTGCTGCGGGACCTCTACTTGTTCTTGCCAACAGAGACATTTCCCTTTTCCTTTCACGAGATACTTTAATCCCTCTAGTGATTCAGGTTTATTTATTTATTTATTTATTTATTTATTTTTACATGGGTGTTTTTCATTTGTAATTTTCTTTTTTGGAAAGCTTTTTTCAAATACTGATATGAATTTATCATGTAATAGATTAAATTATATGTCTGCATTTGGTTCATTATAAAGTTCATCCCAGGTTATCTTTTGTAAACAATTGTTAAAAACATGTGTCCTGGAATCATTAACTATTCACATTTCTACTGAGAAGTATCCTACTGTAAGGCACTATGTTGTTCATCCTAACTAACTCTGCATACTGATGAGAGAGAGCATTTGTTACTGTGTAAATGGTTTACTTTCTTGCTTTGAGCTTCAGTAAAGAAAACATTATCATTTGGGATCCCACTGTCTCTCTCCATTTCTGGCCATCGGGTTGTTCCATGAGAATCTGTTTCCATTACACTGAGTAGTAAGATGGATCTCTTGAAACTCTGTATAGATTAGGCAGCCATTTTCTCCGTTTAATTACCATGTCGAGGGAAGAGCGTTTTCTTGTGCAAAAGGCAAGACTACCATTATTGTCCCAGTTACTGTAAACGTAGAATGATTGTGGAGAGGTCACAGATTTGGAATGGTTAGTACACATTTTTCAGTACTGTATGTAGAGAAAAGCATTGTTCCTATATTTTCATTGATGTTCAGGTAAAAACAGAGTGCCTTAACTGTTGTCCAAAGTTGACATTAGTAAATTGCAATTGTTGTTGTTGTTGTTGTTGTCTTCAGTCCTGAGACTGGTTTGATGCAGCTCTCCATGCTACTCTATCCTGTGCAAGCTGCTTCATCTCCCAGTACCTACTGCAACCTACATCCTTCTGAATCTGCTTAGTGTACTCATCTCTCGGTCTCCCTCTACGATTTTTACCCTCCACGCTGCCCTCCAATGCTAAATTTGTGATCCCTTGATGCCTCAAAACATGTCCTACCAACCGATCCCTTCTTCTAGTCAAGTTGTGCCACAAACTTCTCTTCTCCCCAATCCTATTCAATACCTCCTCATTAGTTACGTGATCTATCCACCTTATCTTCAGTATTCTTCTGTAGCACCACATTTCGAAAGCTTCTATTCTCTTCTTGTCCAAACTAGTTATCGTCCATGTTTCACTTCCATACATGGCTACACTCCAAACAAATACTTTCAGAAACGACTTCCTGATACATAAATCTATATTCGATGTTAACAAATTTCTCTTCTTCAGAAACGCTTTCCTTGCCATTGCCAGTCTACATTTTATATCCTCTCTACTTCGACCATCATCAGTTATTTTACTTCCTAAATAGCAAAACTCCTTTACTACTTTAAGTGTCTCATTTCCTAATCTAATTCCCTCAGCATCACCCGATTTAATTTGACTACATTCCATTATCCTCGTTTTGCTTTTGTTAATGTTCATCTTATATCCTCCTTTCAAGACACTGTCCATTCCGTTCAACTGCTCTTCCAAGTCCTTTGCCGTCTCTGACAGAATTACAATGTCATCGGCGAACCTCAAAGTTTTTACTTCGTCTCCATGAATTTTAATACCTACTCCAAATTTTTCTTTTGTTTCCTTTACTGCTTGCTCAATATACAGATTGAATAACATCGGGGAGAGGCTACAACCCTGTCTCACTCCTTTCCCAACCACTGCTTCCCTTTCATGCCCCTCGACTCTTATTACTGCCATCTGGTTTCTGTACAAATTATAAATAGCCTTTCGCTCCCTGTATTTTACCCCTGCCACCTTTAGAATTTGAAAAAGAGTATTCCAGTCAACATTGTCAAAAGCTTTCTCTAAGTCTACAAATGCTAGAAACGTAGGTTTGCCTTTTCTTAATCTTTCTTCTAAGATAAGTCGTAAGGTCAGTATTGCCTCACGTGTTCCAACATTTCGACGGAATCCAAACTGATCCTCCCCGAGGTCTGCATCTACCAGTTTCTCCATTCGTCTGTAAAGAATTCGCGTTAGTATTTTGCAGCCGTGGCTTATTAAACTGATAGTTCGGTAATTTTCACATCTGTCAGCACCTGCTTTCTTTGGGATTGGAATTATTATATTCTTCTTGAAGTCTGAGGGTATTTCGCCTGTTTCATACATCTTGCTCACCAGCTGGTAGAGTTTTGTCATGATTGGCTCTCCAAAGGCCGTCAGTAGTTCTAATGGAATGTTGTCTACTCCGGGGGCCTTGTTTCGACTCGGGTCTTTCAGTGCTCTGTCAAACTCTTCACGCAGTATCATATCTCCCATTTCGTCTTCATCTACATCCTCTTCTATTTCCATAATATTGTCCTCAAGTACATTGCCCTTGTATAAACCTTCTATATACTCCTTCCACCTTTCTGCCTTCCCTTCTTTGCTTAGAACTGGGCTGCCATCTGAGCTCTTGATATTCATACACGTGGTTCTCTTCTCTCCAAAGGTCTCTTTAATTTTCCTGTAGGCAGTATCTATCTTACCCCTAGTGAGATAAGCTTCTACATCCTTACATTTGTCCTCTAGCCATCCCTGTTTAGCCATTTTGCACTTCCTGTCGATCTCATTTTTGAGACGTTTGTATTCCTTTTTGCCTGCTTCATTTACTGCATTTTTATATTTTCTCCTTTCATCAATTAAATTCAATATTTCTTCTGTTACCCAAGGATTTCTAGCAGCCCTCGTCTTTGTACCTACTTCATCCTCTGCTGCCTTCACTACTACATCCCTCAGAGCTACCCATTCTTCTTCTACTGTATTTCTTTCCCCTATTCCTGTCAATTGTTCCCTTATGCTCTCTCTGAAACTCTGTACAACCTCTGGTTCTTTTAGTTTATCCAGGTCCCATCTCCTTAATTTCCCACATTTTTGCAGTTTCTTCAGTTTTAATCTACAGGTCATAACCAATAGATTGTGGTCAGAGTCCACATCTGCCCCTGGAAATGTCTTACAACTTAAAACCTGGTTCCTAAATCTCTGTTTTACCATTATATAATCTATCTGATACCTTTTAGTATCTCCAGGGTTCTTCCACGTATACAACCTTCTTTCATGATTCTTAAACCAAGTGTTAGCTATGATTAAGTTGTGCTCTGTGCAAAATTCTACTAGGCGGCTTCCTCTTTCATTTCTTAGCCCCAATCCATATTCACCTACTATGTTTCCTTCTCTCCCTTTTCCTACACTCGAATTCCAGTCACCCATTACTATTAAATTTTCGTCTCCCTTCACTATCTGAATAATTTCTTTTATTTCATCGTACATTTCTTCAATTTCTTCATCATCTGCAGAGCTAGTTGGCATATAAACTTGTACTACTGTAGTAGGTGTGGGCTTCGTATCTATCTTGGCCACAATAATGCGTTCACTATGCTGTTTGTAGTAGCTTACCCGCATTCCTATTTTCCTATTCATTATTAAACCTACTCCTGCATTACCCCTATTTGATTTTGTGTTTATAACCCTGTAGTCACCTGACCAGAAGTCTTGTTCCTCCTGCCACCGAACTTCACTAATTCCCACTATATCTAACTTTAACCTATCCATTTCCCTTTTTAAATTTTCTAACCTACCTGCCCGATTAAGGGACCTGACATTCCACGCTCCGATCCGAAGAACGCCAGTTTTCTTTCTCCTGATAACGACATCCTCCTGAGTAGTCCCCGCCCGGAGATCCGAATGGGGGACTATTTTACCTCCGGAATATTTTACCCAAGAGGATGCCATCATCATTTAATCATACAGTAAAGCTGCATGTCCTCGGGAAAAATTACGGCTGTAGTTTCCCCTTGCTTTCAGCCGTTCGCAGTACCAGCACAGCAAGGCCGTTTTGGTTAATGTTGCAAGGCCAGATCAGTCAATCATCCAGACTGTTGCCCCTGCAACTACTGAAAAGGCTGCTGCCCCTCTTCAGGAACCACACGTTTGTCTGGCCTCTCAACAGATACCCCTCCGTTGTGGTTGCACCTACGGTACGGCCATCTGTATCGCTGAGGCACGCAAGCCTCCCCACCAACGGCAAGGTCCATGGTTCATGGGGGGGAAATTGCAATTAACAAACAATAATGTATAGGTTCACCAAACCTGAAAAATTACGGTGAGGATCTTACATGGAGTATGTGAAGTAATGCATTAATTTTGCCAGTAGTGTCCAGTTCAGGCCAGTGGTGGTATGGGACGGTTTACGTATATCTGTATACGAACATGTACATAAGAAGGTACAAGAACGGACCAACAAAATTACAGACCATTATCAGAATCCTTGAACATATTCACATTTTGAATATAATAAATTTCCTTGAGGGGTGGGGGAAAGCTTCTGTTCACAAATCGGCACAGTTTTAGAAAGTATCAATTGTGAGAAACTCGACTTACCTTTTCCTCACATGAGATCCTCTGGACCAAGGATGAAGGGCAACATGCAGATTCCGTATTCTTAGATTTCTGTGAAGCATGTGACACGATGCCACATTGCTGACTGTTACCAAAGGTACAAACATATGGAATAGGTTCCCAGGTATGTGAGAATTCAAAGATTTTTTAAGTAACAGAACTCACTATGTTGTCCCTGATGGCAAATGTTTGTCAGAGACTAGGGTATTGTCAGGAATGCCTCGAGGAAGTGTGATACTACCACTGTATATTTTCTATATACACAAATGATCTGGTAGCAGTCTGAGGCTGTTCGCTGACGATACTATGGTATATGGGAAAGTGTCATTGTTGAGTCACTATAGGAGGATATGAGATGATTTGGACAAAATTTCTAGATGGTGTGATGAAAGGCTCTAAATGTAGAAAAATGTGAATTAATGCAAATGAATAGGAAAAACAAACCCTATAAGGCTCAGATGCAGTATTAGCAGTGTCCTGCTTGACACAGTCACATTGATTAAATATCTAGATGTAATGTTGCAGAGCAGTATGAAAAGGAATGAGCATGTAAGGACTGTAATACGGAAGGCAAATGGTGGACTTGGTTTATTGGGGGAATTTCGGGAAAGTGTGGTTCATCTGCAAAGGAGACCACTTATAAGATGCTGGTGCATCTTATTCTTGAGTACTGCTCAAGTGTTGGGAATCCACACCAAGTTAGATTTGTTACCAGTAGGTTTGAGCAACATGCAAGTGTTATGGAGATGCTTTGGGAACTTAAGTGGGAATCACTAGAGGGAAAACGACATTCTTTTCTAGGAGCACTATTGAAAAAATTTAGAGAACCTACATTTGACAATGACTGCAGGATGATTATATTGCTGCCAATGTGCATATCGTATAAGGAACATGAAGATAAGATTTGAGAGATTAGGACTTGTACAGAGGCATATAGACAGTAGTTTCTACCTTGCTCTGTTTGCGAGTGGAACCATACGATGGCTTGCGGAG
The DNA here is from genome assembly GCF_023897955.1 of Schistocerca gregaria. NCBI lineage: Eukaryota > Metazoa > Arthropoda > Insecta > Orthoptera > Acrididae > Schistocerca > Schistocerca gregaria. Next base: position 853,350,488 of record NC_064931.1, on the reverse strand, counting down.
TATTATGTAGATGTACGAGGCATTAAATGAGGTCCGTTTGAACATAAGTAGACAACGAAAGGTTATTTCAAAAAAGTAAATTTATTTTTAGAAAGTACGTACTTCACTCTATTTTTCGACATAGTTGCCAAGTTTGTTCACACATGTATCATACCTTCAACCAATTTTAAAATACCCTTTTCATAAAAACTTTCTGCCTGCTCCGATAATCAAGAGTTCACTGCCATTTTCACATCATTGTAACGGCTGCCACTGAGGTGTTGTTTGAGGTGGAGGAACAGACGGTAATCGCTTGGTGCAAGATCAGGACTGTAGGGTGGGTGGTCTAAAACTTCCCAGCCAAAACTGTCCAATAAATTGTGGGTCTGACCTGTAGTATGAGGTCTTGCATTGTCATGGATAAGAAAAATTCCCTTTGGCAGCATGCCGCGTCTTTTTTTTAACCGCTCTGTGTAGCTTTCTCAGGGTTTGGCAGTATGCTTCTGCATTTATAGTGGTTCCTCATTGCATGAAGTTGACCAACAAAACACCATGCCTATCCCAAAACACCGAAGCCATAATTTAGTGCTGGGACAGAGTCTGTTTGGCCTTCACCTTTACAAGCAAGTGTCTGTCTGTCTGTCTGTCTGTCTCCATTCTGTGCTCTGTTGCTTCGATTCAGGTGTGATATGTAAAACCCATGTTTTCTCTCCAGTTACAATCTGACTCGAGAAGCTGTCACCCTCTTCGTGATAATGAGTCAAGAACTTCATCGCACACTCAAATCTTTGGTTTTTGTGGTCCTCTGTTAGGAGCTTTGGGGCCCAATGGGAGCACAGTTTCCAAAACTTTAGGTGTTCAGAAACAATGTTGTAAAGCACTGATCTCGACACATCAGGAAATTCGTTAGAGAGACCTGTTGTTGTGAAGCACCTGTTCTCACGAATCCTCACTTCAACTGAAGCCACCAAATCATCTGTAATCAAAGAAGGGCGACCGGAGCGGTCCTCATTTTGGATGTTGTCATGGCGACCTTTGAATTCTTGTATCCACATACGCACTTTGCTGTCACTCGTAACAGTATCACCGTACACTTTACAAATCTGTTGATGAATTTCTGCAGCAGACAGGTTTCTTGCTAACAAAAACCATATCACTTAGCGAACCTCACATGCGGTGGGTGAGTTGATAGTCTTAAACATTTTGAAAGCACAGAACAGAATCGTACAGGTTGGCTACAGAGCTTGAGCTGAGCACAGTTGTCCTCGAGGCATGCCGGTGCACTATACACGTACTCGTTATGGTATGTGAGCGAACTACTAGTGTCTACAACATAATGGACCGTACTCAATAAATACGCCTCATAGAATAACAGTGATAGACAATTTGTTGTTTATAGAACAAATAACAGCAAAAACCAGTCAGAAAATTTTCTTGGTCAACCCCTTCTATTCGGTTCAACGTTGTCCTATCGCTCTGCAAACCTCAGAACCAGTTGCCATGGTTAGTTGCAAATGACACTTACAGAAGAATGCAGAAAAGTAGTGAGACCATTACTAACTTATATACAAGCCCAATACTGCACATGAACACATTCAAGGCACCTCACTCACACTGCATGCAACAGCTGTACTGCTGTTTCTAACACTTTTTATTATAATAATAATAATAATTATTATTATTATTATTATTATTATTATCATCATTATTATCTTCTTTCCTTTCTCAGACCTTAGGTCTGGTTAAAAATGGAAAGTGACGCGGACTTTAATCAAGCGTGACTTCCTTTTAACTGTACGGTATATGTTACATTGCATTTAGGAACTTCGGGGAATTGAACATTTATCAATAATTACAGATTTCTGTAGTTGTATATATAAGTTTGGATGTAGCTGTATTGCGTTGATGTACTGGTGGATATTGTGTGGTATGACTTCTGTAGTTGATAGTATAATTGGTATAATGTCAACTTTATCCTGATGCCACATGTCCTTGACTTCCTCAGCCAGTTGGATGTATTTTTCAATTTTTTCTCCTGTTTTCTTCTGTGTATTTGTTGTATTCGGTATGGATATTTCAATTAGTTGTGTTAATTTCTTCTTTTTATTGGTGAGTATGATGTCAGGTTTGTTATGTGGTGGTGTTTTATCTGTTATAATTTGTCCGTGTTGTTTTATTAGTTTATGTTGTATGGCAAGTTGTTGATGTATTATTTTTGCTACATTGTCATGTGTTCTGGGGTATTCTGTATTTGCTAGTATTGTACATCTGTCTGTGATGTGATCTACCGTTTCTATTTGTTATTTGCAAAGTCTCCATTTATCTGTTGTGGTATTGGGATCATTAATAATATGCTTGCTGTAATATCTGGTGTTCATTGTTTGATCCTGTATTGCAAACATGAATCCTTCCGTCTCACTGTATATATTGCCTTTTCTTAGCAATGTGTTGGATGCGTCTTGATCGGTGTGTGGCTGTGTTAGATGATACGGGTGCTTGCCATGTAGTGTTTTCTTTTTCCAATTTACTTTCTTCGTATCTGTTGATGTTATTTGATCTAAAGGGTTGTAGAAGTAGTTATGAAATTGCAGTGGTGTAGCCGATGTGTTTATTTGAGTGATTGCTTTGTGCATTTTGCTAGTTTCTGCTCTGTTTAATGTGAATCATTCTGTTGCTGAATGTATGTGATGTATTCTATATTTGTGGCATTGTGATCGTGGTGTTATTATTATTATTATTATTATTATTATTATTATTATTAAATCATAGCTTTGTTACTGTGAAAGCAATAAATTGGAGAGGTTAATTTGAAATCTGTTTTATTTATTTTTGAAACTCTTGTAATGGATGTCATGAAGGCTCTGGTGTTTCATTCTAAGGGTGTCGAACCAACCTACGCGCGATTTTCACATTCCGTTGCTTACGTCAAAAGGCAATGAACAGAGTTTCTGAAACTTTAGTGTCAAATCCCTGTCTCTGTATATCTCTATGCTCTGATGCACGTTATACCAACATTTAGTGTTATTCTTTTGATAGTGTTTTGTACTGTTTTGTTTTGTTTTTGCCATTCCTATTCTATCCACCATTGGAATAAGTTTACAGATGACTCACCAAAGCATAGTTGATTATGGTATTGTATCACCATCTAGCAAGTGTTTCATGAATGATTAGAGGTAAAAGTGTGCAAAATATATCTCGCACATGAAATATGTCTCATTACTTCATGTTACTTGCTTGGTGACTGCAGGTAACTTGTGTTATTAGCAAGTTCCTTTTTGTGTGTGTGTGTGTGTGTGTGTGTGTGTGTGTGTGTGTGTGTGTGTGTGTGTGTGTTTTGTGCATGAGGTTAGTGAGTTATATTGTCTTGCGAATAATGACAGCATACCATGAGTTTGGAAACAACAATGTGAATTCAGTGTGCAATTTATCAGGTACAAGTTTGGAACATGTGGTTAAGATGAAAGTGAAGGAACTTGGTGCACCCAGATCTGATGCAAACGTGAATCAGAAACAAAGCAGCATAAATCCAGGCAAGGGTATACAAGCAATTTTAATAGAGAAATGTACAATGCAGCAGAATTATTGTTGTGCATTATCACTTAAAATGCATATTTTTGTAATTCACGTGCATAAGTATGACAAACACAGTGGGTAAATTACCAGGGCAATTGCTAGAGTTGATCGTGTCAGCCATTCGCAGCACAAGAAGCACAAGATCCGTGATGTCTTGGAAACATCAATGTTTTGTCATGCAAACTCATAAATGCCACAGTCTGAGCCTACAAAAACGTTAAACATCTGAAGTTTGGAAATGAAAATACCGAAAACATTAAACATACAGTGAAGCTAACATACACTATATTAACGATCTCTCCTAAATGCGTCTGTAGTGTATCCTGAGTTCTAGGTTAGTTGGGATTGAAAACTCTCACAGCCTTCCCCAGTATGGAAATCATGAGCCGCACTTGTGTGATTGTGCCTGCCAGTCTGGATCAGAATTGAATAAAGGAACAGGAAGGAGGAGAGGTGGAGCTTCACATTCAAATGTGCTGGTGGCCAGCTGTGTGTGAAAAATACTGAGTTACATGGAGAAGCTGTCACCAGAGAGAGAGAGAGAGAGAGAGAGAGAGAGAGAGAGAGATTTCCCTGTCCTTCGCTCTCGAAGACATGGCCAGGAACAACATATAACCCCTTTTCACACGTCTCCTATTGTTTGGCTATAGACACATGCAGCTGGTTTTGTCAGCAAAGTACAGGAAATGATTGCGTGATGCTGATGGCCCAGTTTTGCCAAGCACAAAGGCCACAGTGACGTTATCCTGTGAGAGTGTTAGAAAGACGTGGCAGAAAGATTTTGAAACAAAATTTTGAATCTGTAAAATGTTCCCAGACAGGCTTGGCATCCTGTAATTTACTTATTTTTTATGACAGCAGAGAATTAATTTTGAAATGTACAAAATTGACACAAATTACTAAATTGAGCATAATGAAGCCATTAAGTAGCACATAATAGTGATGTGACATCAAGCAATTTGAAACTCACCATATTCAAATTTCTTTATTGTGTGTAAACATAGCTCAGTTTTTTGTTGTTCATTGAGTCATTACTTCAGAGTATTACATTTTGGAATGTAGTGCTAGCAAGATACATGTACAAAAACTAACAGTTAATTCAGCTGTCTGTTGATCAGTATAGTTGAGGTGCTGACAAAGTAAACCATCACATGCCAAATCATGCTTGTGTCGGAAACTGAACAGCACACTATACTTCTTTCCCTTACGTGTACTGCACATATTACTGTAGTTGAAAATACTGTATTTCCTACAAAATTTCACTGTATGTACTATGCTTGCAGTTAGATATAACAAAGTTAATCAGAGAAAGTCTAATTTTTTATTAATAAAATGCCATGCTGCCACCTTTTTATGTTACATGTCAGATAAGCTCACCAGACAAAAAAATTAGGCACCCCTGCAGAAATCATTAGATATTATTTAATACCATGTAATTTCACCCTTGTACTTGATAAACACCTGGATCCAGTTAGGAGGTGAGTCCACAAGGGTGTGCAGGTATGCTGTACCTAGGTTAAGCCACTCGATGAGATCTGATCATGCAATTCAACCAAATTCCAGGTATGTGGATGTTGGTATTTTACCTGCTTTTCCAACATGGCCACAGGTTTTTGCAACTAATTTTGCAGACCATTTGTGGTGTAGTAGGGTGAGAGAGTGTTCAGAAAACGAGTCTCGCATTTTTCCAGCCAGATGAACTTAACTGTTGTCTTTATGTGCCTGTGCAAGCCGTGGCCTCTTGTGAGGTGATGGACTCCAATTGTTCATTACCTTCCAGTTCCATTGCAATGTTTTCTCACCAACAGGTTGAGATGGATCTTCATTCACTGCCTGAAGCAATTCCTGTCGGGTGTGGAAAAGATTTTGGTTAACAACCCATGAAACACGTCTCCGAACCCTCTCTGTCAAGCCCTTTTTCGGACTACAATTCTGACGTCGTGTTCTGTGGCAATGTGTGTTACGCCATTGCCTGTAGATGCATTGAACAGTCTGCTGTGAATCATCAATAAATCCAGCGACATCACCCACAGTATGGCCATGGGCACAGCCAGTCAAGATTGGTCCCCTTTTACCACTGTTACGCTTGAAACATAAATGTTTCCCAGGTCCTTACTGTCTTATGCTCATGAAGAGGCAGTGCATGTGTGGTTGTGCACATGACTAACTCACAGCATTGTTTGTAAAGGGTTAACCATTCATGTGTGCGTGTGCACCAAGATAACTTAATTTTTTGTACGTTGAGCTTATAATTACCATAACTAATGAACGGTATGCTAATCTTGAAATGGGCATGGTGAGCAGAGATGAATTCAGTTAATTACTTAATAGATTTTGTGATTATTGAACTCCTCATCAAAGTGCAAGCAACAGATTATTTCTAAGAGAATTTGTTTCTGTTTTCTTCCAGATGAAATGGAGGCACGGCAAAACTTCCACGCTAAACTGACTCGCTACCTGACATACTTCGGTCTGTGTGTTGCAACCTGCATTGTACTTCAGAAGAATACTTTGGTTGCTGGAGCTATAGGCTTGTCTGTAGCATTATATATTTCAGTGTCAGAGTACACTCTACGCTCAGCTCCAGCATCTAGTCCAATACTCAACAAAGTGTGATGATAAGACTGGTATATCAGTCAGTGGAGGTTACGTTGGCGGCTTTATTGTTCAGTTTTATCAACACTTTTGGGTGAATATTTCTAATAGTCACACTCTTTGTGATATACTTTTCATCTTCCTGGACATGACAAAGTGGAAAGTACTATGTATATCTTCCCAGGGCACGTAAGGGCATTCACACAATGATTCAGTCATGTTTAAGTTATTTCATTATAGTTCCTTCAGCACAAGTATTCAATGGCTTTGTGTGTGTGTGTGTGTGTGTGTGTGTGTGTGTGTGTGTGTGTGTGTGTGTGTGTGTGTGTGTGTGTGTGTGTGTGTGATGGGTTCCCAATGCAAGTTTGTGTGTTTTGCACAGGGATATATTTTTAAATAGTTAGACATGTAAGAAATTTATGTGCAAATTTAATGTTATATATGTTGTTTGTTAGTTTCAGTTTATTTTCTTAATTTATTATGTTTACGGACCACTGGCAAAGACATTTGTATTTTAGTAATTATATTATTATGTGACCATTAAAATGAGTGCTGTAATAAACTCTTTTCTGTGATAGTTGCAGTGTAACCTTCTATTTAAAACTGGAAAAAATGTTAAAATATTTAACATTAACTAAAGTACCTATATTTCTTTTTCTGTATATTGCAGTTATACTGTTAAAGTTGTTGGAAGATTTTTATGTTGATTCTTAAGTAATATGAATTTGCATGGAAGAATGGTCCCATGGATTGCACATTTGTCTACATCTGCCTTTGTACTTTAAAGCTGATTTTCTATGCCAGAACAGAAAGAAAGTGGTAAATATGTCTTACTGCAACTGAAATATCAGTGTAATCCAGATTCAAAACATTCATAACTAATTTAGTTGCTATTACTTCAGTACTCTCTGTGAAACTGTTGTGGCAGTATGTGGCTCTTAATGAATATTGTGGTGTGTGCTTCATTGTTGAGAAGTGATTTTTTTTTTTGCCTATTTGCTGTAAATGTAAAAAGAGAGTATTACTCACTGGCACAAAAAGTATGTGTAAAACTTCAGAAATTCTCACGGGAGAATTTGCTGTTTACTTTCAGAATAGTTTTTTACAACATTTATTAAATTTCTAATACAAACTATTACTTCCTCAATTACAAATCTCTACAGCGTTTTTGAACCTATAGCTGATGTGACTGCTTTCACGTAATCTATTTGTAACACTGCTGTTTGTGATTGCTGTAATCTGTGTATGGCAAACGATACTTCATAAACAATAGTATAATGAATGCATGACAGTGATTAATCATTATTTCATCAATTAACCTGGGTTTTTTGTGCTGGAACAGAGTGAATAAATTCTTTTCAATGAGTAAACCAGGTAGGAAGGGAAAATAAAATATTAATTAGCATTATTTGTATCACACAAGAAAACTTTTTTTCTTTATGATTTAATTGGAATTAGAAAAAGCAAGCTGTCTAATCAGTTGATGTACATAACAGGACATATGGGGCAAAACTGATACATGAGCCCTACCTTCTTGTATGAAAGGAGAATAGTGGACAAATAGTTTTCTCATCTGTATGTTGTTTGATTTTCTTAAAGCCTGTACCAAGAGATATACAGGTATGTTTCTTTAGGTAGTAAGTGAGGTTCTTGCAGTCAGCTCAGTGTTTCCTAAGGATTTAATTGAACATTACGGATTTTCTGTAGGAAATATTTTATTTTACGCACTTTGATGCAGGTAAAGGCAGCTCAAGGGCAACATGATGATAAATTTAAATGTGCTAATAAAAGCTTCAAGACATCATAGTATCTGAAAATAGAGAATCACCAGAGTTTTTGAATATTGTGAACAATGCAGCAATATTTGGACATTAAGAGGTCTCAAAGTGATGAAGTTGTGAAGTGAAAAATATGATATTATGAAGAAAAATGAAATACAAAAACATGAGAGTAATACTGAAGATGTTTCACGTCACTCTGAAAAGTTGCAGTCATAAAATTTATTCCATCTATAGTAATAGATAGAATAATCAGTACTTGAATAGTCAGCCGCTAAAAAAGCATCTTTTGCCATCAATGAGAACTTAATAAAAATTTTAGCACATTTCTTCTGAGTGTTTGTGGATTATAATTACAAAAGAACATTTTTGTAGAGTATATGGATTTATACAAGCACTGTAACTTTACATCTTGTTCATAGCACTAATTCCGGCAAGTATGGGGTATGCTGTATTCAAAATTTGTTTTGTTTATTTAACACTTTGAGGACTGAGCGCGAGTGTGGATGTTCAACCGGCTGGTACTGAGCGATTTCACAGCTTTCCTGAATTTTCTACAGCAGATTCTATACCACATAAAGTTGATTGCTCTTTTGCATTTAAAAACTACATCCATTCCCTTCAGAGTACTGCAAAGAAATAAACATTTACGTTAGTGACAAGGGTTGTAAATGAATTTGAGAGTGTGCTGTTTTCACAGTGAAAAAAAAAAAATTTTTTTGGGTTTTACAGTAGGACCTCTAAGGGACATAGGATTGAAGTTGTTAGTTTTAAATGAATAACTGTTGAAATATGAACTTTTATTTTATTAATAATCACACAGTTACATTGGCTTTTGTATGAAATATTTCGAAACATTTTAGAAAACAAAGCCCTACGTCACAGGTTTCACAATAATATCGCGCGTCTTTCCTTGAAACATTACCATATCTGAGGCCACTTAGACAATTTTGTCGGTGGAATTAATTTTGGAAAATGTCTTCCGCTTAGTCTGTTGATGGGAAATGCACAAGTCTAAGAGGCCACATTTGTAAACAAAGTTCTCTGCTACCTCTGTAATGTATTCAACCAGATGTTTGCTTGTATTTCGCAACGTTTTGTACAAAATGTATGAATTTACAGCCATGAGCATGAAACTGTGAAAGAAAACTTTATTCCACCCCTTTATTTGTTTTCGTTCAAAAGGATAGTACGCCAGTAGCTGGTTGCTGTGATCCACACCAGCTTTTTTACTATTGTAGTCCAAAACACAGTCTGGCTTCATTTTTTCCACCATTCCAAATTTAGTGTTACACTGACATTTGTTGCCGTCATGTTATGCTTTGTTGTCAAAAGAAAGACGTCTCTGTTGTTCTTCCATTTTACAAACAGTCTGCGAAACGAAAGTTCAAATTTTTTTTTTTTCCTGGCCAACAGGATCCCTTGGTAGTCTTTCTCTATTTTTCTGCGCAGTACCAATTGCTTTAGTTCTTTTCCCCCACAAACAATCTAGTAAATCAGGGCTGGTGTAAAATCAGTCCATGTATAATGTGTGACCTTTATTATGAAACAAATGACACAATCTGTCTACAATATGTAAAATGCTATTATCGGCATTAGACTGTTTCCCAGAATAAATTTCACAGTTCAGGATGTACCCACTTCCACATAGCATTAAAAATGTATATTAGGCTTATTTTTCATATACACTCTAAAACCATCTACCACGAAAAGGGCAAATTCCTTCATCTACAGTAATATTTTTGCCTGGCTTGTAAGCCTTTCCACTTTGGGTCATGCATCTGTCGAATATAGGTCTTACCTTATGAATAGGATCGTGACCTACCTGGTTTTTAGGAATATATGTTGTGTTATCTAAGAGGTGTAACATTCGTAGAATTGACAAAAATCTATCTCTTGGCAGACACTTTGCCACAAATGAGGACTCCAACACGGGATTTGTTGACCAGTAGTCAGACAGTTTTGGTTTCTTCACTAGACACATATGCAAAATAATACCAAAAAATGTATACAGTTCACTTAGTTTCACTGTTGTCCACTTACGCCACTGAGGCTTCAGTTTTCCTGTAGCACTTAGTGTGTCTATTGTCATTCTAGCGTAGCGGTTTGTCTCTCATTTGATCAGTCTCACCAGTTCTTCATCGAAAAAGTACGTGAAACAATCAGACACTGAAGAATGTTGGTCAATCCCATCTTGAATTCCACAGGATTCAGAAAAAACCGGAAGTGATTGTATTGTCATCTGTACACTGGCCAGAAGAATATGGCAAATTGCAATGACCAGTTGTGTTTTTTGTGACAACAATGTCAACAGCCTCATCTTCAGATCCCTGATGGTTCACCATCCGAGGGATCGTTTACACCTATAAGAAAATCCTTGAAAATTATCTTTTTTTCTGACCAGGAATCAAACCACAGAATTACGGAAAATTCGGACAAAAAATAGCTTACCATCACTAATGTCAAAATCTGCAGTTTTTTCATCTAATTCTCACCACTATTGTTCATTAAAAATTCTATTTCTTCATCTCGCAAGGCCATGATGAAAATAAAGCGCAAAGCTATCAGCCGACAACAACCTAAAGTTTCGAACTGCCGTGCGCCTGCTGTTAAGTAGAGCATGAGTGCGGCAAAGCAAATGACTCAAAATATTCTCCTGTACCAGCTCCAACAGCGACATATGCTACCATCTATAATTTTTTCTTGGTACTAGGATAACCAGAGAGTACTTTTAAACCTACAGAATATGAAAGTCATGCGCTGGGAGTCATTAACATAGCTGATAATTGGCTGACGTAGGAGCTCCGTTGATCGTCTTTTTGGGGTACTGTCGGACCGATGTAGGAGCTACGTCACTTGTCTCGAAAGTGTTAACTTCGTGGTGAGATATGCTCTCCCTGTTACCACAGTCATGAGTTACATAATTGTGGGGGGGGGGAGTGTAGTTTTCAATGCCACCTGTCAGTGAATTGTGTAAACTTTGTGATCATATTTTAACCATTTGTGTATCATATTTTGTGAGGCAGAAATTGAGGACTGGCCAAGCATTTGCATGAAAAGTGTGGCAAATTGTGTAAAGACTTTACTCAGTCTGGTCTTGTCTTCAAAAAACTGCTTTAATACTTATACTGCCATATGCTTATTCATTGCCACTCTGTAATTCATTAGCTTGTCTGACTGTGGTAACAAGTGGAACTTTTAACCCCCTAATGTATTGCTACCGGCACAGTGATTACCTAATGATGCTTGATTCTGATGAATGAAACCAGTAATGATGAATAAAATTGAGACACCCGATTGCTTATTTGAAAATTAGCAGGCCAATATCTGCCCATGAGTATCTTTATCATTAACTTTGTTGTAGCGTTGTAAATTGACCGTAAGCACCATGTTCCCCTTCTTTAGCATTTAGCAGTGTTTTATCAGCTTCTGGTATGGTTTGGTGTGGAGGTTTTATCCCACATCACTTACACAACATAAAGTCTAGGCTGTGTATCAATTTCAAACGTAACTTTACTCACCAGTTTAAAGGCTGATCCACTATACTGTTCCTCTTCTGGGATGTTTCTAAGTAGAACAAACACATTGTTTATTTACATTTTGTTTGCATAGTGCCATCAAAATGATGGCTTTTGCAAACATAAAAAATAACTGTATTAGCTTCGCCCACCCCACACACCCAGGAGGATCCTCTCTACGTCTAGTGTACTTCATGGTAAATTGTTTCGGCTAAGAAGCCACATTGTGGAGCAGAGGTTATGGATGGTCGCACCTTTTAGCACGATTGCAATCAATAGTTAACTTTGTGTTTCAGAAAGGGTGTAAATTGCACCACAAAAGTCAATAGATATAAATAAAATAATATAAGTTTTACTCAGTTTATTTATTTTGCCAATTTCCTACACTCCACCTCTGCAAGCACATTTAATTTTAGAATCTGTTTAATGAGACATATGTATCCTATCACACTTTCTACATTTTTTTAAAAATCTGGAGTAAGATTGCTTGTTAAGATTCTCACCGCAATCTGCAAGTTAATTTCTGTCAAAGAGCATCAATATTTACTCACGTTGATGGCCAAGCAAGAAAAACATTCTTCACAAATACATATACCTAAATGTGGAGAACATTTTTCCCAGAAAATTTCTTCAAATGTGGATTTTTTTCAGCTGACAAATATTTGTAAAAGTCAGCTAATGTCACAGCATTAAAAATTTCTTTGACAGTATGATCTGCCTGCATGTCAATAAGTTCAAGCAGCAGCTCCTCAGATGCTGTGTCAATATCAGCAGCGATGGTATAAGATAACAATTTGAACTGATGTCCAGTTAATTTAAAATCCTGAAATCTTCTTGTAATCTTGTCCTCCAAACTTGTTGCTTCTTCAGCCTTTTCACGTACTCCACAGCTTTTATGTTGCATTTTTCTTTGCAAAGTTTGCAGCCAGATTTGTATGTTTCGTGATGTTGTTTCACACTGCAGTCATTTTATGATTCAATAAAAACCCTACCTTATTCCTTGTATCAACAAAAATATGTATTTCTCCATTATTCATGAAACACAACATTCATCACCAATTTTATGTTTTTTTTTTTCTGAGGGTTTATGGTTCCACTAAAGTTGGAAGTTCAAATATTTAGTGTTGCACAGACAAAACGGAAATAAACCAGGTCAACCAGAGGAGCACTGCGTGTCATAGTATTCGTGCAAACCAAATTAACACTTAGTGCAGCAGCTGATCCTCTCTTTAGCCACGGCACTGAGTGTCAACTTGGTTTGAGCGAATAGTATCCACACTGTGAATGCATAATTAATTGGCAGTTTTAATGGGTATATTCGGTCACACACAGGAAGGAAATCTTGATTCATGGTACATCCACTTGTGGCCCACGGCCCGCTATTTGCCCACGCCTGATCTAGAGGGATGAGGACAAGGGCATAAAAACCATCTGCACACTGGCCATGCTGGCCGGCACACTGGCATCCATTAATCCATGAGGCAGATTTGATCCACAGCTGGTATGCTTCCTCATGTCTGAGAAGCACTTTAAAAAAAATTCACTACTTGATCAAAAGTATCAGGACTCTGCTATGTAATGTGGAATTGCCCACTCTGTGTCAAGACAAGTGTGTTCAGTAGTATAAAAGAAGAGGTATTGGGGGGGGGGAGTATTGTGTTCTCAGTAGAGAAACAGTAAGCAGAATGAGTTGGTCAGGAGAGCTCAGTGACATTGAATGTGGACTAATCATTGCATGTCACTGAGTAACAAATCCATTGTGAACATTTCAAACCTTCTAAAGCTGCCAAAGTGGTGATGTAATTGTAAAGGGGAAATGCAAAGGAGAAACCACAGCTATACCAAGACCAGGAGGACCTCATGTACTGAAAGATAGGGATTGTCAAGCGTTGCAGAGTGTGGTTATAAAAAAAAGTGTGGTTATAAAAAAAAGTGTGGTTATAAAAAAAAGTGTGGTTATAAAAAAAAGTGTGGTTATAAAAAAAAGTGTGGTTATAAAAAAAAGTGTGGTTATAAAAAAAAGTGTGGTTATAAAAAAAAGTGTGGTTATAAAAAAAAGTGTGGTTATAAAAAAAAGTGTGGTTATAAAAAAAGGTGTGGTTATAAAAAAAGTGTGGTTAAATAGTGTGGTTATAAAAAATTGCATGATGTCAGTGAAAGGAAAAAGTTCCAAAGTGCTATCGGCAGTCTCATTTTACAGCAGTGTGTGGTATGTGCAGTAGGGAACAGTCAGTTGTTTGTGTCAACATGACACTGCACCGTACCTTAAAAGTACTATATGAGGCAATGGTTTGTGAGCAATAATAGCCTGAGATTGATACTTATAGCTCCCATAGCAGAAGCAGTTGCAGTGCATCAGATTTGACACAGCTTCTCATAAGAAGCAATATACTTTACATTTCATGTGTCCATTAGCTTCATTTCCTATATTTTGTGTGTGTCTGCCTGTTTATCAAACCATCTTTATTATGGTTAGGAAATGTGATTGCTGTATTCCGATATGAGTCAAGTCGGGGACCCTTCACTTTTAGCTCCAGATGGTGTTGACTTTGGTTATGCAGCTTGAGGCTGTTGCCAATTGCATCACTGGCAGGTGGGGGTTGGGCGGGGGGGGGGGGGGGGGGGGCAGGGTGATACGAGGGACATCCAGCATAACCCATGTGTCCCATTATCAGTCCACTACTGTGATTGTCCTGGGTAATGCCTGCACTGATGTTGATCCCTCACCCATGGCCGAGTGGGAGGTCATTCCAAGATGTGATTGGCAGTGAGAGACTTTCAAAGGGCCAGTCGTAGGATGTCCCCAGTTGTTCTAACAAACAGGTTTTGAGTGCTGTCTGTGGCTGAAATAGTCCAAAAAGAACAAAGATCACAGTGTTTAACCAATTGCAAGTAGTGAGTCACATTGCTACTAACAATGTGTGTGACTTTTGATCAGAAGAGATTCTGAAGTAGTAAAGGCTGCCAGTTTTGCTTGCGAGCTGAAGGCGGAGCTCACCATCCATAGCATCATCGTCAGAACCAACTGTGGTCAGTACAGAGTTGAGTGGAGGGTCTGAACCAGAGGCACCGAGGTTCTGTGACACTGTAGGTTATAGATTCCTTGACTTGCGCCATAGGGTGATGGGTTTGCAGATTCCACTAAATAGATCAGGAGGCCACTACACGCAAAGTGACTACAAGGGTAGTGGGGGCTTTGTGGAGGGGACTGGTTGGTTTCTTAGGTTAGAGGGTCTTGGGTTAGAGCAGAAAGGGCTTCAGTTTCAAAGGGTGCAGGATGAATGCAGGAAGAGGGTGACATAGCAACAATTAGTATTGTAGTTGTAAACTGTTGTAACTGTGTTGGAAAAGAATGAGAGCTCCAAGCGCTAATAGAAAGCACTGAATCTCAAATAATTACAGGTAAATAAAGCTGGCTAAAGCCAGAAATAGGTTCAACCAAAATATTTGCAAAGGACCTAACCATGTCCAGAAAGGATAGGTTAAATACATATGGTGGTGCAGTCTTTATTGCTGTCAGTAGTAGTCTGCCTGGTAGTGAAATTGAAGTAGATGGTTTCTGAAAGTTAATACAGGTAGTGACTTTACTTGACAACTGTAATAAATTAATATGTTGATTTTACCTAAACCCCCATCCCCCTTCGAATCAGATGATACAGTTGCTGAACAGTTCAAAGAAAACTTTTCTCATTTCAATTAGGGATCCCACTTAAACAATTATAGGTGGTGGTAACTTCAATGTACCCTCCATATGTTGATGAAAATACATGTTTAAAGTTGGTGACAGGCATAAAAGTTATCCAAAATCATACTGAGTGCCTTATCAGTACATTATTTTGAACAACTAGTTCAGGAGTGCGCTTGAAATGTAAATGGTTGCGAATACATACTTGACCTCTTAGCAACAGATAATCTTGACCAATACAGGGATTAGTGAACACAAGGTTATTGTAGCTAGACTGAGTACTGTAATATCCAAACCCACCAAAAATAAACACTTAATACATTTATCCAAAAATTAGATAAAAATTTACTTGATACCTGCCTAAGAGTTAGTCTCTATGCCTTCCAATATAGGTATGTAAGCACAGACCAGATGTGGTTTAAATCAAACAAATAATATCAACAACAAATTAGAGACCTATACCAAATAAATTAATAAGAGATGGTACTGATCTGGACATGGTACACAAAACAAGTCAAAACACTGTTTCAGAAGCAATGAAAAAAGCATGCCAAATTTAAAAGAAAACACAATCCCAAAAATTGACAATGTTTTACATATGCTCAAAATCTATCAAGAACTTCAGTGCAAGATGCTTTTAATAGTTTCCACCATGAAACTGTCTCAAAATCTGGCAGAAAACCCAAAGAGATTATGGCCATATGTAAAGTACACCAGTGGCAAGATGCAGTCAATACCTTCAGTGCCCAATTACAACAGTGATCTTATTAATGACAATGCCACTAAAGCAGTGTTACTAAACACGATTTTCCGAAATTCCTTCACAAAAAAGATTACGTAAATATTCCAGAAATGGAATTGGGAACAACTGCCAACATGAGTAACTTAGAGGTAGATATCCTAGAAGTACTGAAGTAGCCTGAAACACTTAAGAAACACAATGTATCCAGTCCAGTTTGTATCCCAGTCAGGTTCCTTTCTGTGTGTGTGCTGATATGATAGCTCCATACTTAGCAATCATATATAACCACTTGCTCGTTGAAAGATCTATACATGAGGACTGGAGAGTTGCACAAGTCACACCAGTATCCAAGAAAGGAAAAAGGAGTAATCTGCTGAATTACAGCCCATGTCACTAACATCAATTTGCAGTAGGATTTTTGGAACATTTACTGTGCTCAAACATTATGAATCACCTTGAAAACAAAATTTGTTGACAAATAGCCACCATGGATTCACAAAATGCTGTTCTTGGGAACACAACTAGCCCTTTATTGTCATGAAGTAATGAGTGCTATCAACAGGGTACAATACATTGATTTTATATTTTTAGAGTTCCAGAAGGCTTTTGACACTATTTCTCACAAGTAACATCTAGTTAAATTGTGCACCTATAGAGTGTCATCTCAGATGTGTGGCTGCGATTTGTGATTTTGTATCAGAAAGGACACAGTTCGTAACAACTGATGGTAAGTCATCAAGTAAAATGGAAATAATATCTGGCATTGCCCAAGGAAGTGTTATAGGCCCTCTGTTGTTCCTGATCTACATAAATGATTTTTGAGACAAACTGAGCAGCTCTCTTAGATTGTTTGCAAATGATGCTATCATTTACCATCTTGTAAAGTCATCAGATGATCAAAATTAATTGTAAAATGATTTAGACAAAATAACTGTATGGTGCAAAAAGAGGCTACTTACTGTAAATAATGAAAAGCATGAAATCTCACATGAGGACTAAAAGGAATCTGCTAAATTTCAGTTACACAATAAATTGCACAAATCTAAAGATTGTCAGCTGAACTAAATACTTAAGGATTACAATTATGCTTAATTGAAATTGGAATGATCTCATAGATAATGATGTGGGAAAAGTAAACGAAAGACTGTGATTTATTAGTGTAACACTTAGAAAATGTAACAGATCTACTGAGGATACTGTTTACACTACACTTGTCCACCCTTTTCTGGAGTATTGCTGTATGGTATGGGATTCACATCAGGTAAGATTGATAGAAGACATCAAAAATGACAGCTTATTCCTTATTATCAGGAAATAAGGGAGAGAATACCATGTATATGATACATGAGTTGGGATGGCAGTCATTAAAAGAAAGGCATTTTTCATTGTGGCAGGACCTTCTCATGAAATTTCAATCACCAATGAAAATATTTTGATGGTGCCCACCTACTTAGGGTGAAATGATCATCATAATAAAATAACAGAAATTAGAGCTCGCACAGAAAGAATTAAGTGTTTTTTTTTTACCCAGGTGCTGTTAGTGGAAGAGTAGGGAAGTAACTTAAAAGTGGTTCAATGAACCATCTACCAGGCACTTCATTGTGACTTGCAGAGTAATCTTCTAGATGTAGATGTAGATGTAGATATAGATACAGACATAGACTGGCCTGCCCAGAATCTTTGCCTGAACGTAGTGGGACTGCTGCGGGATGAGTTAGAATGTCGACTAAGCTCCAGACTCCAGCTTCCAAAACCTTCACTTATTCAGCTCTTGAGGAAGAATGGGGTGCCATTCCCTCCACAGACATTGACACCTTGTTGAAAGTGTCCCCAGCAGAGTTCCAGCAATCAAAAGGCAAAGTGTGGACGCACTCAAAATTAATACTCACTAATAGGTGTTCAGATACTTATGGTCAGATATTGTGTTACAGACAAAAATTATTGTGTCTTATATCTATAGTAAACATTTATTACATTACAGCATGATATACTACATGTGTCTTAAAATTCATTGAATGAGTATACATTTTTCTGTTATAAAATTAAAATATTTTCTTTTATAGTCACTCCCCTTATACACCGACAGAAAAAAATCATTAGGCCAAAAAATAATGAATGTAGATTAATGTAATTTTGGGAATACATTTGTCTAGGTAATATAGTTAAGTGATGATAATTGCAAGATCACATGTTAATGTGAGGGATAAGCCATTGGAACTGTGAAATGCTGGTAGATTAATAAGCAATGTAACCACCAGTGTGGTGAATGCAAGTATGCAAATGTGCATCCATTGTGCTGTGTGAGCAGTGGATGTCAGTTTCTGAGATGGAGTTCCATGCCTGTTGCATTTGGGTCGGTCAGTACAGGGAAGGCTAATGCTGTTGTGAGTTGTCTTATTGATGTCAACCCTTTGTAGAGCATGTTGAGTTACAACAGTGGTTTGTGGGTGAGAGTTACCCTGTCTGAAAGCACCCTCTGGGATGCTGTTCATGAACGGTACCACAACAGATTGAAGGAGTTTGTAGGTAGGGTGCATGGCATAACTGAGTGTGGTGCTGCTGCTGTATGAAATTGCACCCAAGACTATAAACCCAAGTGTGCATCCAGTGTGTCTAGCATGCAGACAGGTTGGTCGCAGGCCATCCTCAACTGGCCTCCTCCTAACCAACACGAAGCCATCACTGGCACAGAGGCAGAACCTGCTGTCATCAGAAAACACAACAGGCTTCCACGCTGCCCTCAAGTGAGCTCTTGCTTGACACCACTGAAGTCGCAAATGGTGGTGGTTTGGGGTCAGTGGAATGCATGCTGCAGGGTATCTGGTTCAGAGCTCTCTGTGAAGTACTAGATTTATAACAATTCATTGTCACTGTAGTGCCAATTGCTGCTCAAACTGCTACTGAATTTGCAGTACAGTGCACCTGAGCTATACACCGAACATGGTGGTGTTCCCTCTTGGTAGCATCACATGGCCATTCAGAGCCCATTTTTCTTGCAACAGTACGTTCTAGTGACCAATGCTGCCAGCAATCCTATACAGTGGCTATATTCTTGCCAAATCTTTCTGCAGTATCACAGAAGGAACATCCAGCTTTTCATAGGCCTATTACACAACCTTGTTTTGTTTCATCCAGCTACATCGTCACTCATGTTGTGTCCATGAAGCTTGCATACTGGATTCGCTAAACAATCAAACAAACTAGTTGTGTTAATGAGTTTTATTACAATAAGAAAATTACACATACTTATTACACAGACTTGTCCCAAGCAAAAGGCGACGTACGAAATAATCAGTCTTTGTAGTGATTGCTGATCTTTCCTGAACTGCTGTCAAAATGCCTAACGTTGACGCTACTATTCTAGTAGCTATCATTGAGGCTGCTTTCTAACTGGGCCGTCAGGTCGTGGCACTAATTTCCCCTTCACATAGGGGTCACTGCTGTTGCACTGTTGTCCTTAAGGGAGGTCCGGTGAGCATGCGATTGGCTGACTTCTTCTCACAGCCATCTCTTCTCTATTGGTGTGCTGGTGCGTGACTTTATGCCGTAACATGTTCAAACTCGATGAAGTGGTGTTAATGGTCTCTCTCTCTCTCTCTCTCTCTTTCTCTCTCTCTCTCTCTCTTTCTCTTTGTCTTTCTTTCTTTCCATCTTAAATGCATTCTTGACTAACATGAGCTCATCAAGTTCAGTTTCAAAGGTAGATAATGATCATGATAATTACAGTGTATATTTAAAGCAAACCTGATTTGCATCCTCATAGTGGTGTTACTGGTGGCACTCTTGTATGACTGACGTAAAATCTGGATGGACGTCATTTTCAGATGTAGAAACACACCTACCAAATTTGTTTGTCACGCAACTCCTCTTTGGTATTGCGTTTTTTTCCCATATGCATATGTTTGTAAAGAGCTTGGTAGTTTGTTGAGCCTAATCAAACCATTGACATATGGGCTAAGATCTGCTGGTTTTAATTTGGCTCTTTGCTGAAAGTAGTTATACTTTTTCCTGGTGTTGTGGATGTGTATGTCGCTACATATAGTAACTCTGATTGGTTGACTCATAGGGAAGTTAGTAATTTAAGGGTATGTAAAGAATATACTATCAGGTATTTGAATCTCATGAACACTTCATGATATGACACACTGGGGCCTAACCTATGTCTCTTATTGCCCATTCCATAACAATAATATTCTTTTTAAATCAACATCAATTGCACAGCTCCATAATTTAGTACCACAGTTTATAGAAAGGTTAATGATTCCATGGTTTGCTTTGTTTAATGTTTTGCTAACTTTTCCACACACAAAATTAATGTGATTTCATCCACATCAGATTTTCATCCACATACGTACTCAGAAATATACATCTGCCAGATTCTGTTGTCAAGATGTCACATATATTATTTAGGTACTTTGGTGTGATGAGAACTATGTTTTTTAAATACCAATAAGTGACATTTTATAACATTCTCGTTGAAGACCTGATCATGAAATTATTTAATTCTAGTAGTAGTGAAAGATTCTAGCTCCTTATGGTCTCTATGATTGAATAAGTTTGGGGTGTGATCTGCAGAGCTTATTTTTATAGGAGTTAATGAGTTGTGCTGTGCCGTTTAATATGTATTAAGGCTATGGCCACATGAGTGTTTTCCATGCAATGACCAGCATTTGTGTGGTGAAACATGTGCAGCACAGTCAGAGCTGACCACACACTTTTCTCACACATTGTGAAGCCCAGGCAAATGCCATCAGTATTGCGTCAGTACAAGCTGCAGCTGTGATGACATTTACTATGCACAGTTACTATCTGCTATGAGCAGAATTTCATTAAATACAAATGTAGTCCTTGCTTCATGTGCTTTGAGAGTTGCCCATTGGTATGAAAAAATGATACTGGATTCATCTGATATCAAGTGAGAGACCAGCAAAGGAAAAGCAAGTCCAGACAAGTTTTTTAAATACTAAAGGTTATATGTTAACGCACTTGAAATGCTTTTGAGCAAGGTTCTAAAAGGAACACAACTGAGAGACTGTATCAGTGAAGAAGAAAAAATTTCACAGTATTTTTAAGGTATATTTTATTTTTCTCTATTCTTCGTGACATTTTATGCAGAAATATTAATTTGTCTTGATATCCTTTGCAGTCAAATAATTTACAAAATTTATAATCACAAATAAAAAAGTGTGAGAAAAGATTCTTCATTATCTCTCTCACTTTGTTCCATGCACTGTGACCAGCTGCTTTCATAGTGTTTGCAGAAAGCTGATTAACTGTGGAAATGCTGTCACTTGGAGAAGATGATGAAGATGAATTTGTGAGTATTATATATATGACTATAAAAGGTAACTGAGTTTCAATTGAAAAATTAAGTTTGTTTTCTAATCACAGGCAGTTGCGTCGTGAGAAACATGTCATTCACATCAGGCATGTGATGCATAGATTATGCCAATTGTCCTTTCAAAACCTGTACTGTTTCCTCTTCAAATGAATCCTGTTTTTTCTTCTTAGATTCTGGTCTTAATTTACTTTCTGTGGATCAACGCTTAGGTGCAAGTACACTTTCTGCTCTCTGAATACTTCCCACTAGTTTTTAGGAAACAACATTTTTATTTAATTTTATAAAGTTTTCTTTCACATTAAACCAATTAAAACAGGTACTACAGATCAACCAGTGAACTTACTGTCCACTGGCAGCAATAGCTCTCACTCATGACATTTGTTGGAACACTACTTCAAGGATTTTTATGTATTTCATATGTGAACCATTCATGCTTTCCCATCTTTCCTGTATTTCTATCCATAAAACATGCTGAATAAAAGTGTTACACATTTATGTAATTAGATGCTGCTTATTTAATAATCGCTACTTACAAAGAAATAATTTTACACATTTTTGCTTATGAAATGTTTCTTGCTACTGCTCAAAATTTTCTTTTTATTTGTATTTTGCATGGCTCATTTTGGGAAATGATTCCCTTCTGCAAGTGCATTTTCTGTGTGTTATGCCATTTATTTGTGATGTTTTCTATGTGTGAGGTGGTGGATTGTTCTATTGTCTTAACTGTAATATATAAAAACAGTTTTTAATTAATGATTCACCTTTTATATTACAATTAATTAGTTGTAAAATTTGGAAATAAGTTTTTTTGCTGTCCACTTGTGCAGAAACATTTGCATGTTCATATGGCTGTGGCTAAAAGAAATGACTGACTGATGTATGGTTTGTGGGGCACTCAACTGTGCGGTCATCAGCAGCCGTACACAGTACCAATTTTTATGCAATCCAGTTTTTACACAATCCAATCTAGCCAATGTAACAGATGATGATGATGACACAAACACCCAGTCCCTGGTCAGAGAAAATCCCCAACCCAACCAGGAATCAGACCCAGGACCCCGTGATCTGGAGGCAGCAACACTAGACCACGAGCTGCGAACAATGGCTGAAAGAGTAATATATGAAACCATCAACTACAAAAGAGTAGAAGAGAGCTAACTTCCCTCACAGAGAGATCCATAGATGGAAAGAGGTAAGAATTGTTAAACCATGGAGATCAGGCAACAAATACTAAAATTATAAAAACTGCTTTTGTATTGTACTAAATGCCATAGCTGGCAGCAATTATTGTTTCAGACTTATAGACGTAGGGGCATCTGGTCATGAAGGAGACATGTACTGGAAGCAACTGAATTAGATAAAAAAATTACAATCAAACTTTGAATCTACCAGATGGAACACTACTTCTGAATGATACTTGTGGACTGAAAATCCCTTTTGTGTCTGTGGCTGATGAGGCTTTTGCAATGAGTGGCACCTTGATGAGACCATGTCCCACAAAAAGCCTGACTAATAAACAAAAAACTCTTTAACTGCAGGCTGTAATAAGAATGTCATTATGTAGAATGTGCATTTGATGTTCTATCTAATAAATGGAGAACTTTCCAGTGTTCAGCTGATGTTAATATGGATGTGATGGATATTGTTACTTAGGCATTTTGTGCGCTTCATAATTTCACGAGACGTATAAATGGTTACAGTTTTGATGACCTAGTGCCATACAAAATGTGCAGTATTTCTGCACAAGTGACAAATGGAACTAATAGTGGCAAAAGTATCAGAGGTCATTTTGCTCATTACTTCAGTTACCTTCCTGCCCCTCTGCCCCCCTCCCCCCTCATTTATTAGTCTAAAAATTGGCTTATTGACTTCATATGTGAAAACATTTCTGTGTACATTCTTTATACATACTAAAAAATATTTACAGTCAGTAATCATAAAGAACTGATTTCTGTAGAAATGTATACAGTCACCTGTTATTTTTGAAAACTTTATTTAGGTTACTAGTTTCACTGCCTCAGTAGTGTCTTCAGACCCCAGTACATCGAATGTCCAGAGTATTCCAGTCATATATGTATTATGTAGATATACAAATGGAACACTGCAGACATTTGATGTATTTGGGCCTAAAGACACTTCTGAGGTGTTGAAACTAGTAGTGTAAATAAAGTTTCCAGAAATAAAGTCTGATGGTATATTTTTCTACAACAGTTCAACTGGCCACTGATGGCACTCCACACTTTTGTGATGGATTTATGATGATTTCTGTTTGTCATTCAAGCCATCCCACTTTTCACTCAGAATGGCTGCTGTTATTGCCAGCCGTGATCCTTTCTTTTTATCTCCGCTTTTCTAGTCTTTGTCCTATGTATTGTACAACCATGAGGGTTTGTGCACTTTCGCAATGATTAATTCACTGCCCAGACACTCTATTTCACATTTATTAAGATATGAGAAGATGGCTACAATGACAATAGTATGAAGGTGGTGTAGTTTGCCTACAAACTGAACAGTGAAGAGCAGAGTCCCCAGTCACTCTACCCAGCTATGTCACAAGATGCACCTACATATGGGCACTTGCACAAAGTTATACCAACCCTTCCGCAGTGCGCTTGTGAAATCGGTGATGACACATTATACAGATATTTCTGAAGAGTGTTAGTAACTAATGCAAGAAATGCACATGAACAGGACTAGGTAAGCTACCAGTCATTGCACTGCACTGCTCAGATAAAAGGTTCATAGTCATCTTGTACTGCGGCATTGCTTGCTCATAAATTTACATACAGATCTTAAAAATGCAGCACATTTCCTATATATGTGGCCAGTGCCAACTGGCCCACAGAATAAAAGAGGTAGAACAGATTTACTTCAGTGTATTCATGCTGCATGAATGGAGAAGTACACTGGTGCACAGTGTGCGAAAATGTTTCAAGTTGCCATTAAACAAGTAGGCCTGTATTGTTGGAACCAATGCATGTGAAAAAAAATGCTCATTGGGCTGTAGCCTAAGAGGAAGAGAGAGGGCCAAGAATTGAGCCCTGTTTCACTGGTGGACTGAAAGTTATCATCTAATTTGTATGACAGTTTATTATGTTGCTTACAATTCAGTGGATTTGTGGCTAGATGGATCCTCAATATAAGACGACTTCAGCCCCTGGGTTTTTAAGAAATTGTCGATTGTTTTAGAAATTTCGGTTGTTTACTGAGCGTAAAGCTTTTGACAGAATTGTTTTTGAAATTGTTGATTGTTTACTGAGCCCAAAGCTTTTGATAGGATATACATGCAGTCAGTATCCTCTGGTCCAAAACACAGTACACTTCATGGAAGAATCTGTAAGCAATTTTTATTTTTGGCAGAATGCACTAGGCTCGGACAGGATACTATTTTCAGATCTTACTAAAGATAGATGAGAGGTGGTTATATTGTTCTCTAGTTGGAGACATATTCCTTAGTTTCCATTTTATACACTTGGTCCCTCAAGACACATTTTTAGGAAAGTGGGATACATATTTTCTCTCATGCTGAAGTTAATTAGGTAGATAAGAGGTTTGGAGATCACTTTTAACCACACATTAGTATGTGCACTGATACATTTCTGTCAAGATGATTTTTTTTCTTTAGCAAATGTATTCCCTTGCATTCTGTGTGCTCATTCAGCTCCCTAAATTCAAACTTGGTATACTGAGGTGACATCAGGTCCTTACTTGTGCATCTATGATATGAATTGTTTGGCCAGCTGCAGTGAAATAGTTATTAAAATATTGCACATGATTTGGGTTTTTCGCAATGTGACCATTATGTCTAATGCTGAATGGTTCTCTGTTTGTGTTCTTGGGACCCTTGGAATATTTGTCAATTAGTTCTCAGGATGCCTTACTTCTATCATCAGGCTGCTCTGTTGGTTTGCCATTAGTCAGTTTCCTAAAGTTAACAAATCTCAGACTTATTATCTGCTTGTAACAAGTAGTTTTACATCCATAGGCAGTGTCAATGAAGTCTAAATTACAGTTTTATTTTTTATAGTGTGATAAAACTAAATAATTCAATTGTTACGACAATAATTCATTCCCTAGTGAACATTTAGCTTTATATGCAGTTTACTACTGTACTTACTTCTAGAACACTACTGTTTCTTACATTATTATTTATGTTAAATGTTAGTAATACTGACATTTATGCATTAGTTACTGTTTGAATTGCTTTTTAAAAGTATCTGCTGTCAACATCTTAATATCATTTGGTAACAAATTTTTAAAAACAGCTTTGACGTATGGGCTTTTTGTGGATCTTCTGCTCTTTTATGCTCTGTATCAGGATTGTGAATTTCATGTTACTATTTGTGATCTTAGTGTATCTTTCACTAGAATAATGGTTTGTGGCATAAAATGTGAAAATATTGTAACTAATGAATAGGCTTTTACAATATGTTCTTTATTTTACTTTCTCTGCAGTCCTCAAGACACTCTTCTGCAGCATATTAGTGTGACAGGTCCTGTCCGACATTACTCCGAGGCGACAAAAGTAATGAGATAGCAATATGCACATATACAGATGGTGCTAGTATTGCATACACAATGTGTAAAGGGACAGTACATTGACAGACCTGTCATGTGAATAGGTATCCAGTGTGACTATGGCCACATAATGTCCGCTCCCGGGATTGGAATGACTCCTTACCCTCTCCCTTAAAACCCACATCCTTTCATTTTTCCCTCTCCTTCCCTCTTTCCTGACGAAGCAACTGCCAGTTGCGAAAGCTCGTAATTCTGTGTGTGTGTCTGTGTGTTTTGTTCATGTGCCTGTCTGCCGGCGCTTTCCCGCTTGGTAAGTCTTGGAATCTTTGTTTTTAATGAATTAAGACTTTGAATGCAGAATGGTATTTGTAGTTAGATTCATAGCACATTCCAGGTTGGAAATCATTAGGTAATAAAATATTCAGAGATCCACAGTACCAAGAGTGTTCTGAGAATACCAAATTTCATGTATTACTTCTCACCAGACAAAACAGTGGGCGATGGCCGTTCACTTAACAACCGAGAGCAGCAGCATTTGTTTAGAGCTGTCAGTGCTAACAGACAAGCAACACGGTGTGAAATAACCACACTAATCAATGTGGGACATGCAACAAATGCATCTGGTAGGACATTGCGGCAAAAATGGACTATGGAAGCTCACTACTGAAGCGAGTGCCTTTGCTAACGGCACATCATCACCAGCATCGCTTCTCCTGGGCTCGCAACCATATTGAATAGACCCTAGATGACTGGAAAACCATTGTCTGATCAGATGAGTTAGTGTCCTGCGAATACCCCACAGAGCTATGGACCCAAGTTGTAAACAAGGCATGGTGCAAGCTGATGGTGGCTCCGTTATGATATGGGCTATGTTTACATGGAATGGACTTGTTCCTCTTGTCCAACTGAACCAACTGTTGACTGGAAATGGTTAAGTTTGGCTACTTACAGATCATTTGTAGCCATTCATGGACTTCATGTTCCCAAACAACAATTGAACTTTTATGGATGACATTGCACCGTATCACTGGACCTCAGTTGTTCACAATTGGTTTGAAGAACATTCTGGACAAATGATTTATCCCCAGATCACCCGACATGAATCCCATAAAACAACAATGGAACGTAATCGAGAGGGCAGATAAGCTCAAAATTCTGGGCCGGCATCGCTTTCACAATTATGGATGGCTATAGACGTGGTGTGGCTCAGTATTTCTGCGGAGGACTTCTGTTGACTCGTTGAGTCTTTGCAACATTGAGCTGCTGCACTACGCCATTCAAAAGGAGGTCTGATAGATATTAGGAGGTATCGCATGATTTTTGTCACCTAATATAGTATTTTGTAATACAAGAAAGGGATTTTTATTTGTTACAGAGTTCCTAAAGCTGTTGTTGCGTCTCACATCTGTTGCCAAACGCCTCAGTCGTACCATTATTCCTCATCCTCTTTTATTTGTCTTCTCTCCATCACTTTTTTGATACACCTTGGCCATATTGCCTTCCCGCACTCTTTTGACGTGTCCTAACCATCCTAGCTGTCTTTCTTGTAGTCTAACCACAGTACAATTGTAGGTCTTCTTCCTTTATCTTCATTTCTCATTTTTTACATGTTTAATTCAGAGAAATTGTACATACTCTTTTCACGTGGATAATTTCTAAAGCTCAAAATCTTGCTTTCTTTTTGTGATTCCTCAGCCCTCACCCCCATAACTTGTAACTGGTTTTATAATGGCATGTAATCTCCGTTTTGAGGACTAAAGCACAGGATTTAATATTTTGACAGAAACCCTTTTCTGCATGATCCATTGTGATATCTGTCACATCCGCCATCAAGTGACAGGGTGCTACACAGATATGTGAGACTCGTTACACATTTCAGTTTGATGTTCACCTATCTGGAAGTTACTTCCGTCCTTTCCGTAACGTAGGTATAATCATTTCAAAATTGTATTTCAGACTCCCCCCCCCCCCACGTGTTACATTCTTCCAACAACTTCCTAAGAATTTAAAATGTATCCTTTTCACCATTTTATGCAATCCTGATAAACAAAGTAAGAGCCTACGGAATATCAGACCAGCTGTGTGGCTGGATTGAAGAGTTTTTAGCAAACAGAACACAGCATGTTGTTATCAATGGAGAGACGTCTACAGACGTTAAAGTAACCTCTGGTGTGCCACAGGGGAGTGTTATGGGACCATTGCTTTTCACAATATATATAAATGACCTAATAGATAGTGTCGGAAGCTCCATGCGGCTTTTCGCAGATGATGCTGTAGTATACAGAGAAGTTGCAGCATTAGAAAATTGTAGCGAAATGCGGGAAGATCTGCAGCGGATAGGCACTTGGTGCAGGGAGTGGCAACTCACCCTTAACATAGACAAATGTAATGTATTGCGAATACATAGAAAGAAGGATCCTTTATTGTATGATTATATGATAATGGAACAAACACTGGTAGCAGTTACTTCTGTAAAATATCTGGGAGTATGCGTGCGGAACGATCTGAAGTGGAATGATCATATAAAATTAATTGTTGGTAAGGCGGGTACCAGGTTGAGATTCATTGGGAGAGTCCTTAGAAAATGTAGTCCATCAACAAAGAAGGTGGCTTACAACGCACTCGTTCGATCTATACTTGACTATTGCTCATCAGTGTGGGATTCGTACCAGACCGGGTTGACGGAAGAGATATAGAAGATCCAAAGAAGAGCGGCGCGTTTCGTCACAGGGTTATTTGGTAACCGTGATAGCGTTACAGAGATGTTTAACAAACTCAAGTGGCAAACTCTGCAAGAGAGGCGCTCTGCGTCACGGTGTAGCTTGCTCGCCAGGTTTCGAGAGGGTGCGTTTCCAGATGAGGTATTGAATATATTGCTTCCTCCTACTTATACCTCCTGAGGAGATCATGAATGTAAAATTAGAGAGATTAGAGCGTGCACGGAGGCTTTCAGACAGTCGTTCTTCCCGCGAACCATACGAGACTGGAACAGGAAAGAGAGGTAATGACAGTGGCACATAAAGTGCCCTCCGCTACACACCGTTGGGTGGCTTGCGGAGTATAAATGTAGAATGTAGATGTAGATATGATTGCAGCATTGGATTGATACCAATGGTCATCACTTCGAACACCTTCTGTAAATGGATGTTCACGCCACCTTTGTGACCTTCAGAGACTGTACTGTTACATGTCATTGGATTCATCTCGATAGCCGCTATCAGAAAATAAATACCAAACTATAGTATCCCAGTTAAAAATACGAAGTTGACCTTCATATCTCTGACACAACTCCAACTATCTACAAAAAACCAACGTCATATTGATGCCCCTGTTGTCCCACGAATTTTTCAGCTCCTATCATACTTTCAGGGTTATTCTTGGTGGCAATAGTTAGTAACTCACCCTGTATATTTATTAAACAATTTGCTTAGAAAAAGTGTATACTAATCCAAAATATACTCTCCTTAGATTTTCAGAACACGGTCTTGTAATAATCTACGTAATACATACAGACTTGGCTTTATATGAAGTTTGCTATAATACTTACTTCTGGGACATAATCATTGCTTACATTGCTATTTAAGTGAAATCCAGGTTATACTGGCACTTATACATAAGCCATCATCAAATTGGTCGTCTGTGTATAAATCCTAAAATTTACATTCCAAACATGTTTTTGACAGAATCTCATCACATAATATTTTGTATGTTTGGACCACTTGATTTAAAGTGAGTACCATTAGTTTGTTTCTATATTAACTCTTAAGTTATCTCTTTGAAAGTGAGCTATTACATTTTCAGTAAAGTTTTGAATCTCTTCAACAAGGCTGGGCACAGCAGACGCAACATGTCATCGACATACGTAATGATGAAATGCTTATAATCTTGCGATCATGGGAAATCATTTACATAACTTATGAATGGTACTGGACATGAAATTTACCTAAGGAATATAAAATTGTATATTTCTTAGTCTTGGCTGTCTCCTCTCCAGTGCTTCTCCATATCATATATAATTTCTGTTCACTGTTGTCAACCTTGTAAAAAATGTTTCTATCAATTGCAGAAGTTTTCCATTGACACAAACTTGTCACAATTTTTGATAAGAGTGTATTATGAAGTGCTCTATCAAAAATGTTTGAGAAGTCTAGGAATAATACTGCTTCTTGGGACTTTTCATTTATTGTTTCAAGTACAGAATGGACAAGCTGTAGTGCTGTTGTCATTGCACTTTTTTTTGCAATTATGCTGGAAGTTACATAACATGACAATTTTTATAATGTTCCAAGATTCTTTTTAACATTTTCTCAATCTGTTTGCTAAGTGTTAGGGCAATTTGACTACAGCCAGTTTCAACTTCTTCGGGAATATCTTGTCTGCAAGAACACAGTTTATTTCATGTGCTAATGGTATCACCAGCTTATGTTCCTATTTCTGCAATAGATAAGGAAAATTTTCATCTAACCTAACCGTGCCCGTGCGGTTCCCCTCCCCCTCCCCCCCCCCCCCTCTCTCCTGAGGCTATCAATAAGATGCAGAATGTCATCCGCGAATACTGGGGTAGTGTACTGCAGATTCATTTGTTAGTGGACTGAAAAGTGCGATGTGCATCCAGTTTAATGCAGACACCACTTTAGGCAGTATCCACAAAGTAATCATTAAAAATTTGCGAACTAGAAGGGGATCAGAAATGTCGCTATTTACAGTTACTTCTACATTATTAATTTCAGTTTCTGTTGCATTGTTTCTGATTTTATTTAAAATTGTCCACCAAGACCTTGAAACATTATCTAAGCTTCATATCTGTTGGCTAATTCTTTGTGCCTTTAATCTCCTTACTTCTTTGTGGATGTGATATTTCTACTGTTTGCCAAGTTCTTTATATAACTTAGTTAACCAGTTTGCAGGGTATACATGTTTTCTATTTTTCCTTTCATTTCTTTCAGCATCTAGGTGCATAGGTTTTGATTTGAAAAGAGGATTGTTATGAATACTCACTTTTTTTAAAAATGGGATAGTACTGCTGATGTGCTCCCCCCCCCTCCCCCTCCTCAAAGAACTTGTAAGACCATGATCTATTTCTTGTTGACAATGGTAGTAATTATTGATTATCAGTTTGTTTTAAGTTTTGTTTGCCTGCGTAGTAATAGCTGTATAAAGTGGGTTTTGATCTTGAATACTCTGTTAAGCAGACTTGTTGAAGGCTTTAGTGAATTAAAATTTCTCTCTCTCTCTCTCTCTCTCTCTCTCTCTCTCTCTCTCTCTCTCTCTCTCTCTCTCTCTTACACACACACACACACACAATCCAAAAGCCACCATGTGGTGCATGGCAGAGGATATCTTGTACCACTAATAGCCATTTCCTTTCCTGTTCCACTCACAAATAGAGTGAGGGACAATCGACTGCCAATATGCCTAAGTACAAGCCCAAAATTCACTTATATTCATGCTATGTAAGCGAAATGTATGTTGGTGCCAGTAGAATTGTTCAGCAGTTAGCTCAAGTGCCTGTTTTCTATGTTTCCTCAGTAGTTTTCTGCAAAAAGAATGTCGTTCTTCCTTCAGGAATTCCTGTTTGAGTTCCTGAAGTATCTCTGTAACACCAATGTGATGCCTGTAGTACGCGCATACTATAAAAAATACTCCAAAATATTAAGAAATGTAATAAAAGCAGCAAAAATAATGCATAATGATGAAATCATTTATAATTCAGCTAATAAATCAAAGGCTATGTGGAGTGTTATAAAAAAAGAATGCGGAGAATACAGACAACCTTGGAAAACTATAACACTATCACATAAAAATAAAAAAGTAACAAACCCCTTAGAAGTAGCCAACACATTTAACAACGTTTTCACAGGTGTTGCTGAAAATATGTTACAGTCAAACTTTGAGCACCCAGGCAAATGAATATAAAATAAGTGCATGTAGAGGATCAATGTACATCAGTTCTGTTTCACAAGATGAAGTAGCTAAAGCAATAAAAGGACTAAAAAATTCCAAATCGGCAGGTATTGATGGTATACCTGCAACAATGTTAAAGAAGAGTGCATCAAACCTGATTGAAGTACTCACACATTTATGCAACTGCTCACTTCAGGCAGGCACTTTCCCTGATGTGTTGAAAACATCAAAAGTTATTCCTGTATTTAAAAAAGGGGATAAAGACAATGTAAATAACTACAGACCCATCACAATTTCCTCCTGCATCTCTAAAGTACTGGAAAAAGTGATGTATGAGAAACTTATGAAATTTATTAATAAAAACAGCATCCTATGTAATGAACAACATGGATTCAGAAATAAGAGGTCAACAGCAACTGCTATCTATGAGTGCATCAGTTCCATTCTAAACCTGATGGACAAAAAACAGGAAACAATAGGAGTCTTTATTGACTTGTCAAAAGCTTTTGACATGGTGGACCATAAAATTCTGCAATCAAAGCTAGAAAGATATGGTATTTGAGGTCTGTCCAACAAGTGGATCAGTTCCTTCCTGACAAATCGTATGCAGGCAGTGTGCGTCAAGCACACAAATATTGAACTAAAAACTGTATCTAATCACTTATCTGAGTATAAACAAATAAAATGTGGTGTACCCCAAGGATCCGTATTGGGACCCCTTCTGTTTCTTCTGTACATAAATGATCTAAGCTTAAATATTGATGCACACAAAACAATCATATTTGCAGATGACACCACGATTCTACTAAAAGGAGGCGACAATGAACAGTTACAGCAGACAGTAAACACGGTTATGAAACAACTTAGTAACTGGGCACAGAGTAATCAGCTTGTAATAAACAGTAAGAAAACCGTTGCTCTAAAATTCCACAATGTTCCTAACAAGGACATGTTTATCCCATCAGTCTCTATCAATGATGAGCCAGTTGGTAACAGTACTGAAACCTAATTCTTAGGACTTTGGCTGCAGAGTAACAACAGATGGAATAAGCATATTGAATATCTCAATGCTGAACTGAGCAAAACATGTTATCTTCTTTGTTCATTAAAACCATGCTGTAGTGAGAAAACAGTATTGAATGCATATCATGCGTACTTTCATTCTCATCTTAGATATGGGGTCACCTTCTGGGGAAACTCTAAAACAGCTAATAGCACTTTTAAACTACAAAAAAGGGCCATTAGAATCTTGTTTGGGTGCAAGCCTAGACTCTTGTAAACCCCTGTTTAAGTAATCTGGTATTCCCCCATTACCATGTGTATACATTATGGAAACCCTTTTGTTCTTTAAATTAAATGTAATAGGCAAGGACCGGAGACTACAAAAAAACTGTGATATACATGAGCACTTTACCAGACAAAACAGGAACTTACATATGACTCAAATCAGCACAGCACTGTGCCAAAAAGGTACTTTTCACATGGGAGTTAAGCTTTATAACAAACTTCCTGAAAACATAAAAGCTGTCACTGAGGTCAATGCATTTGGAAAATCTTTAAAGTCATATTTACAGCATCACTGCTTTTACTCCATTGAAGAATATTTAAATTTATGAAATGTGTTATATAAATACTTACTTATGTGTAAAGTGTATTATTGTAAGCTTACATATGTATGCCTTGAAATTACTATCAGCCTGTATATTTATAACTTGACTTGTCCAATGTCTTATGCATAAGCTGCTATGTAGACAACAGGACCAATAAAATACAATCTACAATCAAAACTACCAGGAACAAACCTAGCAGTATGCTCTTGAATTGCTTTGATATCTTCATTTACTGTACCCTGGTGGAGATCCTAAACACTCAAGCAGTATTCAACACTGGATCACACCAGTGTAATATATGCTGTCTCTTTTACAGATGAAGTGCACTTTCCTAAAATTCTTCCAGCAAACTGAAGTCGACCATTTGCCTTCCCTATTACCATCCTTACAAATACATTCTATTTCACATCACTTTGAAGTGTTATGCCTAGATATTTAATGAGCGTGACTGTGTCAAGTGGCACACTACTAATGCTGTATTTGCTCATTACGGGATTGTTTTCCCTACTGATCTGCATTAAATTATATTTTTCTACTCTTAGAGCTAGTGGCCATTCGTCACACCAACTAGATTTTTTTTTCTAAATCATCTTGTAGCCTCGTGCAGTCACCCAAAAGCGTCACCTTCCCATGCACAGCAGCATAAGCAAAGAGCTGCAGATTGCTGCTCACCCTGTCATATCATTTATGTATATGGAGAATAAGAGTGGCCGTGTTACTCTTGCCTGGGGCACTCCTGACAATACTGTTGACTTTAATACACATTTGACATTGAGGATAACATACTACGTTCTGTTACTTAAGAAGTCTTTGAGTCCCTCACATATTTGAGAACCGATTCCATATTCTCATACCTTTGTTAGCGGTATGCAGTGGGACACTGTGCCAAACATTTTCTGGAAATCTAGGAATTTGATTCCCGCCTGTCGCTCTTCATCTGTGGTTCACAGGATGCCATGCGAGAAAAGGGCAAGGCGAATTTCGAATGAGTGATGCTATGTAAATTCTTGCTGATTTGTGGACAGAAGCTTTTGTGTCACAAGGAGATTTATTATATTCAAACTCAGAATATGTCCAAGAATTCAGCGGCAAACCCATCTTAAGGATATTGGTCTGTAGTTACGCACGTCCGCTCTCTTAAGCTTCTTACATATGGCAGTCATTTGCGTTTTTTTCCCGCAGTTGCTTGGGACTTTCCGCTGGGAGAGACACTCAGTGTTGCGGGACGTTAAACTCAATCTTCCTTCCGACCCTGGTGACATATTTGTTGCCAGATCCTTGTTGCTTCTATGTGGCATGTACATACACCTAAGTAGTTACTCTTGTCAATCTCACTTTAAGTGCCAGTTCATCGAACCGCCTTCACAATAATTCTCTGTTATTCCACTCTCGAAAAGTGCGCTGGAAAAACGAATATCTATATCTTTTGACGTGAGCTCTGATATCCCTTATTTTAAGTTGATGATCATTTCTCCTTATGTAGATCGCCGTCAACAAAATACTTTCGCATTCAGACGAGAAAGTTGGTGAACGAAATTTTGTGAGAAGATCCCCGTCGCAACTAGAAACGCCTTTGTTTTAATGATGTCCACCTCAAATCCTGTATCATGTCCGCGACATTCTGTCCCCTATTTCTCGATAATGCAAAACGTGCCTCCTTCTTTGAATTCTCTCGAAGTATTCCGTCGATCCTATCTGGTAAGGATCCCATACCGCACTGCAGCACTCCAAAACAGGACTGACAAGCGTCGTCTCTTACGTAGATCTGGTGCGTGTTGTGCCAATAAAATGTAGTCTTCGGTTCGCCTTGTGCACATTTTCAGTGTGTTCTTTTCAATTTAAGGTGTTTGTAATTGTAATTCCTAGGTATTTAATTTACGGCCTTCTGATTTGATTGATTTATGTGTAACCGAAGTTCAACGGATTCGTTTCAGCATTAAATGTGGATGGCCTCACACTTTTCATTATATATGGTCAATTGACAATTTTCGCACCATTTCGCATCTTATCTAAGCCGTTTTGCACTTGGGTTTGATTTTCTGATAACTTTCTAGACTATAAACGAGAGCTTCATCTTCAAACAACGTAAGACGGCTGCTTAGGTTGTCTCCTAAATCATTTGTATGGATAAGGAACAACAGAGGGGCTATAACACTACCTTGGGGAACGCCAGAAATTCTGTTTTGCTCGATGGCTTTCCGTCAATTACTGCGAACTGTGACCTTTCGTACAGGAAACCAAGAGTAAGTCACGTAAATGAGATGATATTCCATGAACATGTAATTCGATTGCAAGCTATTTATGAGGTACGGTCCCA
This sequence comes from Schistocerca gregaria, assembly GCF_023897955.1. Taxonomy (NCBI): domain Eukaryota; kingdom Metazoa; phylum Arthropoda; class Insecta; order Orthoptera; family Acrididae; genus Schistocerca; species Schistocerca gregaria. The sequence continues at coordinate 853,314,928 of NC_064931.1, read as the reverse complement.
AAGCCTTCCAGAAACCTAGAAATACGGAATCAATTTGAAGTCCTTCGTCAATAGCACTCAGCACTTCGAGAGTCAAGAGCTAGTTGTTTCACAAGAACGATGCTTTATACATCCGTGTTGACTGTGTTTCAATAGACCATTCTCTTGGATATGATTCATAATGTTCGAACACAATATATGTTCCAAAATCCTGCTACATACCGCAATGATATGAGCCTGTAATTTAGTCGATTACTCTTATTCCCTTTCTTGACTATTGGCGCGGCCTGTGTAACTGACATGGATACCTACTGCTTACGTCTTCCATATGGGAGTCTGTGTGAAGATCCAATGATGACATATTTGTACGAACATCCTGCATGAATTATTTTTTAAACACGAAATTTAAAGCTTCACCTTTCCTTTTTCTGTGTTCTATTGCCACACACTTGGTCGATGAATGGATGATAGAAGCTTTCGACCCGTTTAACGATTTTACGTAGACCAGAATTTTCATGGGTTCTCGGCAAGATCTTTAACTAAGATATGACTGGAAGCTGTGTGTGATCCTTTTACAGACGTTCTATTTTGAACTGAGATAACAACCTCCTCTCCCTTCATCACTTTCCGAATTTTGTTATTAAACCCCACAATGAATATTTTCCGTCGTTAATTCCCATATTTGGCACATACTTAATCAAAGCAAGATTTATAATCCATAATTCCTCTACGTCTGTTATTTCGAAACTAAATGATGTCCATTCAATGCTTAGGTGAGATGCTAACAATTTCTTATCTACTGTTTCAGCAAAAATACTGTCCTAGCCTTCTTGCCTTCAGTAACTACCATCGTTATAATATCGTCACTAATATCCGTTTCTATACTGACACCACCAATAAGGCCAGGCCTGTTGATAGCTATAAGTTCCAAAATATTTCCATTCTGTGTGGGATGTCGAACTACACATATAAAAAAAAGTGTTGCATCACCCCGGTTCCCAGAATTCCTGAATATAGACGTTGACTGTGGATATTCTAACACTAAAACCACCCAAAGATGTAAACAACCATGCATGAGCAGCGCCTATTAGACAGAGGGATCCGACAGCCGATCAGTTCCAGTCATTCCACTAGGAAGGAGGTACACGGCTCATGTAGTCTGTAGTTCAACCATGCCTACACGGTCAATACCGTGGTTCGATCGCGTCTGCATTGTTACTTTGTGCCAGGAAGGGCTCTCAACAAGGGAAGTGTCCAGGCGTCTGGGAGTGAACCAAAGTGACGTTGTTCGGACATGGAGAAGATACAGGGAGACATCAACTGTCGATGACATGCCTCGTTCAAGGCCGCCCAAGGGCAACTACTGCAGTGGATGACCGCTACCTACGGATTATGGCTCCGAGGAACCCTGACAGCAATGCCACCACGTTGAATAATGCTTTTCTCGCAGCCACAGGATGTTGTGTTACGACTCAGACTGTGTGCAATAGGCTGCGTGATTCACAACTTCACTTCCGACGACCATCTCGAGTTCCAGCTAAGCAAACCACGCCACCATATAGCACGGTACAGATGGGCCCAACAACATGCCAAATGGACCGCTCAGGATTGGCATCACATTCTGTTCACCGATGAGTGTTGCATATGCCTTCAACCAGACAATCGTCGGAGACCTTTGGAGGCCACCCGGTCATGCTGAATGCCTTAGACACACTGTCCAGAGAGTGCAGCAAGGTGGAGGTTCCCTGGTGTTTTGGGGTGGCATTGTGTGTGGCCAATGTATGCCGCTGGTGGTCATGGAAGGCATCGTAACGGCTGTACAAAACGTGAATGCCATTCTCCGACCAATAGTGCAACCATACCCGCAGGATATTGGCGAGGCATTCGTCTTCATGGACGACTATTTGCGCCCCCATCGTTCACATCTTGTGAATAACTTCCTCCAGGATGACGACATCGCTCGACTAGAGTGGCCAGTATATTCTCCAGACATGAACCCTATCGTACATGCCTGGGATAGATTGAAAAAAACTGTTTATGGACGACGTGCCCCACCAACCACTCTGAGGGATCTACGCCGAATTGTCGTTGAGGAGTGTGACAATTTGGTCCAACGGTGCCTTGATGAACTTGTGGATAGTATGCCACGACGAATACCGGCATGCATCAATGCAAGAGGATGTGCTACAGGGTGTTAGAGGTACCGGTGTGTACAACAATGTGGACCACCACCTCTGAGCCGGCCGCGGTGGTCTCGCGGTTCTAGGCGCGCAGTCCGGAACCGTGCGACTGCTACGGTCGCAGGTTCGAATCCTGCCTCGGGCATGGATGTGTGTGATGTCCTTAGGTTAGTTAGGTTTAAGTAGTTCTAAGTTCTAGGGGACTGATGACCACAGCAGTTGAGTCCCATAGTGCTCAGAGCCATTTGAACCACCACCTCTGAAGGTCTCGCTGTATCGTGGTACAACTTGTAATGTGTGGTTTTCATGAACAATAAAAAGGGCGGAATTAATGTTTATGTTGATCTCTATTCCAGTTTCCTGTGCAGGTTCCGGAACTCTCGGTACCAAGGTGATGTAAAACTTTTTTTTATGTGTTTAGTTATTCAAGACGGTTTTCAGGAAATGTGTTCAAAATTACTTCACAAGACTGTCTGTGCGTACCACATGCAATGAATCCATACATCTGCCAGCATAATGCTACTGCATTTCCGTGCCACTGAGCATAGAGTTCCTTTGAATTATTCTGACTGTCACGGCGGAATCGGATGGTCAATAAAAAAATCAAGTATTTAGTTCACCTAGATCTGTGATTCGTGTCCAGGTAAGTTCACAGACGACCAAATTTCGCCCTTGATAGATGCAATATTGTTGTCGACTGCAATGAACACAATTCCTTTTATGGAATTTAATCTGCCTTTTCAATGTATGTCCCATGACTCGCTGAATATTTCAATGCTTTATACCCCAGGTTTCTGCCAGCTGTAGGTTCTGAGAATAATTTGAGTGAGATACCTGTCCTGGAGCTCAGTATATTCAGGAACTTTCTTCCGAATACTTCTACAACTTACTGTTAATATTTCGACCATTGAAGTGTGTCTACTTTGTGTGTATTATGCTTTCACTCACTGCGTAGCGACTGGCGAGCATTCTGCAAAGGATCTCAAACTACTATCTAGCTTTAGAAGAAGGGAAAAAAGTGCACTTCTAAAATACTCTGCTACCTGAGTAGCTGTTTCCTTTGTGCAGTGCGCCTTTGACCTATAAAGGGGATTCCTACAGTTCTCCACCACGTAACACAAGTTTAGAAATCTGCAGTCAGCACCATCACAGAAATTGGAGTCCTTGGGTGAGAACCTCCGCTTGGCTCCTAACCAAAGGACGTCGATCAGTTTTAGAAATGATACAGCCTACGCCAGCACACACACATCCCTTGCATCCAACCAATACCTACTTACGAATTAACTATAAAAGCTCAGAGACAAGTTATGTAACTTACTATCATCCTGATGTGGCAACAATGGAGGCTGATGCATTAATGAGCTGAAAGCTGACTGTTCAAAATAAATGGCAAGTGTGCTACAGACTGCACGAATGTACACTTTACATTTACTAAAATGTGAAAGTACACCTCTTAGCCGGTAGTGGTGGCCAAGCGGTTCTAGGCACTACAGTCTGGAACCGCGCGACCGCTACTGTCGCAGGTTCGAATCCTGCCTCGGGCATGTATGCGTGTGATGTCCTTAGGTTAGTTAGGTTTAAGTAGTTCTAGGGGACTGATGACCTCAGAAGTTAAGTCCCATAGTGCTCAGAGCCATTTGAACACCTCTTAAATACAAAAACACACAAGGAACTTACGAATTAACACTAGAAGCACGATGTGGGTGAGTTTTAACCCATGAGTGTTTTCTGAGACCTTACCTCCATCCATAATCATCGCAGGACCAAACAATGCTGACTTAATCATTTATGGAGTTGTACCACTCACCGAAATTTCATGATCCTAGCGTTTCAACAGCAATTTGTTATCAGTAACACCGGTTTTCATAATATCAGTTTTCACACACTAAATAGTTTCTGGGTGTGCCTCGACGTTATTCTCGAGATTTTGAAGTATATTACGACATTTTGGACCAAAAAGAACGTGAAATACGAAGAATTTGGAGCTCGGGCGATACTTTGTTAGTGTGACTGTCCGTTTTTTACGGACTGACGATATGCAGACCTACGAAGTGACACTGGGAATCCACAGTGTAACATATTATACAATGGGTAAGCCCCCCCCCCCCCCTCCTATTCCTACTACACTATCTGGGTCACTGCTAATAGTTCCCTTACATTACAGCAAATAAGTTTTCTGTCTGTGTATCTTTATCTGTGGTCAGACCAAGTGGGCTGAGGCAGTCCTGATTCCAGCAACGTGAGCTTGCAGTTTATTTTCGCGAGTAATGTCACTGTAGCTACGATGGCAAGGCGACGTGGCCTTACACAGGCTGAGATTATGTACTATCTGTAGAACGTTTCACCGACATGTGTGAGAAAGAGTAAGCATTGTGTGGCATCCACTCCCTGGTGAGGAAGTGGAGGGTTCCAGTGGCACCAAGTGGACACTGTTTGAGCCAGGCGACATACACTACGTGATCAAAAGTATGCAGACACTCCCAAAAACATAAGTTTATCATATTGGGTGCAGTGCGCTGCCACCTACTGCCAGGTTCTCCGTATCAACGACCTCAACTGTCACTAGACATCGTGAGAGCAGAATTCACAAACTTCGAACGTGGTCAGGTGATTGGGTGTCACTTGTGTCATATGTCTGTACGCGAGATTTCCACACTCCTAAACATCCCTAGTCCACTGTTTGCGATGTGATAATGAAGTGGAAACTTGAAAGATCTTATACAGCACAAAAGTGAACAGACCAGCCTTGTCTGTTGACTGACAGAAATCACCGACAGTTGAAGAGGGTCGTAATGTGTAATAGGCAGACATCTATTCAAACCATCACACAGGAATTCCAAACTGCATCAGGATCCACTGCAAGTACTATGACAGTTACGGGGGAAGTGAGAGTTGGATTTCATGGTCGAGCGGCTGCTCATAAGCCACACATTACGCCAGTAAATGCCAAACGGCGCCTCGCTTGGTGTAAGGAGCGTAAACATAGGACGATTGGAGAGTGGAATAACGTGTGGAGCGACGAATCACGGTACACAATGTGGTGATCCGATGGTAGGGTGTGGATATGGCGCATGCTCGCGTGTGTAGTGCCAGCACTAAAGTTCGGAGGTGGTGGTGTTAGGTGTAGTCGTGTTTTTCATGGAGGGGGCTTGCACCCCTTGTTGTTTAGCGTCGCACTATTACAGCGCAGGCTTACACTGATACTTTAAGCACCTTCTTACTTCCCACTGTTGAAGAGCAATTCGTGGGGGAGGGGCGGCGATTGCATCTTTCAACATGATCGAGCACTTGTTCATAATGCACGGCCTGTAGTGGAGTGGTTATACGACAGTAACATCCTTGTAATGGACTGGCCTTCACTGTCCTGACATGAATCCTACAGAACACCTTTGGGACGTTTTGGAAGGCCGACTTTGTGCCAGTCCTCACTGACCATCAACGGTATCTCTCCTCAGTGTAGCACTCCATGAAGAATGGCTGCCATTCCCCAAGAAACCTTCCAGATATTGAATTCCAGCATTACGGATAGAAGGCGCCATAAACTTGTAAGTCATTTTCAGCCAGGTGTCCGGATACTTTTGATCACATAGTGCAGCAGGTAGGCACAGCACCCAGAACGTTTGGCGGGAGATACCTGGGCTGGGCCAACGGGACACACAAAAGCGATACGTTGTAGACGACGATCCCTTCTCTGTGTTGTGACTATGTCAGCGACCTGATCCTGAAACTGATCAGAGATAACTATTTGTAGTATCGTTCCCAGAACCGATCGCGGTCCTCTGGTTTGGAGCCGAGTGGAAGGCTTAAACCAGAGGCTCAGACGATTCTGCGGAGAGCTGGGGTGCAAATTTCTCGACCTCCGCTATCAGGTGGAGAAATGTAGGGTCCCCCTGAATAGGTCATGCGTGCACTACACGCCGGAAGCGGCTACAAGGGTAGCGGAGTACGTCTGAAGTGCACATGGGGTTTTTTTAGGTTAGAGAATTCCCTCCCTAGGCCCGACAAGACACCTCCTGAGACGCCGCAAGGAAGGAGTAGGCAAAATGCAACAGGGAATAACAATATTAATGTGCTAATAGTAAACTGCAGGAGCGTATATAGAAAGGTCCCAGAACTGCTCTCATTAATACGCGGTCACAACGCCCATATAGTACTAGGGACAGAAAGTTGTCTGAAACCAGACGTAAACAGTAATGAAATCCTAAACTCAGATTGGAATGTATACCGCAGAGATAGGCTGGACAGTGAAGGGGGAGGCGTGTTCATAGCGATAAGAAGTGCAATAGTATCAAAGGAAATTGACGGAGATTCGAATTGTGAAATGATTTGGGTGAAGGTCACGGCTAAAGCAGGCTCAGACATGGTAATTGGGTGTCTCTATAGGCCCCCGGGCTCAGCAGCTGTTGTGGCTCAGCACCTGAAGAATAATTTGGAAAATATTTCGAGTAGATTTCCCCACCATGTTATAGTTCTGGTTGGGGATTTTAATTTGCCGGATATAGACTGGGAGACTCAAACGTTCATAACGGGTGGCAGGGACAAAGAATCCAATCAAATATTTTTAAGTGCTCTATCTGCAAACTACCTTGAGCAGTTAAACAGAGAACCGACTCGTGGCGCTAACATATTAGATCTTCTGGTGACAAACAGACCCGAACTATTTGAATCAGTTAATGCAGAACAGGGAATCAGTGATCATAAAGCGGTTACTGCATCAATCATTTCAGCTGTAAATAGAAATACTAAAAAAGGTAGGAAGATTTTTCTGTTTAGCAAAAGTGACAAAAAGCAGATTACAAAGTACCTGATGGCTCAACATAAAAGTTTTGTCACAAGTACAGATAGTGTTGAGGATCAGTGGACAAAGTTCAAAACCATCGTACAACATGCGTTAGATGAGTATGTGCCAAGCAAGATCGTAAGAGATGGAAAAGAGCCACCGTGGTACAACAACCGAGTTAGAAAACTGCTGCGGAAGCAAAGGGAACTTCACAGCAAACATAAACATAGCCAAAGCCTTGCAAGCAAACAAAAATTACGCGATGCGAAATGTAGTGTGAGGAGGGCTATGCGAGAGGCGTTCAATGAATTCGAAAGTAAAGTTCTATGTACTGACTTGGCAGAAAATCCTAAGAAATTTTGGTCCTATGTCAAAGCGGTAGGTGGATCAAAACAAAATGTCCAGACACTCTGTGACCAAAATGGTACTGAAACAGAGGATGACAGACTAAAAGCCGAAATACTAAATGTCTTCTTCCAAAGCTGTTTCACAGAGGAAGACTGCACTGTAGTTCCTTTTCCAGATTGTCGCACAGATTACAAAATGGTAGATATCGAAATAGACGACAGAGGGATAGAGAAACAATTAAAATCGCTCAAAAGAGGAAAGGCCGCTGGTCCTGACGGGATACCAGTTCGATTTTACACAGAGTACGCGAAGGAACTTGCCCCCCTTCTTGCAGTGGTGTACCGTAGGTCTCTAGAAGAGCGAAGCGTTCTAAAGGATTGGAAAAGGGCACAGGTCATCCCCGTTTTCAAGAAGGGACGTCGAACAGATGTGCAGAACTATAGACCTATATCGCTAACGTCGATCAGTTGTAGAATTTTGGAACACGTATTATATTCGAGTATAACGACTTTTCTGGAGACTAGAAATCTACTGTGTAGGAATCAGCATGGGTTTCGAAAAAGACGGTCGTGTGAAACCCAGCTCGCGCTATTCGTCCACGAGACTCAGAGGGCCATAGACACGGGTTCACAGGTACATGCCGTGTTTCTCAACGTCCGCAAGGCATTTGATACAGTTCCCCCACAGTCATTTAATTAACAAAGTAAGAGCATACGGACTATCAGACCAATTGTGTGACTGGATTGAGGAGTTCCTAGATAACAGAACGCAGCATATCATTCTCAATGCAGAGAAGTCTTCCGAAGTAAGGGTGATTTCAGGTGCGCCGCAGGGGAGTGTCATAGGACCACTGCTATTCACAATATACATATATGACCTGGTGGATGACATCGGAAGTTCACTGAGGCTTTTTGCAGATGATGCTGTGGTGTATCGAGAGGTTGCAACAATGGAAAATTGTACTGAAATGCAGGAGGATCTGCAGCGAATTGACGCATGGTGCACGGAATGGGAATTGAATCTCAATGCAGACAAGTGTAATGTGCTGCGAATACATAGAAAGATAGATCCCTTACCATTTAGCTACAAAATAGCAGGTCAGCAACTGGAAGCAGTTAATTCCATAAATTATCTGGAAGTACGCATTAGGAGTGATTTAAAGTGGAATGATCATATGAGATTCATTGGAAGAATCCTAAGAAAATGCAATCCGAAAACAAAGAAAGTAAGTTACAGTACACTTGTTCGCCCACTGCTTGAATACCGCTCAGCAGTGTGGGATCCGCACCAGATAGGGTTGATAAAAGAGAGAGAGAAGATCCAACGGAGAGCAGCGCTCTTCGTTACAGGATCATTTAGTAATTGCGAAAGCGTGACGGAGATAATAAATAAACTCCAGTGGAAAAGACTGCAGGAGAGACGCTCAGTAGCTCAGTACGGGCTTTTGTTAAAGTTTCGAGAACATACCTTCACAGAAGAGTCAAGCAGTATATTGCTCCCTCCTACGTATATCTCGCGAAGAGACCATGAGGATAAAATCAGAGAGATTAGAGCCCACACAGAAGCATACCGACAATCCTCCTTTCCACGAACAATACGAGACTGGAATAGAAGGGAGAACCGATAGAGGTACTCAGAGTACCCTCCGCCACACACCGCCAGGTGGCTTGCGGAGTGTGGAGGTAGGTGTAGATGTAGAAAAGGACTCTGAGAAAAGGCTCACGTACAGTTGGTAATAATGAGTGGCCCCTGAGCCTAGAACAACTGGATGCTTTCGCTTGATAACTCTACGCACGTGGTGCATATGGCTCTTGGCGTATTTCATTCAATGAGTCATTGAGCAGCAAGTAGAGACCACCACTCTTTCAAAGCCTATGTCAAGAAAGAGATTTTCAGAAATATGCGATCATATTAGATCTGATTCTATATCATCAGCAAGACAACGTAAGGAAACTGATAAATTTTGCATTGCTTGCTACAAGCCAAGTGGGAACTTGACTGTCAGTGAGGAACTGTATCCTTACGTGTGCCGGTGCCCATTTGTACAGTACGTGCGGAGTAAATCAAGTATGGGATAAATTGTATATTTTATGTGATGCTGACCAGAGCTGCATTTTGAATGGATTCCATTGCTGTGGCGAACATGAATCTCGTGATCCAAGTAGGGGTCTTAGTCACCATGTCGTTGTGAAGCTGACGTAGCTATTCCTCAGCTGTGGTCGTAACATCACGACTGACAAGTTCTTCACCTCCATGAAACTGGTGGATGAGCTGAAACAAAAATGAACATGTTTAGTTGGCACTCTCTGGGAATCACTCAGAGGTCCCTCTGCAGCACAAAGTGGAGATGATGCATTGTATACAACACACTTGTACAAGTCAAGCGACAATCTTCTCACAGTATACCACGGGAAAATGGAAAAGAAATGTCCTCATTCTGAGTAACATACATGCTGGATGTTAGGTGAATGGGAAAACTGAAAATAAACTTCCAGGAACTGTAAAGTTTTCAAGTGAAACTGAGGGTGGAGTCAGTACAGTTGACCAAATGGCTAGACACTACTGTGTTCGAGCTGGTATCCACTGATGGCCAGTGTATGTCTTTTACAATATTCTTGCCCGTTCCACGATCAGTTCTTTCTCAATTTTTAAGTCACTTACCTCTTTGCAGATTTCAGGCCAAGACTTCATCCTCAGAGTAGCAGATGAGCTTGCTGGCCTCTACAAAACTGCAGAGGGGCGTGTCCCCTCACAGCCATTCGATAGTGGCGCTGGCCAGTGCGGAAATAGAAGGCGTTGTCAAATTCAGATTCCTGCAAACAACAAAAGGAGAATAAAACATCAAATGCATGCTTCAAGTGAAACAAATATTTGTGCAAAAGCTGCCAAGCAAAAACTCTTCTCGAAAGTCTGAACTGTGAGCCCATCCGAGCCTTAGACATTTCGGGCAACTCGTTTTTTTCTAAATATTTCCAAATATTTAAAATTATAGACCGAAGTTGTTTATCCTTACGCTTTAGTTCCTTGATTACAATAAGCGAGAAAACACACAGAGCATTTTAGTATCTTTCGCAAATACTTGGAACTTACTTTATTCATCTTCAGAAGTAAAAATATTCAAGTACTCACCTAAACAGCATGTTTTGAGTCTGTTTCAACATTGTTTTACTTACTTGTTTTAACGATGATCGATGAAAGACTGTGGAATTTCTTATGTAAAATTTAAACTAAGAAAGTTTATTTCTGAAAATTTGTGTTTGACAATATAACATGCATTTTAGAAATCAAATTACTCTTTGGTTGACTTTAGAGTCTTCGGAACGTATTGTTAACATGGTGACACTGAAAACACCGTACAAATACGAATGAAACAGTGGGTTCTTGCTGAGGATAAAAAAAAGACCCACATGGTAGTACCAGGGGTAAGGGAAAGTCTGGTACTTCTAGTGTTAAACTATGAAAAACGCAGAAAAAGCTAAATATGTAACTTGGTGGTCTTTTGCAGGTGATAGCCGCAGATTATCTGGATTTCTCTGAAATGGCAGCAGTAGTAGTTATAATATCACCACTTGGTTGAGTAGAATGTGTTCCATTTGTAGTACAAGTCTTTCAACTGGCACACAAAATCCTATTTTTCCCCCTGCTAGTCTGTATTTAAAAGACGGTAATATTTGAGCTATTTAGTGTTCATTCCTGCAGAACAGCATTTTCTATTTTTGGCACGGTTGAATTTATGTACTCTTTTCACCTCACAAAAGGGTCAGAATAATCAAAATCTGAGCTAGTGTAGTTTACATTATAATAAATTTTTGTTGATTATAGCATAATTTTCTATAGTCGAAATTGTATCCATTACTCTGACTGAGCTTACTATATTTAAAACATTATAAGAGCTTAATAAATCAATGATGTTTATGTTTGCTACAGTGTTCGAATTTGCATATTTATTAGTGACCGATTATGGTAAGATCAGTAGGACCAATCTGACCCAGCTACACTGTCTATGAAGGACATAACATCAGCATTTGGTGGGTGATATGTCCCAATTACTATATACTCAACTAACTTAAAATTTTCACTGTGGAGTACAACACTAGTCACTTCAATTGGTCCTCCTTTGGTATGGTGTTGAAGAAATTTTTTACAGTGTTATATGTTTACTACATAAATTACACCACCACCACCATTATGGCATTGCTTGCCAATAATTATTTGCAATAAAGTAGCCTTCTGAATTATAATATATTGTTTCATTGGACTTTCGTCTTTTTCTATTACTACCAACTCGTGGTGAGTGTTTGTCTATGAATATTTGCTATAAGTAGAGTTTGTTTCTGAGATATTGTACATTCCAGTGCATCATGTTTAAAGCTGCTGACCCTTCCTGTTGATTTATCACTTTTACGGGACTTACATTCGTTTAAGTTACATTTTTACAATTACCTATTGCATTAACTGGGGCCTTCGGACTGTGTTGCAGTGTTTGGTTACTTATTTCACAGCCTGTCTGTTCACCAAATGTACAGGGTTCAGGAACATCCCAACTATCTACCTGAACACTAGTATAATGGCCCAATATATATAAAAAAATCTCATAGTTGTAGTCTAGGGCAATTTAATCCTCTTCCTTATTGGCTTTGTTGCGTAGCTAAGATTATTTGTGTAACTATCTTGGCCTTTTGTTTTTGCATGTATACAGTTCATGGCTTGTGTGTTCATCACATTTAATGTTGGTTCTTGTTTAGTGTTATATCTCATAAGCAAGATAATAGCGTCCATGAAAAAGTATGGAATGACCAGAGTACCATGACAAGGAGCGCCTGTGATAAACACAGTGCATCAAGAAACTGTCGAGAAACGTGTCTGAAAGCACAGTTGGGAGAAAAACAGAACTAAAAGAGCGCGACAGCATGAAGAATTAACAACACAAATGCAAGCGATTATAAACTGAGGGAACAAAGAATCTGGTCTAATGCTAAGATGCCACTAACAAGTCCAGATAGTTGCACCAGGAAAGCTATGATTCTGTTGGTACAGCCCAATGTATGCGACAGTCACACCACTTACAGTGGAGTCATGGGTCACTGTGACTATAGACTGTGAACACCACCTTGTCCTGTCGGTCCCCGGTAGCTGAATGGTCAGCGTGATGGATTGTCAATCCTCTGGGCTCGGGTTCGATTCCTAGCTGGGCCGGGGAATTTTCTCCGTCCAGGGACTGGGTGTTGTGCTGTCCTCATGATCATAGTCATCGACTGCAGGTCGCTGAAGTGAAAGACCAGCACCCGGCGAATGGCCTGCCCGGTGGGGGGCCCTAGCCATACGCTTAATTAAATACTTCCTTGTCCAACATACAGGAGTCCGGTAAGGATACAAAATCCCTCCCCCCCTTTAAGTAGGACATAGGGTGAAAAGTGCTTTGGCCTGTGCCAGAGGTGCCGAGTTAAGGGATAAGAGGTAATGGGGATCTCTGCCAGAGGTTCTGCCTGTGAGACCTTTGCCAGGATGTAAGGTGTAACACCTGGGGTGGCGACGGGTTGACAACCCACCAGATACTGGTGCTCAAGAATGCACAAGGACTGGAGGTAAGGGAGGAGCACATTCTGCTAGTCACAGCCAAGATGGAGCGATGTACTCCACCTCCATCAACCCCCTCAACCTTCCACTCCCCTTCCCCTGGCAAACAGGTCTCTTGGGAGGTAAGATTTTGCACATGATGGTGTAAATTGGATAACAACTGGCACACACATAGTGGGACTGTCTGCATGTGCCATTTAGTGCACGGAGTGAGGGTTTATGGGTCCCCCCTTTCTGCTAAGGGCACTGTGTGTCTGATTTTTGGCGCCCTCTGTTGGTCCATGTGGTGTGTCAGACACTGCTGACCTGCTGCAATTATATAAAGTTGCCATGTTCCATGACAATGCTTGGTATCTTCCCGAATGTGAGTGCCCAGATGGCAGAGCCATGGCCTGCATTGACAGAGTGCTGCAACATGGTGGAGCAGGGCACAATTTATTACAATTTTGCTGTAACATCGTAAACTATGGGGCAAAGTCTCATGTAGTCTCCAATGTATGATAGTTTAAGTTAGCATTATCAACAAATGATCACAAACTTTTTGTAGTGCAAGGTAAGTTTTTTTTACCTTATCATGGAGTTGCTGTAAGGTTTGGCTGAGTTTGAAAGGTGACTGAAAGAGGGTAGTTGGAAGCTTAGAAACATTCATTTCTTAGCTATATGAATGTGTATTACTATTGTTCAGTATGCTATTTCATCGAAGTGTCATGTAGTTTGCATTATGTGACAACATAAGTCAGTCCTGACCAAGCGTACTTTAACATGTAAATTACATCACAAGTGTTGTATGTGGTTCTTGATACTCTGAGAAAATCTGTACATGTTTTGATAAATAGTGCAATTTTATTTTGGTGAAAAGCTACAACTTTCGCCCACGTTCAGAGATTTGTAGTTATACCTGCATATTATAAGAAGTGAGATGCACGTTTTTTGTCTTCTAGATCTCTACGTATTTTGAGAAATAATTTTATTTTGGTGCAACGAACACATTTTAATGCTAGCAAACTTTCCTTTCTGTGTGCAACTTTGTCCATCATGCTTTGACTATGTTGTGTTTACATTTTGTATTTGGTACATTACAAAGCTACACTTTCGTATTGCACTTTGTGATACAACACAGTAAAGATTTTGTCAAAATGCACCGTTTTTATTACGTCTCATTGTGGTAAAGTGGTGGAAAATGTGACATTTGTGGATAAACATGCTACCACAGGTACTTTCAAGATCAGTAATAATTAAAACTCCACATTAGACAGTATTGCTAATTACATATTTTTCTTGATGCATTATGCCCCCGCCCCTCCCCCCCCCCCCTCTCCCCAAAAAAACTGTGCTCAATCAGTTTGTTTTGTAATATTGCCTCATTTAGTCAGCTGTTATTACTGTATCATGTTATTAGTTAGCCACATGTATTTTGTTCCATTATAGAACAATTTAGGAATTTAGACATAGAAATATCATAGTGGCAGTTAAATTGAGAGTTCAGTCATGAGCAACTTTCACAATAATTACTCTCTTCTAGTAGCTTACATGTTTTACATGTGTTAATAATATTTCGATAAGCATTGTGTATGCTGACCCTCTTTTACAATATAGACATTTTAGACGTGGCAATATTGTATGTTGCAGACTTCATCTATTTTTGATAGACATTTCAGATGTGGAAATAACATTGTCATCAACATTTTGTTGCTGTTGAAGCTTACATATTCTGGAAAAAACATGTTCTTTTAAAAGACGGTGATCGGCTTACTATAAAGTTTATTTTTTTGGCACAATCACTTTTTAATGACACAATCATAACTTTTTTTAGCCACAATGACCATCTTCAGATGCTACAAAAAATAATAAAAAACTTATATTGAAAACATACAGTAATTAACAATATATTCATCAGATGTGTGTAAGAGCCAAGTATAGTGCTATTGAAATATAGGTGGATCATTCCGAAAAGCAGCATTTGGTGAACACCTTCATGCACTGTGAAACTGAATGTGAAACTAAAAATCAGGGAGTCGTATTGGTGGGCCTACAACTAAGTGTACTACTCTTTCCTCACTCTTTATCCCCCCAGGGGGCTCTTCACACTTTCGTGGGTTTGTGCTTGGCTACTATGGGGTCCCAGCCTTTGCAGCACTTTTTCCCTCCCGTGTTGCATGTCTATCCTCTTGATATACTTTTTCCCCCCTCCCTTGGGGAACATGTGTGGTGTTTTATTGGGAATGTTCTGTTGCTGACCTGCAAACAATCCAACTTTCTTTTTGGCTCCTTTGTCCTTTCTTTGTTTCCCATCTCCTCTCATTCCTCCACTTCAACGTTTGAGGATCCTTTTTTTTTCTTCTTCCTCCCTCTGCGCTCCTGAAGGCCAGCCCACGTGTCTGACACGTAAACGGTGACTGGGTAACGTGTAATTCCGAGCCCCGGGAAGACAGGTAGGGTTTGCACGTACCCCCGGTACAAGCCAGGCCCAGGGACAGGTGATTGCGTGAGCTGTAACCTTCCCAGAGTGCCCATTGGTCTCACAGTCAGATTTTCGGGAGGTGTGACCTGAAACGTGAACAATCACCTAAGGCGGGTGCGCCCCCTTGTGTGGGGGGCTCCCCAGTTGGAAGAAGCGTGCCATTGGAGACGCTGGCATTCATGGTGGATTTCCTCTCAATGAGTCACTCATCCTCTCCACTGATGTCGATGAAACGAAAATGTAATGAGACTACTGATTTAAAGACCCTTCCCACTGCACCCCAGTTCGTTGTTGGATCATGTACTGAAGATGGTCAGTCCTTCACCACGGTCAATCCGTTTATTATTCAGGAAGGTGCTGATACCATTGCTGGCCCTGTGAAATCTTGCTCTCGATTACAGAATGGCACTTTACTTTTGGAGATAGCTTGTGATATTCAGGCACTACTACTTCTTGTTGCCTTGCTTCTCCATGGCTATCCTGTTGGTGTCGAGGCACATAGAACTTTGAATTCTTCCTGTGGTGTAGTTTACACCAGGCTGCTTGGCCGTCTGACTGAGGCTGAAATACAATCTTACCTCTCCGATCAGGGTGTCACTGCCGTACATCCTGTCATGAAAAAGGTCGATTCTTCCTTGGTGCGCACCCGTACCCTTTTCCTCACTTTTGAGAAGGTGGTGCTGCCGTCCAAAATTAAAGCAGGCTACTAAATCATCACAGTCCGGCCGTACATTCCGAATCCATTGCGCTGTTACCAGTGTCTGTGGTTCAATCAAACTAGAACATCTTGTTGACACCCGGCCAAATGCGTAACCTGTGGCATGGTTGCACACAAGGGTGAATGTCCGCCTGCTTCTCCCCACTGTATCAACTGCAATGCGGCCATGCAGCCTCCTCCCGGGATTGTCCCATGTATCTCGACAAGCAGGCCGTTCACGAGATTCAGGTACAGGAAAAAGAGCCTTACCCAGTAGCTCGCAAGTTACTGGCTAGCCGCAAACCCAGTGTTCTCCTGTCTGGCACTTATAGTTCAGTTCTTGTTACCCCTCGCTCCATGAAGGACATGGCTACACAGACATGCGACCTCAAATTTGGCTCTGAGGTTGTGAAGTCGCCCAGTGTCAAGGCAGCATCACTGTCCCCCATCTTGCTGTACAACAAACTGTCAAACTCGCACCTCATGAGGCGAAGCTACCCGCTACTGGCAGGCAGAAAAGGCCAGAAGGAGTACTCCCAGGGGAGACTTCCTCTATAGCTCCAGCCAGCCAACACCCAAGTCTTCCTCTAAGTAGAAGGGCTCAAAGAAGTCCACTAATGATAAAAAATGGTTCAAATGGCTCTGAGCACTATGGGACTTAACATCTGAAGTCATCATTCCTCTAGAACTTAGAACTACTTAAACCTAACTAACCTAAGCACATCACATAGATCCATGCCCGAGGCAGGATTTGAACCTGCAACCATAGTGGTCACGCAGTTCCAGACTGAAGTGCCTAGAACCGCACGACCACACTGGCAGGTCGCGCTAATGACAAATGGACTTCCCCTTTACCAACTGGAAGATCCTGTTCGATAGTGTCGCCATGTGGTTGCTTAGCCCGGCCGGCCCCTGTCTTGCTGGTGCACACCACCAACCGTTTTTCGGCGTTGGACTCCACTGACCACAAGCATCCGCATGATTGTGTGGACCCCCATGGAGCAGGATCCTCCTGCTTGTGTCCCATGTAGTAGCGACTGTCCACTGGCTGTCCCTCGGCGGACACTGAGTTGGCACCCCTACATCTCTTCCTCCTCATGACTGTCCTCCAATGGAACATTCGCAGCCTTCAGTCCCACAAAGAGGATTTACAGTTGCTTCTATCATCGCAGCATGCCCTTGTACTTTGCTTCAAGAAACGAAATTGCGCCTTCAAGTCTGCTTTGAGTTTCCACATTACTTATCGATTCGTTTTGACCTTCCCCCTGAGGTCGGCATCCCACCTCATGAGGGAATGATTTTGGTTATACGAGATGACCTTCATAGTCAACCTATCTCCCTGACTACCCATCTTCAAGCTGTTGCCGTTCACTTCTTCCTTCCCCAGCTGAATTTCTCCCTCTGTACCAGTTATGTACCTCCATCCTACGATGTCACCAGGGCTGACTTCTTTCAGCTTATTGGGCAGCTACCTCCACCGTTTTTGCTACTTGGTGACTTTAATGCGCATCATCCCCTTTGAAGTTCTCCCAGAGGTGCCCTCTTAGTCGACATTCTTAACCAACTCTCCCTCGTCTGCCTTAACACTGGTGCTCCTCACACACCTATTCCCATTTGGACCTGTCCTTGTGCACTGACCGGCTTGCCCCTCGTCTTGAGTGGTCCGTTCTTTCTGACGCTACTCGAGTGACCACTTCTCGTATGCTCTCCATCTGTTGACTTCTACCCCATCCACATGCATGCCCAAATGGCAGCTTACAAAGGCTGACTGGCAGCTTTACTCCTACCTGGCGACCTTTGCAGAACAAGATTTCCTCAATTGTGATGACCAGATGGACTATCTCACAAACGTTATCCTTACTGCTGCAGAATGTTCCAGTCCTCGCACCTCCTCTTTATTACATTGTGTCCCAGTCCCCTGGTGGACTGAGGGGTGCTGCGACGCAATTCGCGCACGGAGACGTGCTCTCCGCGTTTTTAACCACCTCCCTATGCTGGAAAACTGCATTCATTGTAAACAGATGCGTGCAAAGTGACGTCGAGTTCTTTGGGATAGCAAAAGAGCTAGTTGGATTTAGTTCACTAGTTCTTTTACCAGATCCACACCTTCCTCTGTTGTGTGGGCCAACCTCCGACAACTCTCTGGAACTAAGATCCATTCCCCCATTTTCGGCCTAACAGTAGGTGCCGATGTCATCATGGATCCTGTTGCTATCTCCAACACCTTGGGCCGCCATTTTACGGAAGTTTCGAGCTCTTCTTACTATCACCCTGCCTTTATCCATAGGAAACGAGTGGAGGAGGATCGGGTGATATCCTTCTCCGAATCGTGAGTGCTACAATGCTGCCTTCACTGTGAGGGAGCTAGATCATGCTCTCAGTTTATCCTGTTCCTCCACCCCAGGGCCAGACGCTATACACAGTCAGATGTTGCACAACCCCTCTCTTGTGGCAAGAACTTTCTGCTTAACACATACAACCACATCTGGGCTGAGGGCAGATTTCCTGGACGCTGGCGTGAAGGCCATACCTAAGCCCAGTAAGGACAAAAGCTTTCCTTTCAGCTACCGCCCCATCTCTCTTACCAGCTGCGTTTGCAAGGTGATGGAATGTATGATTCATGCCTGGCTGGTGTGGTGGCTCGAATCGTGCCATTTACTCATAAATGCACAGTGTGGATTTCGAGCGTGGAGTTCAGCAGTTGACTGCCTCATTACTTTGTCCACGCATGTCATGAATGTTTTTTTCGGAAATCCCAGGCTGTGGCAGTGTTTTTCGATTTGGAGAAGGCCTACGACACCTGCTGGAGAACTGGTATCCTCCGTACTCTTTACGTGTAGGGCTTCTGTGGGCGCCTTCCCTGTTTTCTTTGGGCATTTTTAAAAGACCATGTTTTCAATGTGCATGTGGGTTCTGCTTTGTCTGACACCTTTATTCAGGAAAATGGTGTGCCTCAGGGTTCCGTCCTGAGCGTCATTCTCTTTGCTATCGCCATTAACCCTATCATGGCCTGTCTTCCGCCGGGTGTCTCCGGCTCCCTTTTTATCAATGATTTTGCAATCTATTGCAGTTCTCCATGGACCTGTCTCACTGAGTGGTGTCTTCAGCGCTGTCTTGGCCGTCTTCACTCCTGGAGCATCGCCAATGGCTTTCACTTTTCCAATGACAAAACTGTGTGAATTTCTGGCGGCGCAAATGGTTTCTCCCACCGTCTCTATATCTTGGGCCTGTTGCCTTTCTGTTCGTTGAGACTACGAAATTCCTGAGTCTCGTGCTCGGTAGCAAACTCTCTTGGTCCTCCCATGTCTCTTACCTGGAAGCCTGGTCTACACAGTCCCTCAATGTCCTCTGTGTCCTCAATGGTACTTCTTGGGGTGCTGATCGAACCACCCTCCTCCGTTTGTACCGGTCACTTGTCTGTTCGAAACTCGCCTATGGGTGCGTTGTTTATGCATCTGCACGCCCATCCTATCTGCATGTCCATCCCTTTTACGCCGTCTCAACACTATCCACCATCGTGGCATCCATTTGGCCATGGGTGCCTCGTACACCAGCCCAGTTGAGTCTGTATGCTGAAGGTTCTGAACTATCACTGTCCTATCGCCGTGACTTTCTCCTCATCAGGTATGCATGCCGTTTGTCTGCCATGCATGGCCATCCCTCCTATACCTCCTTCTTTGATGATTCCTTAGATCGTCAGTATGGGGCTCGTCCCTCTTCCCTGTTACCTCCTGGCATCCACTTTCGCCACTTGCTATGGTGGCTTAACTTCACAACTTTCCCCAGGGGTGTGAGCCCTTCAACACCTTGGCTTCGAGAAGTGGCCCATTTTAACCTTGGCCTTCATTTGCTTCCTAAGGCCACTACTCCAGCCTCGGTTTATCGCCCCCAGTTCCACGACCTTCGCATGGAACTTAGGGATAGTACCTTTGTATAAATTGATGGCTGTTGGACCGACCGTGGGGTCGGTTGTGCAGTCATCATTGGCACCCAAGTCTTTCGATATTAGCTTTCGGCACACTGCTCAGTATTTACAGCCGAGCTTTTCGCCTTGTATCAGGCCATGGAGTACATCCAGCGACCCAACCTCCCAAATTGTGTCCTCAGCTTCGACTCAATCAGCGCCCTCCAAAGTCTCTGTGCACTGTACACTGCTCCTCCCTTAGTGCAGTGGATCCAGGAAGACTGTCATTTGCTCATTCTTGTTGGAGCCAATGTCATGTTTCTGTGGGTCCCTGGTCATGTCGGCTACCAGGAAACGAGGCTGCTGACGCTGCTGCCAAGGCTGCAGTCATCTTACCTCAACCTGTGACTACCTCTATTCCTTCCGATGATCTCTGCTTTGCCGTCTGTCAGGCGGTGGTGTCCCTTTGGCATTACCAATGGTCCTCTCTTCACAGGAATAAGCTATGGCTTCTTAAGCCTCTCCCGGCGCCTTGGACGACCTCCTCTCGGCCCTCTCGCCAGGAGGAGATTATTTTAACTCGACTGCATACTGGGCAATGCCTGTTTAGCCATCGTCATTTGCTCAATGGCGCTGCTCCACCACTTTGTACACATTGCGCCCAAATTTTAACGGTCTGCCAATACCTGCTGGAATGCCCTTTCTTTTTTTACTATTTTCCGATCCATCTTGGGTTTGCCATCTGATTTATCAGTTGTTTTAGCAAATGACGCGCGGGCTATCGCACGCGTTTTACTTTTTATCCGCTGAAGCAATATGGTGAAGGCCATTTAATTTTTAGTTTTGGATATCGATTTTTATGGTGTTTTTTAGCCCTCTTTCCAAGTGGTTTGATTAGATGTCTCCTATTTTTTCCATTGGGACTGACATATAGTCGTTTCCCTTGTCTCTCTGTTTGCGTTCTATAGTTTTTTTGACTTGGGCGCATATGACTTCAGCTGTTTTTTGCGCCATAAAACAAAACTAACAAACAAACTCACTCTTTATGCTAGACGTGTGCATCCACTGTTAATCAATCTTTACGTTTGAAAACTAGAAAATATGACAAATGTAACAATAACTGTTACATCTGTTGTTCATGAAACATAAAAATAGAGTACAGGTCCTTACTTCAATGAAACAAGATTTAAGGTCACAGTAAAATTGTTACAATAGAAGCAGGAAAGTAACAATCCTTTAGTACAAATTTTCGATGACTGATTGACCCGCACTTCAGGCTGCCAGGTGTTTATGTTACTGCTCCTAAGCTTAGGACAGATGATGTGGGTTGGACATCAAGGGCGGCATTGTGACATATCCTGCAGCTCTGTGCTAGTCTGTTCTGGCTGTGTAGTGTGTTTACATTTGCTGTGCAGATGCTGGCAAGTGATGGCTTGGCCTGGATGGCACTGTACAGCATTAAGTTGCATGGAGGTCCCATCATCAGATGGGTTATTATCTAGGACGTAACGACTCTTTCAATTGCTTATGTTGCAAATTCGTTCTGCTTGTGAAGGAATTTGTCTTGTTCCTTCTGTTTCACAATGTAAATCTCCAGTTCTCTCAAAATATCTTAACCTTTGCTATTTTTAATCCATATGAAATTTGTAGTTGTTTGCCAATATCACCAACATTACTATCCTACTTTTGCATATGCAAGCCTAATTCCATCTTTCTGCTGGCATAGGCGTGTTCTTTAAATTTCATGTCAAAGGACCTGCCTGTCTGGCCAACATATAGCTCTTTTCGCAGTCATGGCATGATGTTTTATAGACCCCAGAGTTCCAATATTTATCGTTGCTCTGTGGCAAGTTATGACACACACTTTTTATCATCTAATATCTTGAATGCAATTTGAACTCACATTTCTCCAGAATATATGCTCAATTTCATTTGATGTGTTGCTAAATGTTTCATATTAGTGTACTTGATATTATCAATGACGTATGTGCATGTAGTTTACTTCTCATTTTTATTTGTTGTTATATATGGTGGTTACTATTTCTGTGTCATATTCATTTGTGAGGGTGATGTGTCATAATATACTGAGTTCTTTCTTCACTCCCAGTGGGCATAATGGATGTCATATTGTTCTATCTCATGCTAAAAGTGTCCTTGTTTCTGACTTAGTGGCTGATTGGGGTGGGCATTAATAATCACATCCGTCCATGTCGGTTTTATAAACATTTGAAATGCATGTCTGCCAATTTTTGTTATAAATTGTTAAGTCTAGAAAGTATATCTTTCCATCTACTTCATGTTCTGTCGTAAATTTTATCTTAAAATGCGTACTGATCAATATTTTAGTCAAGTTCTCTATTTGCATTTTACATTTTAGTATTTGTGATATATCTATTGTATTGAGGGAGTCGATGCATGCTATATACACATTCCAACTGATGATCGCTCCTCCCTGTGACCCAGTGCTGCACTGTGCCATCTGGACCATGCCATCACTTGCTAGCATCTGCATGCCAAATGTAAACGCACTGCACAGCTGGAATAAGAGTGCCAGAGAGCTGCAGGAGAATGCCACCCTTGTTGTCCAGTCTACGTGGTCTGTTCCAAGTTTATGGACAGTAACATAAACATATAGCAGTCAGATGTACAGTACCATCAGCTGTAGGAAGTTTTTACTATAAGGATTGCTCCTATCCTTCTTCTATTGTAAAGATCTTACTCTGCTCTTAAATATGGTTTTATTGATTTAAGAACCTGTATTCTACTTTGTACACTGATGGAAAAGACTAGCGCTAGTAGGACCGTATGAGGATGCAAATCAGGTTTGCTTTAACTGCATGCTGTATCGGTCATGAGCATCATTTACCTCTGAGATTGGATGTGGTTTGTTGATGTCAATAAAGAATGCCTTGAATGTCACAAAGAAACCACTATCAACACCTCACTGAGTTTGAACGAGGTTGTGTAATAGGGCTACAAGTAGTTGGATGTTCCACCTGCGATATTGCAGAAAGACTTGGCAGAAATGTAACCCCTGTAAATGATTGCTGGGAGCAGTGCTTATGAGAATGTACAGTTGCAAGAAGTCACCTGACAATACCAAGAGGGAGGACCATCATGTCTGGCATATGACCCTGATGCATTGTACTGCATCTGCAATAGCAATTTGAGTAGCAGTTGGCACACAGTGACACCACAAACTGTTACAAATCTATTACTTCAAGGACAACTCTGAGAAAGACACCCTGTAGCATGCATTCCACTGACCCCAAACAACTGCCGTTTGTGACATCAGTGATGTCAAGTGAGAGATCATTCGAGGGCAGGGTGGAGGTCTTCTGTGTTTTCTGATGAAAGCTGGTTCCCACAGTACCAGTGATGGCCACGTGTTGATTAGGCGGAGGCCAGTTGGGGGTGTGCAAACATGTCTGCCTAGTAGGCACACTGGACTTACACCTGGATTTAAGGTGTGTGGAGTGCAATTTAATATGACAGCAGGCGCGCTTTTGTGGTTACCCCATGCACCCTGACTGCAAATTTGTATGTCAGTCTGGCGATTCGACCTATTGTGCTACCATTCTTGAACAGCATTCCTGGGAGTCTTTTCCAACAGGATAACGGTCATCCACATGCTGCTGTTTTAACCCAACACGCTCTACAGAATGTTGACATGTTGCCTTGGCCTGCTCCCAGATCTGTCTCCAATTGAGGCTATATGGGACGTCATAGGACGACAACTGACGTGTCATCTACAAGTAGCTCCTGCGTTGACCGACCATGTGCAATAGGCATGCAACTCCATCTTACAATGTGACATTAGGCACCTTTAAGGCACAATGCATGCTCATTTGCATGCTTGCATTTAATATATTAGCAGTTATATGGATAGTTAATGTACCAACATTCACATTTTCAATGGCTTATTTGTACTAAGGTTAACATGATCTTGCAATGTTAATCACTATTCCTGAAAATTCATTACTCTACATCAATTATTTTTTGGTGTTGCGATTTATATACATCAGTGTATTTTACGAATAACCAATTTTGACTACATTGTTATATTCATCAATGCAATTGTTTTGTTTTTGTAAGTAAAGATTGCCTTATAGTAGATGCACACATCTAGTGCAAAGACTAGGGGAAGATAAATACTCTTCACTGTAGACCAGGCTACATAATTCCCTGATTTTTGGTTTTTTATCGAGTGTGACAATACATGAAGGTGCTCACCAAATGCACTTTTAGGTGTGATCCACAGGTAGCGCACTGCTTAACTTACAGGCAGACCTCATAAAAATATAGTTACTTGCTGTAAGGTTCTAAAGCTTTCTATTGTTTCTTGTAACATCTGAAGATGGCCACTGTAGCCATAACTGATTATGGTTGTGTCATAAAAAGTGATTGTGTCCAAAAAGTAAAAACAAATGACAGAAGCTGACATATTTTTGATAGAAATTTTAGATGGAATTAATGTTGGGACACTTCACAGGCATGTTATTTTAACTAACATGTGTTTTGTACTGCTATAAAACAATGTTTCGTTAATGACTGACAGAATAATAGACTGTGATTGAGAGAGCAAAATGTGGTGGTGTATGTTTTGTTGTAAAGTCAATGGGCTTGCAAAGCAACTTTGCCCATTTTGGTCTTTTAAGAATTTCTCTAAATTTCCTGCCACTTTTACCTTGGTTTGTGATTTCGAAGTCATTGATATCATGTAATCAAGCTGAATGATGTCACCATGGTACAAGATTGGTCAGTGTTCCAGAATTGGAATAGCTACACTACTCACCTGGGATATGAGTATCCTGATTTTGCATAATCTGCCTATCTGGAGAGACAGCTGCTAAAGATAAATGACACTACTGAGATTCTCCACGACAGCTAGCAATTTAACACCACAGCTAGGTAGGTTAAAAAATTATCATGCCAAACATGACAAGACTATGTTCCAATTCGTCACAGACAATGATCAGTGAGAAGAGTCTTAAATCTCAGACTTATCCGAGATGTAGTGTCATCTAAAGGATACACATATAGAATCAACATCATAAGAGGCAAACTGTTGGCAGTGAGCTGGCTGACCCTTAAACCAGACCAAAACTGGTTGAATGATAAACAAACAAGTAGTAGTCGTGGACAGTGCTGCGGGCAATGATTTAGAGTAGGAAGGCTCCCCTGCCTGTTGAAAAATAGACATATAACATTTCTGGAAGTGCATTCTCACTGATTACTACTTGCTCACGAGACCAAATCAAAATCCCATTTGTGCTGACGATATGCGCAACCAGTGCTTGCCTTAAAGACCAACATTGGCCATCAACATAAAAAATAATAAAAAACCTGTTGTTTCCTTAGCACAATCAATGATTTGAGTAGTTTTTGTAGTACATGTAGTTTGTTATCTAGTCAAGTAGATCTTTCTGTAAGGGTGGTGGAGAGAGAAATAACAAACTTTGTAAGCTTAAACACAGTAGACAGTGGAAGTCTGGCTCAGTTTTATTCAAGATTCCAATACACCATATTACTATTCCCCACTCTTTTGGCTAATAAACATTATTTTCAACATAATCTCTGTGCAATCTGATGGCCTTATGAAACATTACTGGGAGGGCCTTTATGCCCACATGGAGTCACTATACTGGTTGAGGTCAGAGCCAAAATATTGCTGCGCTGAAAACTTTCCCATCATCCACGTACTGCTTCCCATGGCGTGCGCCCTTCATTGGACCAAACAGATGCAAATCTTCTGTTAGGTGGTGAGGAATGCAACGGGTGCACACGTTTGTGTACCCCAAGCAGTGGACGACTGTGTCAGCACTACCAACAGAGACATCCAGTTGAGCACCAAATGTTTGATTGTGGTCTTTCGATCACTGTGAATGAGTGGTTGTACATTCAAACATTGCAGGAGACATCTGTGTGGGGCTGGCTTGCATTTGATAGATTGGACAGGTTTGCGCGACAGTTGTGATGATGACAGACACCTGGTCTGACGACTTACACTGCTTTTGTTCACTACCAGTTCTCCATGGACATTATGCAAGCGCTTATGAATATGTGTGATGCTCTGGTTTCCGCCAAAAGAAACTCAATGACAGCTCTTCGCTTGGAAAGCACCTCCATTACTGAGCGCCATTTTGAAGGCTATGAACAGTGCTACCACAACTTCATGAAAGTTGGGAAGCCCCACATTCCTCTTTTTTCAGCCCAAACGCGTTGGGTTAATTACTGAATGCCCGTTGTAGTTGGGATGACAAGAGGTAAATATGTAATGTAGTAATGCACTTTAAAGTATCAGACACTGTCGTCCAGCATAAAAATTGAATGAGCTTGGTTTCGATCTCAGTAGTAGCCCACTTCACTTCAATTATATTATTATATGGGTGTGTATGCAACTTTATATGGGAAAAAATGCACCTGCATTAAAATCTTTGTCATCCTCTCATTCTTCACGAAACGATTTCTTCGTTGAAGTTTACTCTGGTAGCTCGGCCCAGCGAGTTTGAAGGCCTACTGGAAGACATGGAACTCGATGACAGCTGCTAGACAGCGCTGCACTGTGAGGGCGGTGGTGTCGCTGGCGCCAGCGCCGCCATGAAGGCACCTGCCTTGCCGACCTATCAGCTCCTGCCGTTGCCCTTTAAAGCCAGCAGCGCAGCAGCTTAGCAATCATTCATGATTTCTCTGTGCTTTTGTATTGATATCGCTACACATTGTTGTCTTGGTAATGAATTCGCTAGCTTTTTGCTTTCCGATCTTGGTTTACTCACTGGACAGCTTCTTCTGTCATACCGTGTCCACTGTTTATCATCCTCTCGTTTTTGTCTACCTGTTTAATCTGAGATGACTCGCTGTGACGCCCTTGGCCAGTCGATCTGTTGTACTGATTCTCAAGTGACTCCCATCTTGTCAGATTCTGGTCAGTATAATTGGCGATGAGATAAACGGTTAGCGCCATCCCATAGACACCAAGCTCATGCAACTAGTGGAACGGCAATAGCAACAGCTGATCTTGCAGTAGCATCTGCATCAGCAACAGCAAACGGACGGGAAATTCTGCTTTTGAAGGATCAACTAAAAGTTCTGTGTACCCAACCCATCTAGGCTGTGGTCACTTCCCTGGCAGAAAGCTGTCCACACACGTTTCTGCCGTTTAACGATGCTGAGGAGGAGTGGGACATGTATTTGCAAGTTCGCCACTTTTTGGGCTTCTGACGATGCTGTCCATCTGTCTCATCTTTTCTTGGCCATGCCTGGAGATATTTTTCCTAGTAAAGAAATTTACCCCACTCACGAATCATGTCGCATTTACCTTCCAGGTGTGTGTGTGTGTGTGTGTGTGTGTGTGTGTGTGTGTGTGTGTGTGTGTGTGTGTGTGTGTTTTGCTTTAGAATCATTAGTCGCAGCTGTTCCATGTGGTCACATTGTACCTAGAGTTTCATCAACGTCACAAGCAACCTGGTGAGTTACATTGCTCTTGGCTGACGGATTTGAACGATTTGAGTCGACTTCATGATTTCACTTGTGCAAACCTGGCTTGGAAAACATTATTAACAGATTCTTTGATTAGAGATTTAGTGATCAAATTAACTCTTGATCTGGAAGTCTGCACTGCAGCCCTCAAACGTGACAATTCTTTCTTGGATGATATTTTGAAAATAGCGCTCTCTTTCGAGATGCGCAGACAGAGCATGGATGTCTCATGGTTGGTCACCAACTAGCGGCAGTCCAGCTGCTGCGTCGGTCGTGGAAATCTCTTAAGTCTCTCTTCGATGGTGTCATGATTCGTCGATTTCGGGCATGTCATTGGTCTCTGAACAGCTTGTCCCGCCCTGTCAGCATAAGCAGCAGAGTCTCTCATCATGTCCTGACTACTTTGCAGCACACTCATGTGCAGACTGCCTAGATCGCTGGGCACACAGCACCCATTGAAGAAAGATGGGTATCTAGGAACTGACTGGTCAACTGTTGGCACTGTTGGATGCCACTCTTCATGTGCATCAAGGGACAGTGCATGAACTTAAGGCAATTGTTTCTCTGAGCAATCTGTCCATCACTAAGTTGTTGTAAACCTCAACATTGCAAACCAGGATATCTGATACCAGTTGGACACAGAAGCTAATAACACTGTTGTCTCACAGAATTCTCAGACACTGTCATGGTGCAGGTTGTCTTAGACATGGTTCCCTTCCAAGAGCTCAACAACCTCTTCGCTGCTTTTGTACCTCTATTCTAACCTGGCCTGGGATGCACCATAGATTACCAGGCTCATATCTCTTTATGTCCAGATGCACTGCCTTGTTTTATACTAGGCTCATCCTGTTCCTGTCTCGTTACAGATGGCCGTTAAGCAAGAACTTGATCTCCCCCTTGAAGCTGAGGTATTTGGACCTGTTAAAACCAGCACTTGCACCACATTCCAGTAGTAGGGCAAAGCAGGTTCTGGTGCATTTTCTTGTGTGGGTTGCCTACATCCAGGGGCAAACATACATTTAGAGGCAAACCTGTTGTTCTGCTAAGTGGTTTATGACCTTCTGATTTATAGCCCCTAGGGGTAATCAGTTCTTCTGAGAAATCCCCAGCCCATCTCCCTCCGTCTCCTCTTCCCCAACCCTTCAGGAAATCACAAACCCCTTCTCCATGCCCCTCGTCAATAGAAGCACGTTTTTAATATCAAATTAATTAATTGATTGATTAAATCGATCAATTAGTCAACCACACCCCTCTGGCAAATCCCTCTGCCCTCCTGCCCCCTCCCCCACTGGAAAGCAAATGCCACGAAGTGGTTCCTTCATCTTTGGAATCAAATCAAAGTCACAAGGACTTAGGTCTGGGGAGTATGGTGGATGGTACAGTACTTTCCAGTCCCGTAGACCAAATATAGCAGCCACAGCTTGCGCTGTATGTGCACACGCTTTGTGCAAAATGATGGGTGGGTTGCATAGAAAGTGTCACTGCTTCTTTAGCAAAGCTGGTCGCAGGTTATGCTCCAAAAACGTCCAACTTTGCGAAAGAAGCGGTGACACTTTCTGTGCAACCCACCCATCATTTTGCATGACAATACACGGGCGCCTACAGTGCAAGCTGTGGCTGCTCTGTTTAGTCGATGGGATTGGGAAGTACTGTACCATCCACCATACTCCCTGGACTTATGTCCTTGTGACTTTGATTTCATTCCGAAGATGCAGGAAGCACTTCATGGCATTTGCTTCAGAAGTGTTCCAGAGATTCGACAGGCGGTAGACTGCTCCAATCGCACCATCAACAGAACAGGCTCTGCTAACGATGTACTACGCTTTCAAATCGCTGGGAACGGGCTCTACACAATGCTGGTGACTACTTTGAAGGATAGTAACAGGTGCAAACATGTAACTATTTTGTATCAGTTGTGAATAAATAGCTGCCACCATGTAAATTCCAACCTATGTATATTCACTTCATAAACAGCTGTACGATACACCAATGCAAGGGTTCAATGGGATCTGCTGTAGTGTACAAACAAGTCAGGTAATATAGCTGTAACATCATGTATGTTCAGATCATCATCTCATCGGCTCCCCTAAGCAGATCTTCACATGTTCTTTGTTGCACAATCGATTGCGATGTTTACTGCAGTATAGCAACCCATATCGGTGATCTCTTTCCAACCCTTTCGTCTGCAGGAACGCTGTTGATTATTGCATAGTGCCAGAGGATGTGGCACCTTCCAGAAGCGCTGATTGAAAATACCTACAGTCTATTCTGGAATTTGATTGGTTGGGGGACTTAAATGTGAAATAATTTACTAGCGCTGAGGATAATCGAGACAGCTAGCTGGTGTGAGGGTGACACATCACAGTTTTTCAGATGCTATATACAGATAAACGGTAATTGCACTACGTGTCTAAAATGTGTGTGTGTTGGAGTGTTAAGTTACTGTGATGTTGGAATGTGGGAACACACTCATTCGACGTGATCGACGGATCACAATAAAACACCTAGCTTGTCAGCTGGACGTCTCTGTTGGTAGTGCTGACACATTGTCCACTAACTGAGGTACTCAAAGGTATGCGCCCACTGGGTTTCTCGCCACCTAACAGAAGACTATACAGAGCAACGAATTTGACCCAGTGTAGGATACACCCCGCGGGAAGCAGTACACTGACTGGGAGGTTATTCATGCAGCAAGACGTTGGCTCCTACGTCGACCAGTAAAGTGGTAACATGCGGGTATACGAGCATTTCCAGTAAGGTGGCATAAGGCCATCGCATTGAACGGAGACAATGTTGAAAACTAGGGTTTTGTAGCCATAGAAGTGGTAAATAGTATGATGTAATGGAACCCTGAATAAAACCAAGCTGCTTTCAGAAAAAGTGTGTTACATTATTTGTTGAATTATCCTTGTAATTCAGTCAAAGCATCATGAAGTTTCTATTGTCAAATAATACAAACTTGGTTTATCTGCGGAGGATGATACACGTTTTATACTTCCAGACTAGGTGAACACATTGGTTTGGCGTTACTATAATTGGAAAAATGATAATTTATTTTATTGTGGATAATGTACACTGAAACGCCAGGGAAACTGGTATAGGCATGCGTATTCAAATACAGAGGTATGTAAACAGGCAGAATACGGCGCTGTTGTCGGAAATGTCTATATAAGACAACAAGTGTCTGGAGCAGTTGTTAGATCGGTTACTGCTGCTACAATGGCAGGTTTCCAGATTTAAGTAAGTTTGAACGTGGTGTTACAGTCGGCGCACGAGCGATGGGATACAGCATCTCAGAGGTAGAGATGAAATGGGGATTTTCCCGGACGACAGTTTCAAGAGTCTGCCGTGAATATCAGAAATGCGGTAAAATCACAAATCTCCGACATCGCTGCGGTCCAAAAACAGATCCTGCAAGGACGGGACCGACGACGACTGAAGAGAATCAGTCATTCAACGTGACAGAAGTGCAACCCTTCCGCAAACTGCTGCAGGGCCATCAACAAGTGTCAGCGTGCGAACCATTCAACGAAACGTCATCGATATGGGGTTTCGGAGCCGAAGGCCCATTATGTACCCTTGATGACTGGACAACAGAAGCTTTCCGTCTCGTCTGGGGCTGTCAGCACCGACGTTGGATTGTTCATGACTGGAAACATGTTGCTTTGTCGGACGAGCCTCGTTTGAAATTGTATCGATTGGATGGACGATTACGGGTATGGAGACAACCTCATGAATCCATGGACCCTGCATGTAAGCAGGGCACTGTTCAAGCTGGTGTAGTCTCTGTAATGGTGTGGGGGGTGTGCAGTTTGAGTGATACGGGACCCTTGATACATCTAGATACTACTCTGACAGGAGACATGTACGTAAGCTTCCTGTCTGATCACCTGCATCCATTCATGCCCATTGTGCGTCCCGACGGGCATGGGCAATTCCAGCAGGACAATACGACTCCCCACACGTCCATAATTGTTACAGATTTGGTCCAGGAACACTCTTCGGACTTTAAACACTTCGGCTGGCCACCAAACTCCTATTGAACATATCTGGTATTCCTTGCAACGTGCTGTTTAAAAGAGATCTCCACCCCCACATACTCTTACGGATTTATGGACAGCCCTGCAGGATTCGTGGTGTCAGTTCCTTCCAGCACTTCGCACATTAGTGGAGTCCATGGCACGTTGCGTTGCAGCAGTTCTGTATGCTTGCAGGTGTCCTACATGGAGTTAGGCAGGTGTACCAGTTTCTTTGGCTTTTCAGTGTAATTACGTGAATAAAGTAAAATTGTGTTGTGTGTGGTTGAGAGAGAGAGAGAGAGAGAGAGAATTATTGTGCAATTGTGACTGGATTCCTTATTTTAATACTGTGCTGTGATTGGTTTGAGCGTTGTGAGGCAGTAAGTGGAGGAAACGGGAGGGGATAAAAAGCACAGCTTTGTTCGTCTAGCGACCTTGCATTTTTTTAATTTCCCACTTTTGCAACTTTTTAATTTCTCGCCACCGCCATCTTGCATTTTTGAAAATTCCGTCAGCACCCGTTTGAATTTTTTAAATATCCTGCCAGTACAATCTTGCATTTTTAAATTTCCACCAGTGCCATGTCCCATTTTCCGGAAACTGTAGCCATTTGAACTGTGCGGTCTATTACTCATACAGATGACAGCGGAATCTTTTTTCATAATACTGTCAAGAGCTGTGGCGCATACTATGGTTAGTGCCACTGACTGACTTGCTGGGAGTTGCCAGTTCAAACCGACCACCAGCAATTTTTTGTAATTTAGTATTTCTTTCTGGAAGATTCTTGAAAAATCTTATGTTTGTATATTGCAGAATATTCGATGTTCGTATAAACAGTTGTTCTCTGTCGAGGAACATGTCTTGCAAAAATAACCATCAATGACAGAACAGAGCTCATCGAATTTCTCGTTTTAATTGAATGTAGTAATCATGTTTTCATCATCATCATCATCAAGACGATAGTCAGTCGTCTATCAAGATGTACAGTTAAACAGTCAAACTAAGCCTTTGACTATTGCAAAAAGATATTCAGGCTCAAAAAGGAAAGCTACTTGTCAACTACGATCATGAGCATTGTAGCTGATCAAAGAGCTCTTTGGATCACTAACATTCACTAGCTGCCACAACCCATTCTTAAAGGTGTGTGCATAGGGACAGTAGAACCAGTCAAGAAAAGGCAGCTTTGTGTCATTAACAAAAAATCACACCCTGCAACCACTAGAGACAATGCAGAAGAGGAAGCTACCGTCGAACTACCAATAGGATTTGTCATGTCTGAAGAACAACATTGGCGAATAATAGCCATTCTGCGTCCATTTTCGAATGCTTTTAAGTCGCAATTGGGAAAAAGACAAACCAAGCGACCCATGGTAAAGAGTCATATCAACGATGGGTATCATTCACCAGTTAGCAAGTGCAAATATAGAGTGCTCCTGGCTCAATGGTGGATAATCTAAGAGAAATTGGAGAAGACTTGGCAAGACGGTGCTTGGTCCTCCCTGTTATCCTTGTTAAGAGAAAGGGTGGCACATGGCCTTTCTGCATCGACCACAGACGAGTGAACAAAATGACAAAGAAATGTTTCTATCCTTCGCTGCACATTGATGACACGCTGGACTGCTTGAAAAGAGCAAAGTATTTCTGAACTATGGACATGCAAACAGGTATCTGGCAAATCGAGGTTGATGAGGCTGATGGAAGAAGACTGCGTCCGTAATTCCTGATAGCGTCTATGAGTTTAAAGTAATGTCATTTGGACATTTCCTTATGAACGGAGATAATACCACTCACATTATTTTTCTTTACACATGCCGGAACACTGTGTCACAGGTATTTGCCGCCAGCCGGCACGCATGAGATCGGATAGGTTTGCGCGACATATTTGCGATAATGACAAACTCCTCGCCCACCGTCTCACCGTGTTTTCCTCCACTGCCAAGTCTCCGTAGACATTCTGCAAGCGCTTATGACTACCTGCGCTTTGGATTTCTGCCGAAAGAAGCTCAATAACAGCTCTCTGCTTTGAACCCACCTCCGTCATGGACGCTATTTTGAAGGCTGCTATAGCGCCGCCACCTATCGGAACTTCATAACAATATAGGCGCTGAAGCGGGAATATTCCACAATGTCCACGACAATTTCCACGTTGCTTTAATCGAAACTGGCCGAGAAAAAAAAGTGGTGCATTAGTTACTGAACGTCCCTCGTACATTTGCTGAGCTGTAATGTAATAGGTCCAGCATTCAATTCGCCTTTATTAACGGAACCTTTTTTTTATATATACCAGCGGAGTATTGTACCTTTTATTTACAGGGAAACTTGAGGTATCAAACCTTGCATGGATATGCACTTCATTCTTGTTATCCTTGTAAATATTTATAATTTTAATGTGATAAATTGAGGTATCGATGTCTGCGTAGCAGTTTTACATGATTTGCCGGAAACTTGTTTACTTTATAGCCATAATGCGTCAATAAGAAGTGTACCACAATATCGAAAATGGCCATCCCTACAGCAGTGGGTTTATCGAAACCTACATCAAGCCTGTTCAATTCAATACGACCAAAATTTTAGTTAAAAAGAACAGTCCTTTAAAAAGTTGACTTGGCGATTAAAATGACTGCTCCATATCTGCCATCTCAGGATATCACTAGTCTTATGGCTCACATTTTTCGCACATTTTACACGGTTTTCCCAGTCATACTGTTATTCATCAGTTCGAAAAAAGTCTTTTGGAAATCATCGCATGCTCCAATGTGTTTTTGTACATTGATCTCACGGCATGGCTCCATCCAGGGAGTTTGCGTAAATGATAAAATTGATGAACCTTTTTAAAACCAGATTATGTGGCAAACATTGTTTCAGATTTCTGTCATGGATAAGATAATATTTATTGTCACACAAGTTTGAAATTAATTTCTTATGTTTCTTAATATCGGATGGCGGTGCCATTTTTCAGGACATAAGGGCAATAAAAATGGCAGTCTTATCCAAATGAGCTGCAACAGGTATTGCAGCGCCAACCTGAGCACTCCATCGGATATCAGACATAGAATATAAAGAACTTCCAACAATGTTGCAGAACAGATGGTCTACAACTGTACGGGTTGTAGAGAAACTGAATTACTCCGAAAAAAGTTTCTGCTTCATGAAAACTCTCGACTGCATGTACTCCTCATAAGGCTGTAACAAACACAGAGAGAAAATTTCGCGGGAGTATGTCACCCAAGAGAATGTGTCTTAGCTCCATTATAAGGCCGTCTAATATTACTTCGGTTATCATGAACTTGGCCGCCCGCGGCAGTCACTGATTTGAATTAGGTATTTCACAAGTGTTGATCGAATTACGTGTGCAATAGTAATTCCCATTTTCTGATTTCAAGAATTCCACAAATCGTTTATTTATTTCACATTTATCAATTTCCTCCTTGAAGTAAACATAACGCAGGATGTTTGTTGTTTGTTCAGTATGATTTGTGCCAGGAGGTGCATTAACAAAGTTGAATAATATTTCTCATTTTCTCTCGGTTCCTAGATGACACCCCTGACATGATAGGTACAACTTGAAATAAATTCATTCTGAGTAACACTTGACAGATAATGCGCTTGTAAGCGCTTACCTGATCTTGTCGGTCTTTAGGCTTGCTACTGTAATTTGCAACAACTGGATCATAGTGACTTGAGAGTTCTAATATTCCGGGAAAATTTTCATTATTTGCTGCTCCAGTTTTCTGAGGTGAACCCCTGAAGGCCAAGCCTCTTTGACAAAGTTCCCATGTAAGTTGGTTGTTCGATAGACCACCAAACAAAGATTAGCTTTACCTCCTTCCGACAAAATTTAAAGAAAGCGCATTTTCGAACCCATCACACAGTAGTTTTAGTGCACAAGGTCTAAAGAAAGTATTTTGGATTCAGTATAAACATGAAGTAGAATTCTATGCAACTGGCCTGTATGACTCATAAGACAGAAGTAAAAGAGAATACCGACTAGTTATGCTGATGCTTGGGTATTGTTCGTTACTTTATAATATAATATATAGATTATTTTACAATAGCAGATTGATTTTTGCCAAATTAGCACTCTTTGGGTTTCAAACCCTTGAGGTACTTGGGCCCCCCATGAGGCTTGGGCCCTGGGGATTTTGCCCCCCTCCCTCCACCTGCCTTACCACTACTAGCCCTTTTCTTTCCAGTTCCACTCTCAAACGGAGCGAGGGAAAAACGACTGCCTCTATGCCTCCGTACAAGCCCTAATTTTCTTAATCTTCGTGGTTCTTACACGAAATGTACATTGGAATCAGTAGAATCGTTCTGCAGTCAGCCTTAAATGCGGATTCTATAAATTTCCTCACTACTGCCTCGCAAAAAGAACGTCTTCTTCCTTCAAGCGATTCCCATCTGAGTTCACGAAGCATCTCTGTAACACGTGTGTGCTAATCGAATCCAACCATAACAAGTCTTACAGCAGGCCTTTGAATTACTTCGATGCATTACATTAATCTGATCTGGTGGGGATACCAAACACTCGAGCAGTACTCAAGAGTGCGTTGCACTAGTGTTTTGTATGCTGTCTCCTTTATAGATAAGCTACACTTTCCTGAAATTCTTCAAATAAATCGAAGTCGATCACTCCTTTTCCTACTGCGGTCCTTCCATGCTCGTTCATATCGCTTTGCATTATTATGCCTAGATGTTTAATTGACGCACATGTGTCAAGCAGCACACCACTAATACTGCTATCGAACATAACATCATTGTTTTTTCCTATTCGTTTACATTAAATTAGACTTTTCTATATTTAGAGCAAGCTGCTACCCGTCACACCAACTAGAAATCTTGTCTAAGTCATCTTGTAACCTTTCACAGTCGCCCAATACCTTCCCATGCACTGCAGCATCGCCAGAAAACAGCCACAGATTGCTGCTCTCCACGCCCTCACGTCATTTACGTGTTAGAGAATAACAGCAGTCCTATCACATTTTTGTGGGGCAGTTTTGATTATATTCTTGTCTCTAATGAACATTCGCCGTCGAGGGAAACATAGTGGGTTCTGCTACTTAAGAAGCCTTCGAACCATTCAAATATTTGGAAATGTGCTACATATACTCGGAAATTTCTTAGTAATGTGTATTGGGACACCATGTAAAATGCTTCATCCATGGTTTTCAGGATGCCACGTGACAATAGAGAAAGCTAAGTTTCACATGAGCGATGCTATCTAAATCAGAGCTAGTTTTGGACCGAAACTTTTCTGTCTCACGGAAATGTTTTGTATTCAAGGTGAGAATATTTTCCAGAATTCAGCAGCAAACCTACGACATTGATCTGTGTTTATAAGGGTGCGTTCTCTTACCCTTCGTATATTTTGCAGTTGCTTGGAACTTTGCGCTGGGGGAGAGATTCACTATAAATAAAGGGATTGGTGCAGCGTTTTTCTATAAGTTTGATAAACACAACAGATACACGAAACGGGCTTTAGTCGTAAGTAATATATTCTCCTTCACTGTTTACAACAGTCTTCCTACCTGGGGAAACCTTTCGATCCGCGAATGTAGAAATCACTTGGTTTAGAGGCGAAGATCTCGTCGAACCAGGTTTGGCGCACATCTCCATGTGGAAAGGAAGTTCCTTGAAAGTCCTTCGATAAAGAGTGGAAAAGCTGAAAATCTAAGCGCGCAAGATCAGCTGAATAAGGTGGGTGCGGAATGACTTGCCAACCTAGCTTCTGTGTAGCGTTTTTGTCAGTGTAGCAGAACGCGGCGGGCGTTATATGGAGTGGCACCACTCACACAGTCTTCTTAGTCGTTGTTCTTGTACTGCGTCTGCAAGACGTTTAAAATGGTTCAAATGGCTCTAAGCACTACGGGACTTAACGTCTGAGGCCATCAGTCACCTAGACTTAGAACTATGTAAACCTAACTAACCTAAGAACATCACACACATCCATGTCCAAGGCAGGATTCGAACCTGCGACCGTAGCGGTCCAGTGACGGTTATACATCGGGACAGCAATTCTTAGTACACCACACCGTCGCTATCAGATGCATAACATTATCTTTTGTGGATGCGTGTACGTCTTTCTATGAGGAGTTGCTGATTTGTTTGGCTTCAACCATTCGTTCCTTTTCATTACGTTAGCATAAAGACACC
This sequence comes from Schistocerca gregaria, assembly GCF_023897955.1. Lineage (NCBI taxonomy): Eukaryota > Metazoa > Arthropoda > Insecta > Orthoptera > Acrididae > Schistocerca > Schistocerca gregaria. The sequence continues at coordinate 853,277,354 of NC_064931.1, read as the reverse complement.
AATTCTCGTCACCAGCAGAGATACAGGGTAGTAATGGTCTGTGATGTTCACGAAACAATTGATGTCAAGCAAGCAGACATGCTCATATGACCCCCCCCCCCCCACTGATTTATGTGATTTTTTTGCCTAGAACATGCGGTACCTATGTGGATCATTGTGGATTAATGCGTTTAAACGATCTTTGTCAAACACTTAAGGTCTTCCTGAATGTGGAGAGAAACTAATGTCAAAACGATTCTCCTTAAAACGTGAAAACTATTCTGTTTCTGTGCTCTGTCCAATGGCATTATCCCCATACACCGCACAAACGTTTTTCGTTGTCTCCACTGCTGTCACCACTCTATTGGACTCAAACAGAAGAATATGCCAGAAACGCGCCGATTTCTCCATTTAACACTCCAGTTTCTAGCATCCACAGCTCCACTCGCTATCTCCAAATGGTAAAATGACTATGTAAACTCATATAGGAGCAGTGAACTACATATAAAAATGAAAATCCATAAATAAACCAATAGTAACCGGAATACCAACATGAAAAACAGAAATGCCACCAACTTATGCACCAACCTAATAAAAGCTAAGGGGCCAGTGCCCCAGAGTAATCTCTGTAAAAATGAAATGATATTCCATCCAGATCTGGTGGCATATTTGTGTTCAACTCTTTCAGTGGCTTCTCGACGCCAGGGATACCTACTACTATGTGCTCTATATGGGAGACTGTGCGGTGGTTAAACGAACGGTATGTTTCTACGAACTTGCTGTGTGAATGAATTCTTAAACACAAAACTTAAAACTTCAGCTTTCCTTTTGCCGTCTTCTATTTCCACACCAGAGTGGTCGACGACTGGCTGGATAGACGCCTTCGACCCGCTTAGCTATTTGAAATAGGACCAGAATTTTTCCGGTCTCGACAAGATCTGTCACTAAGGTATGACTCTGGACGCTGTATGCTTCGTTCATCGATCTTCTTACAGACGTACTAAATTCTGCTAACTTCTGCCTGTCGGCATTTGTGCATTCTTTTTCGAACCGAGAGTGCAGCCGACTATGTTTCCTCAGCAGTTCTCGAATTTTATAACTGAATCACGTTGGGTCTCTTCCATCCTTAATCTATGTACTTGGCACATATTTATCCATGGCACAATTAACAATCAGTTTAAACTTTGCCCATAATTCCTTTACGATCATAATATCGTAACTAAATGATGTCCATCCATTGTATAAATGAGATGTTAACAACTGCTTATCTGGTGTTTCCAGCAAAGATACTCTCCTAGCCTTCTTGATGGATTTATTTACTTTGGTAACCATCACCACTATGATTAAATTATGATCAATAATCCCTGTTTCTATACTGAAACGTCCGCCCCCGGTAGCTGAGTGGTCAGCGCGACGGAATGTCAATCCTAAGTGCCTGGGATCGATTCCCGGCTGGGAATCGATTTTCTCCACTCAGGGACTGGGTGTTGTGTTGTCGTAATCATCATCATTTCACCCCCATGGCCGAAGTGGTGTCAAACCGAAAGACTTGCACCAGGCGACCGGTCTGCCCGACGGGAAGCCCTAATCACATGACATTTTTTATATTGAAACGATCGATAAAGTCAGGCCTGTTTGTAGCTAAGAGGTCTAAAATGTTTCCAGTTCTTGTAGGTTGTCTAACTAGCTGCTGAAGACAGTTTCCGAAAAAGTGTTCAAAAGCCCTTCACAAAAGTGTCTGTCCATATCGTCTGCAGTAAAACCATAGGCATCCCTGTCTACACTTGGTCGATCAAAGCCGCCTGCAACTAATATTGAATGAACTGGGTATTCCACTTTACTGAGCATAGACTTTCTTTAAATGATTCTACAGATTTTATGGCGGAGTTGCTAGTAGTATGGCAAAGATCGTTCTGAAACAGTCTATCTTTGCAGACTGCATACATTCAAGGGTAAGCATACATTCAGGGGCGAACTTGACTGATTTATGACTCCCCTCCCATCCTTAATGTATTATTATGCTAATTGAATTATGACCCTGTGGCGGTTGATTTATGTCCCCTTGGGATAAACTGTCCTTCTAAGAAATTCACCACACTTCCCCCCTACCCATCCTCCTCCATCACCCCTATGGGAAATCCCCAACCCTCCCTTCTCCCCCCTCACAGATACAAGCACACTTTTTATGTTAAATTAATCAACTATTTAATTAAATTTATCAATAAATTGCCCTCTCCCCTCCTGGAAAATCTCACAGCCCTGCTCTCCCCTACTTCCCTTTCCCCAACCAGAAAAAAATGGCGGAAAAATCGCTCAATCTGTGCAGAGCTGTTGGTGTGGAAGGTGCGAGTGTTAAGCTGTCCAGCAACTACACATCCTAATTATGGAACTACACTACTGCAGATTGCAGGTGCTATCTTGTTGGAAAATTTTTGTGTGTGTGGGGTCACCTAGCACGAAGCTACTGACTGAGCTAGTGCACAATGGCAGCACCAGAAATCATCCCTCACCTTCTCCCTCCCCACTCCTCATAGAAAAAATTGGCAGGAAAAGTACGCAGTCTGTGCTGGAGAGCAAAGATCTCATGACAGGAAATCCAGATCAGTGTCAATAATATATTCACGTATATTCTCTTTTTAAGCATTTTGCAGGAGGCAGGTCTCCCCCACTTGGGTAGAGCTCACGTCTGCCCCCCTACCGTGGTTCCATGATGTAATAACTGTAAATACCGAGGAATGAAATGAAGTGTCATATAATAGCCGCAGTTAGGACCCCCTGAGCGTTTGTCTGTCGTCTGGGCGCCCCAGGGAGGTCAGAAACCGCCCACTGTCTTAATTACCGATCACTATACTACATGCCACCGACCACGGACTGATGTGGGCCTCCTTTGATCTAACAGCCCCAGACAAAGCATCAGGTGGAGGTATTCTGTTGATCAGAAAATTCTAGACTTTCTTCTTGTCCATGCCTCCCTCAAGTGGCAACTTCTTGTTTGTGTGTGAACTCACGTCTCCAAACACACAGTCGAAGGTTCTCATCTCTCCTCAGAACACTGTGTTCCTATTGGCTAATGCTGTGGACAAAGGGAGATCTGACACAATTTTACATCAAAAATTTGTACTAACCTATCAATTTAATTGTTTAAAAGTTTACAGGAGTCAAATAAATCACTTATAACACTCACCGCCATCTTACGATGATCCTTCCTCATAATAAAACATATTTTCAGTGTTTGAGTGTCACATGGAAACATGCAAATAACGTAATGAAATTTCCACCACAAATTGTTTGTAGTGCTAAATACATCTGACATCTTGTATGCACCGACGCTTGGGAACACACACATCGCAACGTTTCCACTAAACATACCTGGTCAGAAAAAAAGTTATGATCGCAATCGTGAAGTATGTGCTGTGTGCCATCCACCGGGCTGAACCGTGCGCTGCCCGCTACTTGCGCTGCAACTGCACTGCAACGAGGAGAAACAGTTTTGACGCACACAGCAACTGCTTCGAAACTTAAGCACCAATCTCCTGGTATTCACATGTCTGCCGTACCATACCCTAAGGGGTCACAGAGAGTATCACCGTGGCCAACCAGGCAGCAACAGATCAATTTACATGAGGGGGATTAATTGTCCAGCACAAGCACTCGCTATATTGAATCTTCGTCCGCAGCTCGTGGTCGTGCGGTAGCGTTCTCGCTTCCCGCGCCCGGGTTCCCGGGTTCGATTCCCGGCGGTGTCAGGGATTTTCTCTGTCTCGTGATGACTGGGTGTTGTGTGATGTCCTTAGGTTAGTTAGGTTTAAGTAGTTCTAAGTTCTAGGGGACTGATGACCATAGATGTTAAGTCCCATAGCGCTCAGAGCCATTTTTGAATCTTCTCGCACAACACACGTCTGCATCTGTCGCCTCTTAACCAGCATACTGGCTAGTTCACTATTGAGCTATCCAGAGGACGCCACGAGGACCGCCTCTGTGAATTGTCCCACGGCTGCGGGTAACAGCTGACTAGCCGGTAGCAGGAATCCGTACTTCCTACCTGCCGTCGCCACTTCCGGTCGGCTGCTGGCTGCAGACATTGTGAGACAAGCAGTGGCTTGGACACATGCAGTAGTTCAGATCAATTCCACTGCAGCGTAGACCCCCAGTTTAAAAATTCCACTTCTCCCAGTCTGAGACAGGGATGTTGTTGACCACACACCTCGAATTTCTCACACGAAATGTATATTGTTTACTTTCATACGAGTTATTTTCGAAGACAGAAGAAATCAGGACAATCACGGGTTTACACATCGCTAAAGTATAGTTGCTTGTTGTGAAAACCCTGTAACATATAAGGCATAGTCTATATTTCCTCTAAGTATTCTATAATCAGATAAAACAATCTATTCTATGCAACCTAATATCTTTTAATTCCTGCATTACAGTACTAGTTGGCAGTGGCGTGACGTGCGGACGTGTTCGGCGAGCGCTCCGCTTGTTTTCGCGTTTGTGGTGGGAAAAAGTGGTCGGAGTGCAGAGCAAGTTTCAGCGTGGATAGCTAAAGGCGTGATCTGTCACGTTACGTGTTAAAGACTAGTTCGGAGACCGTAGTTTGACCGAGAGAGGTCTTTCTTTTCTGTGATAATGAATGTATTCTTGCTTTCTGCTGACGGCGCGGAGTGCAGCGGGTTGCAGTGACGTCGGACGCAGACGGTGCTGGCAGCGCGGATTGCGGCGGGCTCACTGTGCACTGAATCGAGAGTTCAACAGCATTTGCATGCTCAGCAGTTTTATAATTTCGTTGTTAAACCATGGTTGGTCTTTTTCGTCCTTAATCTACTTACTCGACACATATTTCTCTAGAGTATGGTTTACAATCCCTTTAAATTTTGCCAATAATTCCTCTACGTCTATTGTACTGGAACTAAATTATGTAAATCCATTGTCTATCTGTGATATTTACTATTGTCTGTCTGCTCTTTGTATCAGAAATGCTCTCCTAGCCTTCTTGATTGATTTATTAACTTTAGTAATCTAAGTCGCTACAGTGGCTCATGGTTACTACTCCCTGCCTCTATACTGATGCCGCTGATTAGGTCAGGTCTGTATGTAACTATGTGGTCTAAAATATTTCCATTGCGCGAGGGCTGTCGAACTAGCTGCTCAAGTCAGGTTTCGGAAAACATGTTTAAGAGCACTTTTCAAGACTGTCTGCCTGTACCACCTGCAATGAATTCGTAGACGTGGTAGGTTAAAGTCGTCTCCAACTAATATTGCATGGTCTGAATATTTCCGCACTACTGACCGTGTCTCTAAAACCGTCGGAGCGGAATTAAGTGGCTGACAAAAACATCCAACTTAATTTCCCCTAGATCTTTTATACGCGACCAGATAATTCAATGTCACACTCAAATTAGTCATCAGTAGAGACAACTGCAATGAACATGCCTCCTCCTATGGCGTCTAATGGCTATGAGCACTATGCGACTTAACTTCTGAGGTCATCAGTCGCCTAGAACTTAGAACTATTTAAACCTGAGGACATCACACACATCCATGCCCGAAGCAGGATTCGAACCTGCGACCGTAGCGGTCGCTCGGCTCCAGACGGTAGCTCCTAGAACCGCACGGCGACTCCGGCCGGCTATGGCGTCGAATCTGTCTTTTCGATATACAGTCCGTGAATCTCTAAATATCTTCAGGTTTCAGCCAGCTCTCGGTTCCAAGAATAATTTCAGCGTCAGAAGTTGACTGGAGGGTAGTAAATTCAGAAACTTCGTTACGAATATTTTGACAATTTACTGATAAAATTTTGATGGCCGAAGTGTCTTTACTCTGAACTCCGTCAATTTTTGCTATCTGCAAGTCGTCTACCTAGTGTTTATCAGAGAACCTCAACCTACCTCCTAACCTGAAAAAACCCCTGTGCGCCCCACAAATAGTCTGCTACCTGAGTAGCTGCTTCTTTTGACTGGTGCACCAATGACCTATCTGCGGGAGTCTTACAATTCCCCTGCTGATAATTCAGGTCCAGAAATCTACAGCAAGACCGTCACAGAGTCGGCGAAGACTTTGGTTGAGATTCTCCACACAGGTCCATACCGAGGGACGTCGATCGATTCTGGGGAAAATGATGCAAATTGCGAGCTCCACTGCTGCGCGTGAGGCCCGTTCACCATCTCCGCCAGCCGCCTTTACGTACTGAGAGGTGCCTCATGACCCAAGCGACAGGCGTCGTTGGTGCCAACATAAACCACAATTTGCAGACGACTGCACCTGACCCTGCTGAAGGAGCGACCACATGCCCACTCGCAGGGTGAGTGGGCTAGGCTGGACTCCCAGCCTCCGAATCGAGCGACGCGATCGCGTTACCACCCTCCACTCATCCTCTTGTGGGCTTGTGGGGTCGGACTCATCACGTCAGGTACACTGGGAGATGTCTCGACATCAGAGCCCATGGGCGGCGACACGTCAGGTGTCACATGCAACGCGCCAAATTCTCCGCCTCTGCTACACCCCGAGGCAGCAGCCTGAGGACAACTGACCGTAGCCAAAACGACATTCAGCTGTTGGCGAACTTCGGCCAGCCCCTCCTGCGACCCCACACAGAATACACACATTCTACCCATCCCAGTAAAACAAAGGGTCCCTGGCGCTTAAAAACGAACAAGTGATTATCCAGTGCTCCAGTGACTATCTGAACAAGGGCAGGCCACGACGATGGGATCACAGATTTTCTTCAAACTTTGTACATCTTTAGTAGGCCATTAAAACAACGTAATGAGCAAGTAGTAAGTTGCAATACTCTGACAATTCCGAGAAAATCGCAAGAGAAGATTTACGCGTCTATTATGTGGCTTATGTATTTATGCGTAGGTACCGGACGATAGAGTTCATGGTCAAGTGATTGGCGTTCGAGTATGGTAAGGCGAACATATATAAAACGACAGTTCCACTCCCGCTCGAACGTAATTATTAATCTATTTTTTCATCGCCGGTTACATTACTTAATTTATATGACATTTGATAGGTAACGTAATGAAAAAATCATGGGTATTTGCTTGAAGTTGTAAGTTATGATTTACATGTCTGTAGTATAAATACCACTCTGCAACGTGTGATGTCGAGAGCATGTCCGACAAGTATTTTGTACATTACTCTTGTGATCTGGCATATTGTGACTTACTGTATTACTGATTGTGTGTAATGTTATTCGTATAATTATTTATCGAGGTTGGGCTTGCAAATTTAGTTACAAATAGTAATTGGTCAAATAACATACGAAATTCACTACAACTTCATGAAATTGCCCACTTTTTACATTATATTACCTCTCAAATGACATAAATTAAATAAAGTGTTCAGTGATGAAAAAAATATAGGTTAATAAATAAGTATAAACGGGATTGGAACTATCGCCTCGTCCAAGACCTTCTTGCTAACCGCGAACGCTAACCACGTTCCTAAAAAGACTTCTGCTGGTCCTCACCTTCACACAGGTACATCACTTACGTAAGAGACACCTAAAACTTCTCTTGCAATTTTATCGGAATTGCCAGAGTACCGCACCTTACTGCTTTCACATTACGTTGTTTTAAAGGCCTACTAAAGATGTACAAAGTTTGAAGTAAATCCGCGATCCCAGCGTCGTGGCCTTCCCTCGTTAATAGAGAAAAAAAATTCGCACGAACTTAAAGAAATATACTAATAAGAAAGCACAGAAGAAGCTAAATACGTAACTTGCTCTTTACAGGTATATACCAGACGGCAGTAGGAGCCTGACACGATGTACATTTTCTTGTATGGTAATCATCATACAAAAATTTCAAATATAAATTCTAATTGCACTGTGGACAAAATACAGGACATGAAGTTTTAAACGGTAGAAGGTATTGTAAGTAACACAAAATTCAAATAAAATGAGGAACAGAAAGAATGAATACAGTAACAGAGACTAAAATATAGGATAATAAAGTGGGAGAAATTAAATCGATATCAGTACATGAAAATAATTAAAATCACAGCACAAAAACTCTAAGTGGAAAAGAATTACACGAAGAAAAAAATGAGAGCAATTGAAAAAGTTAATACGGTGACTAAAACGACGTGACAAAGGAATAGAAATTTAAAAAAATACATTCAAACGAATTAACTAAATAAAATAATGATCAAAGTCATTTTGATAAATGTTTAAAAATACATAAAATTTCAATCCATCTGATCCGCTTCGAACCCACAGTTTTTCATATAGGACACCTATATTATAACCACTAAGCTACGCAACCAAACGGTACCACGTTAATTTTATAAAGTTCTGGAGAATCACGCAAATTCCCGAAATGTTTTAGTGTCGATTACTCGTAAACGAGGGCCCACTAGAGTGAATGAGTGCAGGGTGTGATACCTAGAAAAAAGTTGACCCCAACTTTGATTACCTCTCCTTGTGACTCGAAAAGTTCGTATCTGTTTGTCACTACCAAGTCTAAGATATTATCTTCACGAGTCGGTTCTTTAATTAACTGCTCAAGGTAATTTTCGGATAAAGCACTTAGAACAATTTCACATTATTATCTGTCCCTACCACCCACCCCAATAACTTCAGTCTCCCAGTCTATAGCTTTCATTTATAATCTCCACCTAAAACAATAACATGACCAGAACATTTACGGGAAATATTCTTCACGTTTGTGCTCATCTGTTGTACCACTACTGCTGCTTAAGCATGGAGTCTATTAAAGCATCCAATGACCATGTCTGATCCACCTTTAACACTTGTCTTCACCCTAATTATTTAGAATCTGTATTCCCCTTACTAGACAACATCGTATTCCAGAATGAGATTTTCACTCTGCAGCGGAGTGTGCGCTGGTATGAAACTTCCCGGGTGATTAAAACTGTGTGCCCGACCGAGACTTGAACTCGGGACCTTTGCTTTTCGCGGGCAAGTGCTCTACCATCTTTTATTTTATTTTTTTTACTTGGATCTCATTTTGTTCGCTTTTGTTCGTTGTATCTGCTCGGGGCGGACGTCGTAAGACATCCATTGAAGTTCGTTGTTGATCGATTAACTCAGTTTTTTTTATTACAGAGGGCACGTAACCCTCCGACCGAACACGCTGAGCTACTGTGCCGGCACAGTATCTGAGCTACCGGTCCTCACAGCTTTACTTCCTCCAGTATCTCGTCTCCTACCTTCCAAACTTTACAGAAGCTCTCCTGCGAACCTTGCAGAACTAGCACTCCCGAAAGAAAGGATACTGCGGAGACATGGCTTAGCCACAGCCTGGGAAGTTTCATATCAGCGCACACTCCGCTGCAGAGTGAAAATCTCATTCTGGAAACATTCCATCGTCGCTTCACGTACACACACATTGCTCTGCTTACATTAATTTTTGCGTCGCTTAACTTTTGTTTCTCTTTGGGGTTTGACTACGTTTGAATTTGCAGCGAAGCTCTCTTTGCTTCGTGGCTGTTTTCCAACAAGGCTGTTGAACCACAGAGGATCTTTTTTATCCCTCACACGTTTGCTTGGCACATATCTACCTAAAGCATACTGTACAGTTCTCTTGAGCTTTGTCCATTGATACTCAACTTTGGTAGTGCAGGAGACGAAATTTTTGGTAATCTGAATATATTTGTTGTCGCTCTTATGAAGCAGAAAGATCTTCCTGCCCTGTGATCACTGATTCCGTGTTCTATTTGTCACTAGAGGTCTGAGACACTATCTTCAAGAGTCAATTCTCAGATTAATTCCTCTAGTAATTGAGTGCAAAAAAAGAAAGATTAATTCCTCACGGTAATTTACGGATAACGCACTTAGAAGAATTTCACATTGTTATCTGCCCCTCTCAGTCTACAGCTGATAAGTTAACATCTCCACCTAGAACTATAACCTGACCAGGAAATTTACGCCAAATGTTCTGCAATTTTGCCCTCGACTGTTCCGCCACTACTGCTGCTTGGGCAGGAGGTCTATAAAAGCATCCGATGACTATGTTTGATCCGCATTTAACACTTGTTTTAAACCAAATTATTTCACATTTAGAATCTGTACTAATCTCATTAGGCGATATCGTATTTCTTATGGCTATAAACTCGCCTCCACGACCAGCGTTCAACGTATCTTTGCGATGTGCACTGAGGTGACAAGTCACTTCTAACGCGGAACGGTAGTTGGAGCTAGACGCAAGGGACATTCCATTTCGGAAATCGCTAGATAGTTCAACATTTAGAGCGTGGTGCCACACCCTACACGTCCAGAATTGCTACAGAATGGCTCCAGGAGTACTCTTCTGAGTTTAAACACTTCCGCTGGCCTCCAAACTCCCCAGACATGAACATTACTGAGCATATCTGTGATGCCTTGCGACGCACTGTTCGAAAGAGATCTCCACCCTCGCGTACTCTTACGGATTTATGGACAGCCGTGCAGGATTCATGGTGTCTGTTCCCTCCAGCACTACTTCATACATTAGTCAAGTCCATGCCACGTCGTGTTGCGGCATTTCGGCGTACTCCCGGGGGCCCTACGCGATATTAGACAGGTGTGACAATTTCTTTGGCTGTTCAGTGTAAATACGATGTTTCAGTGTGTGCAGCATTCGAAAGATACGTTTAGCATATGCTTCAAACAGAAGCGACTTATTTTCAGTTATTTGGGTAGTTACTAGTTTATTTTTGTAATTTCTTGCGTGTTTGAGTGCTTACTAGACACAACCTTTTATTTCATTAACAGTGTAGCGTACAGTACCACCGTTATTATCGACGCTTGTATCGACCCTCGTATCATACAGGATAGTTCCTGCTACTAGTAAGCCGAGTACACCGTTCGCTTGTTGCATATTTTTACGAGATTCAAACAGGAGCGACTGCAGTAATGGTTAGGAACTGTGATTGTTGTGTACAGAGGTTTGCTGAGTTGGCGACCCTTCGCTCACAGCTCCAGGCTGCTTTGGCTTCTGTCACACAGCTGCTGCCAAGGGACGTCACTGTGGGGTATCGAACACAGGGATGCGAGGGACTTCGAGCACGTCCCACATGTCTTCCAATCGGTCCACTGCTGTGGCCGCCCCGGGTACTGCCTGCACTGAGGTTGATCCCTTACCTGTGGTCAAGTTGGAGATCATTCCAAAGTCTGGCAGGCAGCGAAAAACTTTCTGTGGGGCCGATCGTAGAGCCTCCTTGGTTCGTCTGACGAACAGTTTTCGGGCGTTATCTGTGGCTGACGATGTCTCTGAGCCAGATGCAGTCGTCCACCCTGTTCCTGAGGAAGCTTCTCGGCCCTCAAGGTCTGGGCATTCACAGAGGGTGGGTCTGCTGGTAGTTGTGAGCTCCAACGTTAGGCGCGTAGTGGGGCGCCCCTTAGGAACATACCTGCCAGGGGGGGGGGGGGGGGGGGGGGGGGGGAAGGAAGCCATTGTGCACTCTGTGTGCATTCCGGGGGGAGTCATTCCGGATGTGGAAAGGGTGCTTCCGGATGCCTTGAAGAGTACTGAAGAGTACGAGATGCAGCCAACTGCAGATGGTGGCTCATGTCGGTACCAATGACGTCTGTCGCTTTGGATCGGAGCAGATTCTGTCTGGTTTCGGGTGGTTAGCGGAAACAGTACAGACTGCCGGTCTTGCTTCCGAGATTAAGGCGGAGCTCACCATCTGCAGCATCGTCCATAGAATCGACTGTGGTCCTTTGGTGCAGAGTCGAGTGGAGGGTCTGAATCAAAGGCTCAGGCGGTTCTGTGACCGTGTAGGCTGCAGATTCCTTGACTTGCTCCATCGGGTGGTGGGTTTCCGGGTTCCACTTAATACGTCAGAGTCCACTAAACACAGGAGACGACTACAAGGGTAGCAGGGGCTGTGTGGAAGGGACTGGGCGGTTTTTTAGGTTAGAGGGTCTCAGGGACGTCCGTCTAAAAGTGGACAGGTAAAACACAGTAAGGTAGTTGTAGAAACGATTGGTACTGTAGCTGTAAGTTGTCGTAGCTGTGTTGGGAAAAAACCAGAGCTCCAAGCCCTAATAGAAAGCACTGAAGCTCAAATAGTTATTGGTACAGAGAGCTGGCTAAAGCCGAAAATAAGTTCAGCCAAAATTTTTTCAAACGATCTAACAGTGTTCAGAAAGGATAGACTAAATACAGTTGGTGGTGGAGTATTTATCGCTGTCAGAGGTAGTTTGCCTTGTAGTATGCGTACAGGTTATACCTGACAATCGGCCTAAACTATAAATTGGATCGTTTTACCGACCCCCCAACTCAGAAGATTTAGTTGCTGAACAGTTCAAAGAAAACTTGAGTCTCATTTCAAATAAGTACCCCGCTCATACAATTATAGTCGGTGGTAACTTCAATCTACCCTCGATATATTGAAAAAATTATACTCTTAAAGCCGGACGCAGGAATAAAGCGTCATCCGAAATTGTACTGAATGCTTTCTCAGAAAATTATTTTGAACAATTAGTTCATGAGCCCACTCGAAGCGTAAATGGTTGCGAAAGCATGCTTGGCCTTTTAGCAACAAATAATGCTGGACAAATAGTGAGTATTGTGACGAATTGAGGGACTAGCGACCACAAGGCAGTTGCTGCTAGGCTGAATACCGTAACACGTACAACCATAAAAAAGAAACGCAAGGTATATCTATTTTAAAAAGCTGATAAGAATGCTCTTAACACATTTTTAAGAGACAGTCTTTACTCCTTCCGATCTGATCATGTAAGCGTAGAAAAGTTGTGGAATGTTTTCAGAGAGATAGTATCGACAGCAATTGGGAGATATATACCACATAAATTAATAAGTGATGGTACTGATCTCCCATGGTACACAAAACGGGTCAGATCGTTGTTGCAGAAGCAGCGAAAAAAGCATGCCAAATTTAAAAGAACGCAAAATCCCCAAGATTGGCAAAGTTTTACAGAAGTTCAAAATATGGCGCGTGCTTCAATGCGAGATGCTTTTAATAATTTCCACAACGAAATTCCGTCTCGAAATCTGGCAGAAAACCCAAAGAGATTCTGGTCATACATAAAGCACACCAGTGGCAAGACGCAATCGATACCTTTACTGCGCGATAACAACGGTGAAGTCACTGATGACAGTGCCACTAAAGCAGAGTTATTAAACACGGATTTCCGAAATTCCTTCACCAAACAAGACGAAGTAAATATTCCTGAATTCCAATCAAGAACAACTGCCAAGATGAGAAACATAGAAGTAGATATCCTCGGTGTAACAAAGCACCTTAAATCGCTTGATAAAGGCAAAGCCTCCGGTCCAGATTGTATACCAGTTAGGTTCCTCTCAGAGTATGCTGATAAAATAGCTCCATATTTAGCAATTATATACAACCAGTCGCTCACTGAAAGATACGTACCTAAAGACTGGAAAATTGCGCAAGTCACGCCAATACCCAAAAAGGGAAGTAGGAGTAATTCGCTGAATTACAGATCTATATCACTAACGTCGATTTGCAGTAGGGTATTCTAACATTATGAAGTACCTCGAAAAAACGATTTATTGACACATGGTCAGGACGGTTTCAGGAAATATCGTTCTCGTGAAACACAACTAGTTCTTTATACTCATGAAGTAATAAGTGCTATCGACAGGGGATGTCAAATTGATTTCATACTTTTAGATTTCCAGAAGGCTTTCGACACCGTTCCTCACAAGCGTCTTCTAACCAAACTGCGTGCCTATGGTGTTTCGCCTCAGTTGTGCGACTGGATTCGTGATTTCCTGTCAGAAAGGTCACAGTTCGTAGTAATAGACGGAAAGTCATCGATTAAAACAGAAGTTATATCCGGCGTTCCCCAAGGAAGTGTTACAGGCCCTCTATTGTTCCTGATCTATATTAACGACATAGGAGACAATCTGAGTAGCCGTCTTAGATTGTTTGCAGATGATGCTGTCATTTACTGTCCTGTAAAGTCATGAGATGATGAAAACTATTTGCAAAATGATTTAGATAAAAGATCTGTATGGTGCGAAAAGTGGCATTTGACCGTGAATAAGGAAAAGTGTGAATTTATTCACATGAGTACTAAAAGAAATCAGCTAAATTTCGATTACGCGATAAGTCACACAAATCTGAAGGCTGCAAATTCAACTAAATACTTAGGGATTACAATTACAAATAACCTAAATTGGAACGATCACATAGATAATATTGTGGGTAGAGCAAACCAAAGACTGAGATTCATTGGCAGAACACTTAGAAGGTGCAACAGGTCTACTAAAGAGACTGCTTACACCAGGCTTGTCCGCCCTATTCTGGAGTATGGTTGTGCGGTGTGGGATCCGCATCAGGTTTGACTGACGGATGACATCGAAAAAGTACAAAGAACGGCAGCTCAGTTTGTATTATCGGGAAATAGGGGAGATAGTGTCACAGACATGATACGTGAATTGGAGTGGCAATCATTAAAACAAAGGCGTTTCTCGTTGCGACGGGGTCTTCTCATGAGATTTCAGTCACCAGTTTTCTCCTCCGATTGCGAAAACATTCTGTTGGCACCCACCTACATACGGAGAAATGATCTTCGCGATAAAATAAGAGAAATCAGGGTTCGCACAGAAAAATGTAAGTGCTCATTTTTCCCGCGTGTCGTTCGGGAGTGGAACGGTAGAGACACAGCTTGAAGGTGGTTCATTGAGTCCTTTGCCAGGCACTTTATTGTGAATAGCAGAGTAATCACGTAGATGTAGATGGTAGCAATTCTTTTTCTGTTATTCTGTCGTATAAAATGCCAAGCTCCATCATAATGAACTGTGATCTAACTAGACTCATATTGTCAATAAAATTCTTCTGGGTTAGAGGCCGCATTGTCATTTATAAAATTCCAACGTTTCGGCGTCTGTTGCAAGATGCCTTCCTCAGGGTGTGTTGCTAACTGCTGAATGAGCGCAAGTGTGGGTACATATATACTATGGAAGAGTGTTGTGATTGGATGTGAGGATGAGGAGGAAGGGTACTAGGAGTTCATTTTATTGGCGTTTGCATTGCGTCTTGTTATTGGCGGAAATAGGCGTTTTGCATTGGAGTTTCCTTTACTGCCTGCCATTGGTGGAAATCGGCGAATAGGAGACTTAGCGGCGACTGCAGCGTAGCGTTGTTTACTAACTGCCTAGTATCGACTAGGCCGCGTCAGCGCTCTGTGTACCATCCTCCGCTGTGGCCTACCGCACGCCTGTTGCTTTGCGCGAGCTGTCCTTCCGCAAAGCTGTCACAGCAGGCAGCCAAGACGCTGGAAGTCTGTACCCGTCTTCTCTGTTCATATTATCGGGTCGCTTGGCTATTTCTATAGCAACAACAAAATAAAAGACATTCTGGTCTCGACAAAAGATACAATTGACAAGTTTCATGCCGCCGGAGTTTATGAAATCGAGTGTGAATGTGGACTGGTGGATGTAGGTGAGACTGGGCGTCCAATAAGCACGAGGCTAACTGAACATGAGAGATATATCCGCCTCAAACAATATAGCAAATCAGCGGTGTCAGAACATCATGAGCAGTGCAGGATGAACATCGAATTTCGAGAGGCCCGAGTACTGGCGAAACAGCCGTTTAGTTTGAGGAGGAAGATTAGAGAGGCTATAGAAATAGCCAAGCGACCCGATAATATGAACAGAGAAGACGGGTACAGACTTCCAGCGTCTTGGCTGCCTGCTGTGACAGCTTTGCGGAAGGACAGCTCGCGCAAAGCAACAGGCGTGCGGTAGGCCCCAGCGGAGGATGGTACACAGAGCGCTGACGCGGCCTAGTCGATACTAGGCAGTTAGTAAACAACGCTACGCTGCAGTCGCCGCTAAGTCTCCTATTCGCCGATTTCCACCAATGGCAGGCAGTAAAGGAAACTCCAATGCAAAACGCCTATTTCCGCCAATAACAAGACGCAATGCAAACGCCAATAAAATGAACTCCTAGTACCCTTCCTCCTCATCCTCACATCCAATCACAACACTCTTCCATAGTATATATGTACCCACACTTGCGCTCATTCAGCAGTTAGCAACACACCCTGAGGAAGGCATCTTGCAACAGACGCCGAAACGTTGGAATTTTATAAATGACAATGCGGTCTCTAACCCAGAAGAATTTTATTGACATTGACAACGGCCGCGGAAGCCTACGGTTACATTTAGACTCATATTGTGTGAGCGACGAAAAGAGTGCCACTCACAGTTACAATAGTTTATCACAGTGGAGATTCTGCATATATAAGCGGTTTGCATTTCATGTCATTATAATTTCATCTGTAGTTCACTTATGAAGAGTGAGTTATGTTTGGCACGAGTGTGTAGTTTTTGAAATACTGTAGTGCCTGACTAAAAATGTGTCAAAATAATATTGTACATGTACACACCGTCGGTGGGTATATGTAAGATTAGGAATGCAGTTCTATGTGACAGCTAGAACGGTAACCGGAGTGCATCAGTTTCGTTCGTGTTTAGTGTTGTTGCCAGGCTTGGTAGATTATACACTGCGCAACAGAATTAAAGGATCACTTTTTCGAAACTCCGTAATTATTCCCCGTTGCGCCGACATTCCTATCGTGTGGCACGTCCTTGTTTGCATTTGGTGCCAATGTGACACCATTAACCCACGTTCCACCTCACATGAACTCCTGAGTTCTGGCCTTTTTCTGAATATGTCGACACGTTGCGCCGTCGAACCCGAGGTGAAGTCGAAGAGCTTCAAGCTTTTACATCGTTACAGAGTAAGGCTGTACGCACCCTTGAGCCAAATTTCAAACCTACACGTTACAATGAGAGACATTTACTGGGTTTTGAAAAAGTGATCATTTACTTCTGTTGCGCTGAGTATAAGGAGCGTGAACAACTCAACCCCTGAAGGACACGGAGTTGCCGCGTACTCGTGTAAGACAGAGCTACCAGCACGTAACTGAGTTTGAAAGGCGCCCCTTTGTGTGCTCCCGTTTGGTGAGCACGTCGAATCGCGCAATATCCAGATTTGTAGAGCATAAGGATGTCACAGTGCTCCGATGTTGGACTGCATGAGAACGTGAGATCAGGCACAGTCGTCGTCAAGTTTCCGGTGGCCCAATTGTGACATCCACAAGGGAGAATCGGTACACTGTGCACCAAGTAAATCTTCGCCTGTCACTGGAGAAGAAGTAATGCACTCTGTGCAAAGTCCTGTGTCATCCCACACCATTGGTTGGAGACCAGCTGGACTTGGAACTTACCGTCTTAACCTGAGTGTGTCGTTAACATCACAACACAAACTAATGCGTTTCGCTTGCTGCCATGGCCGGGAAGCATGGACTGTTGATGAAAGGCGTCATATTGTGCTTAACGATGAATCGCGCTTCTGCACTATCCCAAATGACAATCATCGACTAGTATGGCTGCGACATGAAGAGACAGCGGTGCTACTCCTGGCGTGATAGCGTAGGGAGCCACTGGGTACGACTTTAGGTCACGATTAGTAGTGATTGAGGGAACTTTGTCGGGATAATGATACGTCCAGACATCCTGCGTCTTCATACACTATGTGATCAAAAGTATCCGGACACCTGGCTGAAAATGACTTACAAATTCGTGGTGCCCTCCATCGGTAATACTGGAATTCAATATGGTGTTGGCCCACCCTTAACCTTGATGACAACTTCCACTCTCGCAAGCATACGTTCAATCAGGTGCTGGAAGGTTTCTTGGGGAATGGCAGCCCATTCTTCACGGAGTGCTGCACCGAGGAAAGGTATCGATGTCATCGGTGAGGCCTGGCGAGAAGATGGCATTCCAAAACATCTAAAAGCTGTTCTATAGAACTCAGGTCAAGGCTCTGTGCAGGCCAGTCCATTACAGGGATGTTATTGTTTGTAACCACTCCGCCATAGGCCGTGCATTATGAACAGGTGCTCGATCGTATTGAAAGATGCAGTCACCATCGCCGAATTGCCCTTCAACAGTGGGAAGCTAGAAGGTGCTTAAAACATCAATGTAGGCGTGTGCTGTGATAGTGACACGCAAAACAACAAGGGGTGCAAGCCCCTCCATGAAAAGCACGATCACACCATAACACCACTACCTCCGAATTTTACTGTTGGCACTACACACGCTGGCAGATGATGTTCAAACACTTCCGTCGGATCGCCACATTGTGTACCGTGATTCTTCACGCCACACAACGTTTTTCACTGTTCAATCGTCCAATGTTTACGCTCCTTACACCAAGCGAGGCGTTGTTCGGCATTTACCGGCGTGATGTGTGGCTTATGAGCAGCCGTTCGGCCATGAAATCCAAGTTTTTTCGCCTTCCGTCTAACTGTCATAGTGCTTGTAGTGGATCCTGATGCAGTTTAGAATTCCTGTGTGATGGTCTGGATAGATGTCTGCCTATTACACATTACGACCCTCTTCAACTGTTGGGGGTCTCTGTCAGTCAACAGACGAGGTCGGCCTGTACGCTTTTGTCCTGTACGTGTTCCTTCACGTTTCCACTTCACTGTCACATGGGAAACAGTGGACCTAGGGATGTGTAGAAGTGTGGAAATCTCGTGTACAGACGTATGTCACAAGTGACACCCAATCACCTAACCACGTTCGAAGTCCGTGAGTTCCGTGGGAGCCTAATTCTGCTCCCTCAAGATACCTAATGACCACTGAGGTCGCTGATATGGAGTACCTGGCAGTAGGTAGCAGCACAATGCACCTAATATGAAAAACGTATGTTTTTGGAGGTATCCAGATACTTTTGATCACATTGTGTATATTACCTCTCATACCGCAATATCGTGGGTCATTTTTCAACAGGACAATGCTCTTCTACACAAATCATGTTTCTCTATGAATTCTCTGTGTGCTGTTGAGGTACTCCTGTGGCCAGTAAAATCCTCAGATCTTTCTCCAATGGAACATGCTTGGAAAAAGCTAGGATATCAACTACGCCACAGTGCCAATATCCAGGATATCAATAACCAATTACAGCAGTTGTGGATCAGTTTGCCATCAGAGAGGATTCAGTGGCTTTATTACACCCTCCCCAACCAAATCTTCACATCTATCCAGGCCAGAGACAGTGCAACGTCATATTGATAACTGCTCTCATACTATCAAGTTTTTTTAAAAATCTGACTCGATTTTGCAATCACTGAAATAGCGTCACATGTCCTTTCAAGCTGCGAAGTTTTATTTCGTTTCCTCCTCACCCTTCTGGGTGCTCTACCTTTTTTTTTTATTTGTCAAACAGTGTAGCTTTATTACCGCTGCCCTACAATCAACAAGGCTGCTAAATTAAAATTACTGTATCAAAAGTGACAATTACAAACTGAAGTGAGAAATAGTTTTGTCCATCCAGATGGGGTAGTAAATGGATTCAAGAGCGCGCTCATCAGCTGAACAATGTGGGCAATCACATCTGAGGAAGATAAAAAAAAATTATCTGAAAAAGTTCTTATTTTGTTATGTACTTCCATCAAATGTGAAGGCGCTTCGTCCATCGTTTTTCCAGTGACTGGATTTCGCCCTGGAAATACGAATTCGGATGACTTGCAAAAGACTCACCTCTTCGTTGGACTCCAAAACATTTTGCAGACACTAACTTATCTACATCTACATCTACATCTACATGATTACTCTGCAATTCACATTTAAGTGCTTGGCAGAGGGTTCATCGAACCACAATCATACTATCTCTCTACAATTCCACTCCCGAACAGCGCGCGGGAAAAACGAACACCTAAACCTTTCTGTTCGAGCTCTGATTTCTCTTATTTTATTTTGATCATCATTCCGACCTATGTAGGTTGGGCTCAACAAAATATTTTCGCATTCGGAAGAGAAAGTTGGTGACTGAAATTTCGTAAGTAGATCTCGCCGCGACGAAAATCTTCTTTGCTTCAATGATTTCCATCCCAACTCGAGTATCATATCTGCCACACTCTCTTCCCCATTACGTGACAATACAAAACGAGCTGCCCTTTTTTGCACCCTTTCGATGTCCTCCGTCAATCCCACCTGGTAAGGGTCCCACACCGCGCAACAATATTCTAACAGAAGACGAACGAGTGTAGTGTAAACTGTCTCTTTAGTGGACTTGTTGCATCTTCTAAGTGTCCTGCCAATGATACGCAACATTTGGCTCGCCTTCCCCACAATATTATCTATGTGGTCTTTCCAACTGAAGTTGTTCGTAATTTTAACACCCAGGTTCTTAGTTGAATTGACAGCCTTGAGAATTGTACTATTTATCGAGTAATTGAATTCCAACAGATTTTTTTTTTTTTTTTGTAACTCATGTGGATGACCTCACACTTTTCATTATTTAGCGTCAACTGCCACCTGCCACACCATACAGCAGTCTTTTCTAAATCGCTTTGCAACTGATACTGGTGTTCGGATGACCTTACTAGACGGTAAATTACAGCATCATCTGCGAACAACCTAAGAGAACTGCTCAAATTGTCACCAAGGTCATTTATATAGATCAGGAGCAGCAGAGGTCCCAGGACGCTTGCCTGGGGAACACCTGATATCACTTCAGTCTTACTCGATGATTTGCCGTCAATTACTACGAACTGCGACCTTCCTGACAGGAAATCACGAATCCAGTCGCACAACTGAGACGATACCTCATAGGCCCGCAACTCGATTAAAAGTCGCTTGTGAAGAACGGTGTCATAAGCTTTCCGGAAATCTAGAAATACGGTATCAACTTGAGATCCCCTGTCGATAGCGGCCATTACTTCGTGCGAATAAATAGCTAGCTGCGTTGCACAAGAACGATGTTTTCTGAAATCATGCTGATTACGTATCAATAGATCGTTCCCTTCGAGGTGATTCATAATGTTTGAATACAGTATATGCTCCAAAACCCTACTGCAAACCGACGTCAATGATATAGGTCTGTAGTTCGATGGATCACTCCTACTACCCTTCTTAAACACTGGTGTGACCTGCGTAATTTTCCAATCTGTAGGTACAGATCTGTCGGTGAGCAAGCGGTTGTATATGATTGCTAAGTAGGGAGCTATTGTATCAGCGTAATCTGAAAGGAACCTAATCGGTATACAATCTGGATCCGAAGACTTGCCCGTATCAAGCGACTTGAGTTGCTTCGCAACCCCTAAGGTATCTACTTCTAAGAAACTCATGCTAGAGGCTGTTCGTGTTTCAAATTCTGGAATATTCCATTCGTCTTCCCTGGTGGAGGAATTTCGGAAAACTCCGCTTTAGCGGCACAGTCGACAGTAACAGTACCATCGGCACTGCGCAGCGAAGGTATTGACTGCGTCTTTGCCGCTTGTGTACTTTACATACGACCAGAATTTCGTCGGATTTTCTACCAAATTTCGAGACAATGTTTCGTTGTGGAACCTATTAAAGGCATCTCGCATTGAAGTCCGTGCCAAATTCCGCGCGTTTGTAAATTTTAGCTAATCTTCGGGATTTCACGTTCTTCTGAACTTCGCATGCTTTTTCCGTTGCCTCTGCAACAGCGTTCGCACCTGTTTTGTGTACCGTTTGGGATCAGTTCCATCTCTTGCCAGTTTATGAGGTATGAATCTGTCAATTGCTGTTGCTATTATATCTTTGAATTTGAGCCACATCTCTTCGACGTTTGCATAGTCAGTTCGGAAGGCTTCTAGTGACACTTTATCCGCTTTTTTAAATAAAATTATTTTGCGTTTGTTTCTGGTGGATTTGGAAGAAATGGTATTGAGCCTAGCTACAACGACCTTGTGATCACTAATTCCTGTATCAGTATTGATGCTCTCTATTAGCTCTGGATTGTTTGTGGCTAAGAGGTCAAGTGTGTTTTCGCAACCATTTACAATTCGCGTGGGTTCGTGGACTAACTGCTCGAAATAATTTTCGAAGAAAGCATTTAGGACAATCTCGGAAGGTTTTTCTGCCTACCACCAGTATTTTTGCCAACATATCGCGGGAACAGAATGAGATTTTTCACTCTGCAGCGGAGCGTGCGCTGATATGAAACTCCCTGGCAGATTAAAACTGTGTGCCCGACCGAGACTCGAACTCGGGACCTTTGCCTTTCGCGGGCAAGTGCTCTACCAACTGAGCTACCGAAGCACAACTCACGCCCGGTACTCACAGCTGTACTTCTGCCAGTTCCTCGCGTTCTACCTTCCAAACTTTACAGAAGCTCTCCTGCGAACCTTGCAGAACTAGCACTCCTGAAAGAAAGGATATTGCGGAGACATGGCTTAGCCAACTGGCAGAAGTAAAGCTGTGAGTACCCGGCGTCAGTCGTGCTTCGGTAGCTCAGTTGGTAGAGCACTTGCCCGCGAAAGGCAAAGGTCCCGAGTTCGAGTCTCGGTCGGGCACACAGTTTTAATCTGCCAGGAAGTTTCATATCGAGGGAAGGTTGAAGTCCCCACCAAATATAACCGTATGATTCTAGATGGTGAGTCAGCTGGAATACCGAGCACGCCATATGTGCTGAGAACGGATGGATCTTCTAAATGGCGGGATGCTTCTCTTGGAAACGACACGGCCGATCTTCTTCTCCATCCTTCACTAACCAGAGCCTACAGTCCATCTCTAAGGACCTCGCCGGGAGAGTAAACCATAATCTTCCCTCTTTTCTTCTTCATTTTACACAAAGATTCTTCCTAGTTCGTTTTCCATGCAAAAAGTTGCACAGTCATTCTTCTGTTTTGAGGATAGACTCAACTATTTCGTGGCTGGTCATAACAAATTCTACAAACCTTCTTCAAGTTTGAATGATTTATTTTTGGCGATACAACGCGTTTGATCACACAACACGATTACTTAAAAAAGCAATATAAAGAAAACTGTTCGCGAGATCCAGGTGGTACACATGCCAACATAAAATAACCGAACATCAATGATTGACATTTAATACTGAGACGGCTGCTGATAAGCGAAATTATGGGGTAGCAGTTTGTTTTCGTTGGTCACACGTCGCATTGTTACAGTCACGTCAAACTCTGCTCATCTGTACTTCTGTATGTAGGAATCGGATGCAGTTCACTCGCCAATTTGAAATTCCGTGATGTGACGTGTAATACTGACAACTCCAATGCAAACACCTAGAGGCAATCGTGAATGTGAAGTGGCTACTTGACCCACCAACCTGAGATTCACCTTTACTACGAAGTTATCTGTTCAAGACGTACAAGAATGTGCACACTTTTTTTTACCTGTTCCCTACCGAATATCTCTAATAACTCATACAACGATTTCAGAGAAAAGCGTAAATAACCTAGGACAACTAAAAACAGCTAGCCACGTTCAGTTTCATGCCAATAGTTAGTAATGGGCTTGAGAACAAGCGTGGTAATCTACTGCTGCCTCCTCGGTTAGCTGCTTGTCTTTACTCCTCGTTTTGGACATTCATATTCAGCGACCAAAATTCACAGATATGAGCTGGAGGTCATAATGACAACGAGAAGGAGACCGCAACTATTGGCTGTGCAGATTTTGGATTGTGTCATCGTATTTGTAGTTTCTTTTGTGAGGATATCTTGATTTAAACCTTTGCCACTTCTCATAACGGTTTCGCTTGAAAAAAAAATTGAAATCTTTATTCACAGGGTATTTCAAAATGTATGTACAGGCATGAACAGGTAGATGTGGGGAATGGAGATGGACAGAGAAAATGGGAGGGGATGGACAGAGGCAGAGGGGGAGGAGGAGATGGAATAACAGGGGGAGAAGAGGAGATGGACAGAGGAGGAAGGAGCAGACGAACAGAGGGGAAAGGAGCAGATGGACAGAGAGGCAGGAGCAGATTAACAGAGCAAGAGCCAGGAGGAGATGGATAGAGAGACGAGGAAGAGAGGAGATGGATTATAGAAGATTGGAATAGATACATACTTAGGCAATGCCAGGTACTCAGATAGGTATAAATACATGAGACAGAGTCTATATCATCCGTTTACAAGGAGTCTCTGGAGGAAAAATGAGTGCAATAATGTGTTTATTTATTATCCAATGACACCCTTTTGATCCACCTTCCACCCTGTAAATATTCTTGAGTGAGTGGATGGATGAATCATTTTGTCTTCAAAGGTTTATGGTCAACCAGAAAGAAGTCAACTCCACCACGGATGAGGTATGCCGACCTTATTGTATCCCGGTAGTTGCAGAACTAACAGTAAGCGCAGGGTGTGTCAACGAAGTTCCGTTCCTTTTAACCTTACTGCCCAGCGGTTGGCAAGAAACTAACGGTGTTAGTTTTGTCCACAACCCCCTCCCCCGCCTCCTCCCATCCGCCACTTAGCGAAGACGGGTCCGCCGCAATCTGCGAACAGGCCGGCACTTTTTTGGTCATCAGAGGCTTTCAAGTTTGGTACAGTATATTCCTCCAGTTTACTGATATAGTATGGGGCTAGGCATTAAATTTATACTCTATCGTATAGCAATTTTCAGTCGGTTTACGTTTAGAGCTACAATCCAAAGCTATTTTAGCTGCTACGTTTTCTGTTGTATTTAATTAATTTCTTGTGTAAAAAGTGTTTTAGGGATATAGCCTTCGTCCGTGAGAAGAACAGGAGACAAAAACAGGCAGACACAAAGAGGTAACGACAATGAGATGGGCTGAATGAGAGAATGAGAAGGGCGACTGAGAATGGATGGGTATGAGCGATGAGCTAGTGAGTGTGAATGAGCTACCATTCGGGGAACTTGTGACAGTTTGAGGTGAGCTGCAGGTCAAAAAAGGCGCAAATATGTTCGCGCGACAAAATGTTTGGGAAAATTTTCAAAGGTGCTGAGGAAGATAGAATGAGGCAGCTAATACCCCACTTTTCAGTCAGTCTTTTAAATATAGAGGAATATGTTCGCATTTTTGTGCTCCGATAGCAACATGTTTTCGCTGGTAAATAATCCTCATTCGTAGACAGAGACTTAGCAGTGTGGCAGCCACCAGCTCCAAGGGGGGACGCACGAGGTCTATAAGTCTGTGTGTCTACATGGGTGAAGAGTCACCGCTTTGGAACGATGCCGCTGCTAGCTGTGGCCCTGCTGTTCTCGCTGCTCCCTGCAGCTGGTGGGCCACGTCGGCCTCCTACAGTACGAGCCGCTGAGCCGCCATCGGTCCTGTGGCCAGACTCGTTGCTGGCCGCCTCTGCTCGTGAGGACAGACGCTGCTGCTGTGACCCGTCTCGTCGGCGCCTCAGCGCGCCCTGTCCTCTGCAGGCAGTCTGCCTCTGTGGGCAGCCGCCCGCTGCTGCTACAGTCACTGCACCTCACTGCAACGTCCCGAGGGCGTTGGCTTCTCCTAACAGCGTTGCGACTGTTGTAGTTTGCTGAGCAATAAATGAATGTTTTAACAGCGATCTTTTCATTACGATACATCTGGCACCCACTAACAGCTCAACTGCTAACCTGTCCAGGGTGGTGAACCGCTAGCCTCCGCCGGTTCTAGGCGCTTCAGTCCGGAACCGCGCTGTTGCTACGGTCGCAGGTTCGAATCCTGCGTAGGGCACGGACGTGTGCGATGTCCTTAAGTTGGTTAGGTTTAAGTAGTTCTAAGTCTAGGGGACTGATGACCTCAGATGTTAAGTCACATAGTGCTCAGAGCCATTTGAACCATTTTTGCTGGCCTCCTGACCTCTGCCAGATGGGTTCCACAAACCATCATAGAAGCCTACCGCCCAGTTCTCTACAGAATTTACGATGTTTCTCATCAGTTCGGTTTCTGACCGGTAACATGCCTGTAGTCAACCTGTTTTTACTCCATCGGTTGGATTGTAATTGTTGATCAACTATTGAATCCTAGCATGTTAATTTTCGATAGTTTGAAGGAATAATGTCCGTTGCTGTGCTCCATACCACCCTCCCTATCAGCATAAGTTAAGCAAATTAGATCTGCAGTGGTGTCTTCATGCTGATGAACAGATATTACTAATTATTTTAGAGGACCACGTCTGTGTCATTATTCTTGTTATTTCTGCTTCATTGGTTGAAGCCGTTCTTATTTATCCTTTTCAATCGTGAGTGTTTAGAGACAATAAATATCCACCCATTGTGGTCATTGACCCACCATCTTTTATTAATAATCCACATAGTTCCAAGTTTCTCCCCTTCCGGAAATTTAGCCTGCTACAACAATGTAAGAATTGTTCAGAAAAGACAATGAAATTAATTACTGTAATGCACATTAGATTACTCTACGCATTATCAAGCGCTCTTGAGCTCGTCCGCTAATGAAAGTTGCCTGTTGCACATAAATGCGATATTACTGACCTCACCGTAACAACTCAATTCAAATAACTTACTTCAATATGCGAAGTCGTGATCGCATTTAAATTGTTTATTTTTAGATGGTTAGGTCTTACATTCCTTGACGGCCGTAGGAACTGTTCACGTGGAGCACGTCCGTCTGTGCAGGCGCGGAGAACCCTGTAGCAGTGATCACCACGTCTGCGCAGATGGACCTGCTCCGCGCCAGATGTTCCTACGGTCATCAGGGAATGTATGATCTGAGGACGACCTCTTAGAAGATGGAAACTAGTCATGTAAAAATAAATATAAACAACTATAATGCGATAACGACTGTGTGTACTGAAATAAGTTCTAATATTATAAACATCGCTGTTTTTCCTGGAAATATATTCCAAATATTTCAACTGAAATAGATTCAGCTTTTTTATTTTAATTCGCATACTACATACGGGCTTAGTGATGAACAGAATGCGAGACTTAAAACAAACTCATTTATTTAACGTCACATCATGGGTCGCCTTTGTACACGTAAAATTTATTTAAACTCCCCCATTCATCTGGCTTCTCTGCTCAGGATATTCTAAGATTGCCATCGGTAGAATTAAATCCATTTGAACCCCCCCCCCCCCCCTTTCAGTGTTTGTAATCTGTTTTATTATAGGGACCCATAAAACGACACACGAATTTTTAAACACAGATATACAGGATGTTTCAAAATTAATATACAGGTTTTCAGACTTTGTACCGTTTATTACATTCTACTTACAATTATAAATAATACATCAAATGAAATAATAACTCGAAAAGTTTTATTTGTACATATGTGCGGAAAGGGAAGAGTATGGAACGACCAAGAGTGTCTGAAGAACGTGTTGAACGAGTGAGAATTTTCCATGTGGAACCTCAAGAAATCATTCCAGAATGTTAATCTTGAATTAGCATTCTCAGTGACGTTTGTGTGGAGACTTTTAAGGAGAGGCTTATATCCACGTTCTTATCGATTGCAGTTGCTACGAGCTCTGAAGCTCTAAGAATACAGTTTGCAAACGAAATGTTGCTGCATGACGATGAATATTTTCTGGACTTGTCGTCTTCGGTGATGAATCGACATTTCACCTCAGTGGAGATGAGAACACGCATAATGTGCGCATCTGGAGGTCACCAAATCACCACGATATGATAAAGTTGCAACAACACTCCTTTAAATTGAATGCTTTTTGTGCCATATCCCAGCGGAAAGTTTATGAGCGTTTCTTCATCGGTGAAGCAACTTTAACTGGTATTTCGTATCTTGAGTCGCTGTAACTATGGCTCTTTTCTCAACTGTAAAATGCCGAACAATATAACTTTATTTGACAGCATGATGGTACGCCGATTCACTGGCATAAATCATACGCGATTGGTTAAATGACGCTGGAATGGACGCAAGGAGCCGGATGGCAGAACTCGTTTTTCATTACCTTCACATTCACACACGATCTGCCGCCACGCGGTTTTTACCTTTGGGGGTTCGCAAGGGACCATATGAATTTGCTTCCGCTACTGGTTGATCTACCCGAATTAAGAAACACTATTGTAGCAAAAATTATTCCAAACACAGTGATTAAGATTTGAGAAGAAGTCGCCTATCGACTCGATGTATGACGAATGGTGCTCACATTGAACACTTGCAAGAGAAACTGTTCGAGTTGCTCTTTCGTTTTATGTTTTATTTATAATTGTAAGTTGAATGTAATAAATCTACAACAACGTTTATGCTTATTCTCACACATGTTTCACCTGCATATCTAGCTAATTTTTCCCAGCAGTTTCATTTTCACGCAGCTCAATGTTTATCACCTCGTATCTTCTGAACTACGTGCTATACAATGATATAATTTTGCAGGTAGATACAGTGGTATATGTGACTACTGTCTGCAAAATGTGTTGTGAATAGAGTTGGTAGGAAAGAAGAAATAAACTAAAACGTCTTGCATGATATGGCAGTTTCTCGAGCATTTCAGTGTTTATGACGTCATATCTATTGAACTATGAGTCGTACAATGATATATTTTTGTATGTACATTCGACTGCAGATCTGGATACTGTCTAGGAAAACTGCTGCGAATAGAGATACCAGCAACGAAGTAATAAATTTAAATGTCTTGCTTCAAAATGGTTCTGAGCACTATGGGACTCAACTGCTGTGGTCATTAGTCCCCTAGAACTTAGAACTACTTAAACCTAACTAACCTAAGGACATCACACACATCCATGCCCTGGCAGGATTCGAAACTGCGACCGTAGCAGTCGCACGGTTCCGGACTGCGCGCCTAGAACCGCGAGACCACCGCGGCCGGCTAAATGTCTTGCATGGTGGGTAGTTTCTCGTGCATCTCGGTGTTTATGACATCATATCTCCTAAACTAAGTGTTGTACAATGATGTAATTTTTCTGGTACATTCAGTGGTATATCTGAATACTGTATGAAAAATGTATCACGAATACAGTTAGTAGCAAAGAAGTAATAAATTAAAACGTTATGCTTCATGTGGCAGTTTTACAAATTGAAAAGCGAAAAGTAGTGAGCGATAAACTTCCTTTCATTATTTTGTGGGGTTATCAGCGAGGGAAAAGTTTCTTAAAGGTTCAAAATTACGCGTAACGTTTGTTACAAGTCTCTAAGTGCTCTCATTCTCAAATACTCAAAATGGTTCAAATGGCTCCGAGCACTATGGGACTTAACATCTGAGGTCATCAGTCCCCTAGACTTAGAACTATTTAAACCTAACTAACCTAAGGACAAAAAATGGCTCTGAGCACTATGGGACTTAACATCTATGGTCATCAGTCCCCACCTGAGGACATCACACACATCCATGCCATTCGAACCTGCGACCGTAGCAGCAGCTCGGTTCGGGATTTTTTTTTTAATTTGCACCTGGTAGGCAAGCACGTTACCTTTCTTTTTTTTATTTTTATTTTTTTTTAAAGGGTAGAGTGCTCAATGACGAGCAGGTGGAGACATGGACGGCAGGGGTCGGAACCCGAGGCCTGGCCATGCCTCCCCCCTCCCATCCCTGAGTCACTCCCTCAAAGTAGCTTTTTTTAATTTTTTATTATTATTTTTTTTACCAGGAACAGGGTAAATGAACAAAATATCTTAATTGGTACAAGCTTAAATACAACAAAAATGCCATCCTTCGGGCAGAAATGACGTGAGATATTACACTCGTACAAGGTGAGCAATTTTTTTTATTAACAGGTAGTAGGAAAAGAATAATAATAATACTGATGTAAGCTAAGACGTGTGAAGTAATAGACAGTAGAGTTGGGGGAAAAACCAGCATGTTTTGGTATAGTGCATAAAAGAAAGCAGGCGCGTCTCCGTGCGCCTACTCCACTCTGGGTTAGGATATAAAAAGTAGCGCAGAGAGTTTCAAATGTCAGCAGGTGGGGGGGGGGGGGGGGGGGGGGAGTGCTGTCGGCGTGTGGCACCATCCAACTGAGGGGGGGGTAACGTAAAGATCGCACGTAGGTAATTGGCGAGGAAGGCGCGGTAGCGCGGTCGGTGCTCAACTCCACTGTGGGCGGTTTGTAAGTACTGCCAGAAGTCAAGGCGTGATTTGTCGCCATCATTATGCATGTACGCGATCGTCCTTCCCTTGACCCATACAATCGCATGATTTTTGGTGGCGGGGAAAGAAGTATTCACAGGATAGATAAAAGTCCACGGGCGCGGAACGTGGAGGTAACAACACTAGATCGCGTGTTCAAGTTTTCAGACGTCACTAGTGGCAGAACAAGTCAGTTGGTGGACATCGTCATCCATGAGGTGGCAAATGGAACAAAGTGGAGAGTCCGTTAGTCCGATGGCGTGAAGACGTCGATTTGTGGCGAATTTTTCACTTGCGACGTGGTACCATGTTACCCGGACGTTGGAGGGAAGAAAAGGCTGGTGGATATGACGCCAAACCGTGGGCCACCGCTTGGACGGATGTCTGAGTTCGATATTGTTGTTGGATATGGAACGAAGCAGTGGGGTGTTAAAAGCTTTATGTCGAGGAGAACGCGTGGTCGGTAGGTGTGTGTGAGCATATCTTAGGTCACGATGAAATCAGAAATGATGGTGCTTGATGTGTCCGACTGGTACTGGTGGCGTTATGGTCGCGGCAACAAGAATTTCCAGCAAGCTGCGCGTAAGAGAGGTGCCTCCGTGCCACTGCCTGTGCATGGTGGGCATGTACAAGGACACCGCTCGGGGTCGCACATTGACAAGGCCGAGGCCTCCCGCTCACGGGGGAAGGGTGAGCGTGTCGTAGCGGACCTTAAAGAGCGTACCGGCCGTAATAAAGTACCCGAAAACTGCCTGGAGGCTGCGTCCAATAGTTAATGGCAGCGGGAGGACCAACCATTCTGAACGGAACATGTTGATTGAGGTATTGGACACGTTGTAAAGAATCGAGTCGGCAGAGAAGATATTGTCGCACCGTCGTGCGTATAATTTGGAGTGCACGCCGAAAATTGATGGCAGCGGAGCGGCGCACGGTGGACGTGAAAACGATACCGAGGTATCGTAGTTTCTGTACACACGGGAGAGCTGCTAAGTCGTCGTGAGGCCGCGTCCAATGGGCATCGCCGCGGATTTAGCCACATTCATGTTTCTGCCCGCTGCAGTTCCGTACGTTGATATCAAATCAAGTATCGTTTGTGTTTCACACCGTGAGCGGACGAAGAGGTCGTCTGCATACGCACGACATCGAAAACTGCGCTGTCGCAAAGTGAGACCAGAAAGTTGGCTCGTCAGACTCCAGATGACTGGCTCCAGGTTTATGGCATAGAGTAGGGTCGAAAGTGGACAACCTTGCCTTACGGAACGCCGGATCGTCACTGGTGCCGCCACACGGCCATTAACCTGAAACAGTGATTGGGCGGTGCCGCACAGGTGCCGGATGACATAGATAAAAGCTGGTGGAAATCCCATTCGGTTCATCACTGAGAACAGAAAACGATGCCGCACCTTGTCGAATGTGCTGTCAAAATCAATGGCAACCATACCGGCGCGGAGTCTACACGCCGCTGCCAGTACAATTAAATCACGACATTATCTTGTGGCCGTTTGTATATTGACTGAGCCACCCGGAGTTGTCTGGTCCGGGGATAGAATGCTAGGCAGGACCTTGCGGCATCGCGTCTCCAGTAGGCGTGTAAAAATTTTATAGTCTGCGTTAAGCAGTCAGGGGACGGTAATGTGCTGTCGTCACACCTGGTGTCGGTTTGTGGATGGGTATAATAATTCCCGTGACAAAGGACGGCGGTACGGCGTTCCCCATCGTCATCAGTTCATGAAACATCATCGTCCACCGTGACGCCATTAGTGTGAGGAAAGCGCGATAAAATTCTATCACGGGTAACTGGCGAGGGTGCGAGTTACGTGTGGTAACACAGACTCCTCAGCGTGGTTGTTGGTAGTCTCCTCCTGGTAGTGGTCTACAAAGGCACTGACGACTTAGGCCTGGCAAGTGACTTGCTGGGCGCGACAGGTGTTGATCTCGGTGATGAGTCGTTTTCGTCGATATTTCCTATCGGAGGTGATATGAAGAATGGTGGGATGTTCTTGTTCCGCCGAATCTTGACATCGGGTTCGCACCATTGCCCCCTGCAGTCTACGGCGTGTCAACGTTACAATTTGTGCCTTAATCCCGCTGCGTTCCCTCTGGGTGTCGGGGGTGGGCGGCTGGGCGTCCAGGTCGCGAAGAATGGAGTAGAAATAGTCGGTAGTGTGCCGGCGCCACGTAGATACTTCCTTGCCATACTGAATCAAGGTACGTCGAATGGCAGGTTTGGCACATTCCAGCCACCAGGTCAAGGTCGTGCAGTATTTAGGTAAGCGACGTTCACAGGTGGCCCATGTGTCGGTAACACGTTGAAGACATTCGGGATCATGAAGATGAGAGGTGTTTCGCTTCCACGGTGCACGACTACGCCAGACCACTTGCTGGGGGAGGAGATTGTTGCAGATGTATGCCTAGTGGTCCGAAAAGGTCAAGGGCCAAAGCTCTGCACCTTGGACTGCAGGTGTGACTTCCCGAGAGACGTAAATCCTATCGAGACGGCTCGCGGAGTGACTCGTCTGGTAAGTATGTCCAGGTGCGTCGCCGTGCCGAACTTCCCAAATGTCGCGGAGCAACAGATCTCGGGCTACAAGACACAGTTCTTGAGAGATGTTGTAGTGGGGCACTTGATCCTTAGGGTGCAAGACACAATTAAAATCACCCTCAAGCAAGTAATAGTCGCAGCGTCCAAGAAACAAAGTGGCGATTTCTTCTGAGTAGAAGAGTGCCCTGTCTCGACTGTGGGTGGAGCCTGACGGAGCGTAAATGTTGACGATACGCGTCCCCATGACGGTGACGGCCATGCCTCCGGCGGATGGAAGGTATGTGATATCGGCCACTGGAATGCCTTCTCGGGAGTAGATGGCTACGCCGCGTCCCAGGTGGTCACCAGGAGAAGGATAAGTGTTATATCCCGCGACGTCTGGAAATGTGGCCAAGTGTACTTCCTGTAGTAGTGCGATGTCGACGTCCGATGCCCATATCATCTCTCGCAGCAGTTGAAGTTTCACGGGTGAGCTAATGGTGTTAGTGTTGATCGTCGCTACTCGGTAGGTTTGGAGCCGTACCCCACCGCAGAGGGGAACTCCACCAGCGGGGGATGAAGAGGGGCGAGGCAACGGCGAGTCGTGCCGTACGCCACCCTGACGGCGTTATCGGCGCCATAACGAGGCTTCCGTCTGAGGTAATTCTGTCCCCGGCGTGTGGCCCGAACCTTCGTCGACGTCCTCACTCCGCGCCATGGAAGGCGCTGTCGTTGTGATGGTCGTACGTTCCTCTTCGGTCGTAGGGGCGGAGGACGTCTAGGCGGCAGTCGCAGCGATTGAGTCCATTGGGTCAGGAGCACCTGGGCGAGCCAGCAGAGTAGGCATCGACACAGCCACAGTCGGCGTGATGTTGTCGTCAATCGTATCGTCGTGCAGGTTCTCCGAGGCCTCGTCGGGTCGGACGGCCTCTGGAGCATCAGGGGGAGGTGATCTGTCTCGTTCCGAGACCGTAAGGCGCCTCCTCTGGCACCTTTCAGGTGAACGTTGTTTGCGTCGGAAGTGAGTCGCGGCACTCTGGAAGGATGGCCGTTCGGCGTCCATATGATCGGGCTGGTGGCGATCGGAAGTCGTCGCTGTTGGTAGTGGCGCCGGAGTAGCGTCAGGCTGCGAGCGCGACTTTTCGACCCCGGCGGTAGCCGTAGCAGCGGGAACGGTCACCGGCACACGATCCGACGGGCGGCGGCCGGTGGGAGGAGAAGAGAGCGCCGATGCGTAGGTGATCGCTAAAACCGTCGCCGGAGCCGGAGGTGCCACGGTAGCGGCTGGCAATTGGTTGATTTGTCGCTGAAGACAGAGGTGGCCTTCTTTGCCGCACCCGGAACAGGTCTTGGGTTGGCCGTCGTATATGACAACCGCGCAGCACCCGTTAATTTGCAAGTAAGAGGGCACGTGGCGATTGAGATCGATGGTGATCTGTCGTACACCGTTAAGAACGGCATTGTGGCCATGTACAGTGCCATAGGGGCGGAAAGCCGCGATAACGTCTTCCGCCCGGAGCTCGAATGGGAGTTCGAAAATTCGTACGGTGCGCATTCCTGCATGATCGACAGTGACGGCACCGAAATTTCCGTCGGCGTGGCAAAAGCGTAATCCGTGTTTGGAGTCACGAAGTATTCTTTCACACACAGCGCCACTGACGACTTTGACGTACACCGTACTGCTTAATATGGACAAATGGGTGCCCAAGAGGTCAGAAGCTGGGATCTTAGCAACGTCGCGTAGGAAGCGTTCCACTTCCAAGGCCTGTGGTAGAGTGTAGTCGTCCAGAATGTGAGTCGTAGTGTTGATTTTTTAAAGCGGTTCGTCATGGTTCTAGTACACGTAAGCCACACGTAAGTGACGGGCTCTGAAATGTAAACAACAGCGAGCGGGCGCGCTCCGCAGGCGGAAACAAAAACGCGTCTGCGCTGCACGGCGGCGGAAGCCGGACTGGACTGAAGCGCCTAGAACCGCTCGGCCACATCGGCCGGCTCTCAAGTACTGGATCTACATCTACATAGATACTCTTCAAATCACATTTAAGTGCCTGGCAGAGGGTTCATCGAACCACCTTCACAATTCTCTACTATTCCAATCTGGTATAGCGCGAGGAAAGAATGAACACCTAGATCTATCCGTACGAGCTCTGACTTCCCTTATTTTATCGTGGTGATCGTTCCTCTATGTAGGTCGGTGTCAACAAAATATTTTCGCATTCGGAGGAGAGAGTAGGTGATTGGGATTTCGTGTGAAGATTCCATCGCAACGAAAAGCGCCTTTCTTTTAATGACGTCCAGCCCAAATCCTGTATCATTTCTGCGACATTCTCTCCCATATTTCGCAATAATATAAAACGTGCTGCCTTTCTTTGAACTTTTTCGATGTACTCCGTGAGTCCTATCTGGTAAGGATCCCACACCGCACAGCAGTATTCTAAAAAAGGAGCGTCCCGAGAGCGCTGTGTAGGTCTGTTACATTTTCTAAGTGTCCTGCCAATGAAACGCAGTCTTTGGTTAGCATTACCCACAACATTTTCTGTGCGTTCCTTCTAATTTAAGTTGTTCGTAATTGTAATACTTAGGTATTTATTTGAATTTACGGCTTTTAGATTAGACTGATTTATCGTGTAACCGAAGTTTAACGAGTTCCTTTTAGCACTCATGTGGATGACCTCACAATTTTCGTTATTTAGGGTCAACTGCCACTTTTCACACCAATCAGATATTATTTCTAAATCGTTTTGCAGTTTGTCTTGATCTTCTGATGACTTTATTAGTCGATATACGACAGCGTGATCTGCAAACAACCTATGACGGCTGCTAATATTGTCTCCCAAATCGTTTATAGATATAGATAAGGAACAGAAGAGGGCCTATAACACTACCTTGGGGAACGCCAGAAATCACTTCTGTTTTACTCGATTACTTACCGTCAATTACTACGAACCGTGACCTCTCTGACAGGTAATCAGAAATCCACTCACATAGCTGATACGATATTCCACAAGCACGCAATTTCACTACGAGCCGCATGTGTGGTACAGTGTCAAAAGCCTTCCGGAAATCAAGAAATACGGAATCGATCTGAAACCCCCCTTGTCAATAGCAATCAACACTTCATGTGATAAAGAGGTAGTTGTGTTTCACAGGAACGACGTTTTCTAGATCCATGTTGAGTGTGTGTCAATAGACCGTTTCCTTCGAGGTAATTCGTAATGTTATAACACAATATATGATCCAAAATCCTGCTGCATATCGACGTTAACGATATGGGACTGTAATTTAGTGAATTACTCCTACTACTTTTCTTGAATTTTGGTGTCACCTGTGCAACTTTCTAGTCTTTGGGCATGGATCTTACGTCGAGCGAACGGTTGTACATGATTGTTAAGTATGGAGCTAATGCATCAGCATGCTCCGAAAGGAACCTGATTGGTATACAGTCTGGACCAGAAGACTTGCTTTTATTAAGTGATTTAAGTTGCTTCACCACTCCTAGAATATTTACTTCTACGTTACACATGTTGGCAGCTGTTCTCGATTCGAATTATGGAATATATACTTCGTCTTCTTTTGTGAAGACATTTCGGAAGGATGCATCGCAAAGGGTGCCCACTTTAGTTGAATAAACAAATAATTATTTGTTTTCATGAAGTACATCTCACTTCCCAGACTGCTCTAGGACTTTCTGGTGATGCGGCCTCCGAGACTGCCAGCCGGTGTGGCCGAGCGGTTCTAGGCGCTTCACCCTCGAACCCCTCGACCGCTACGGTCGCAGGTTCGAATCCTGCCTCGGGCATGGATGTGTGTGATGTCCTTATGTTAGTTAGGTTTAAGTAGTTGTAAGTTCTAGGGGACTGATCATCTCAGATGTTAAGTCCCATAGTGCTCAGAGCCATTTGAACCATTTTCTACGAGACTTCCTCTATTAGGTTCCACGGCGGCTAGTCCTTGGGGAAATACGGCATTGCAACCGAGTACCGTACCGGTCATCCACATTGGTCCCATACCACATTTTCGCTTATTTTGAAGCTGCATACTTCAGAATTCTTCCTTTTTCCCTTTGCGAAATCATACTAGTGCTTTAAATAATCGGAATATCATAAAGGAATACTCAGTCACCTTAAAGTTTACGCTGTAAGAATGATGGACCAATACTCAGCAAGCTCATGGATGCTACCATTAGATTTTTTTTAAACTGTCTCCCTTTCTGTTCATGTTTATGTTAATGGCCTTGCAGACTGTATTGATAGTAGCCTCAGGCCTTTTGCAGATGATGCAGTTATCTACAGTGAAGTATAGTATGAAAGATGCTGCTCAAATATTCAGTACGACCTTGATAAAATTTGAAAGTGGAGCAAAGAATAGCAACTTTCTTTAAATGTTCAAAAATGCAAAACTGTACTCTTTGCAAAACGAAAAATAACGTAGTATGCTGTGACTACAGTATCAATGAGTCACAGTTGAAATACGCAAACTCTTACGAATGCCTGTATGTAACACCTGGATAGTACGATCACACAGGCTCATTCGTGATAAAGCAGGCAGCATAGTTCGGGTTGTTGGTAAAATACTAGGGAAAAGTGATCAGTCTACAAAGGTGATTGCTTATAAATTACTCTTGCGACCCATCCTAGAATATTTCTCAAGCATGAGGGAACCGCACCAAATAGAACTACCAGAGGACATTGAATGCATGCAAAGAAGGACAGCACGAATGGACACAGGTTTATTTGATCTGCGGGAGCGTGTCACGAAGATGATATAAGAACTGAACTAGCAAAAACATGAAGATAGATTTACACTATCCCGGGAAAGCCTACTTACAAAGTTTCAAGAAACAGATTTAAATGATGAATCTAACATTTACTTAAGCTCCCAGATATCGCTCCCGACAGAATCGTGAGGCGAAAATTAGATTAATTACAGCATGCACAGAGGTATTTAAACTATCATCCTTCCAGCGCTCCATACGTCAATGGAACGGTTCAAAAATGGCTCTGAGCACTATGGGACCTAACTTCTGAGATCATCACTCCCCTAGAACTTAGAACTACTTAAACCTAACTAACCTAAGGACATCACACACATCCATGCATGAGGCAGGATCCGAACCTGCGACCGTAGCGGTCGCGCGGTTCCAGACTGTAGCGCCTAGAACCGCTCGGCCACCTAAGCCGGCTCAATGGAACGGGAAAAAAACCCAATAACTGGTGCAATGGGACGTACCTCTGTCATGCACTTCACAGTGGTTTGCAGAGTGTAGATGTAGTTGTAACTGATGCATTCTTTTAACGGAAGACATTTTGATATTGGGCTACGAACTACCTATGGTACACAGTAAATACGTGATATGCCAAATCTTTAGGATCGTGAACAGTACAGTTTCAGATAAGAAACCAACGGTTGGAAATAAATATTTCAGGCGATGTATGATCTAGAATGAGCAATGCGTGTGAAGCACGTTTTGGTAAAATCGACTTGCGTGGCCATACCTTGAGAAACAATAGAGGAGATCGGGGGAATTCCGACATCGACAGCGATTTTTCATTTTGTTTTAAAACCTGTCACTTCCATTGAAAAATTCATGGCACACCGTTCAGCTGCTTTAATACGATGTTAAATAGTCTCCTGGCTGCACTATATTTCATGCCTTCCTTACAGTTCCTTCAGTCCACTCAGCCATCTCTGATTTTCTTTTTCTTGTCCTTGCCATCTGAAAGCTCTTTCTCAGTGCAGACACCTTTTCTCCTGAAGTTTAGAGCATGCGGAGATATCAATACGCTATCAACGTTGTCCCGTATTCGTATGGCGGCATTACCCCACTCAGACATCATGGCGGAGACCAGACTTTAATGGCTTTGCTAATGCTCGACAAGTTACAAAACCGATGGTAAAAGGCACACTAGGGAACAAGCTATCTCTCTACATTACAGTTAAAGAAGTATTGAATCACTTACTCCATTTTAAGCACAACCCAAAAAATCATGTCGTTTACAAGAACACGACAGCTATGCAGCCTGCTTCTGGTATCTTCCGCTATGCTGACTACAGCGGTACTCAACTGGGAAAACGACAGCATCGGTATTGGCTGGTTTGTTCGCATTCTCCCGATCTCCCCTGCTCTAACATCTGTGATGCGCCTGCGGTGCCTTTCTTTCTGAGGATCACTTGAATTTCTTGGTATGTGAAAGTGGAACTACTTGTTGTCAATCCATACTTCACCTGTTGCGAAAGAAATTGATACGCTTAGTTTCGTAATGCTTGTATTATTTCGTCTTGACGCATTTTGCAACCAATGAGGAACTCTTTTGAGTGATTATAAGTCTGCTGCTGCCACCGTCTCATTTTTATCAAAAATGAAGCAGACGGCAGGTGAACGCGATGTAAAAAAATTGAATCAGTAGTGAGACTGGCAACAAATCCGATACCTTTGTAAGGATCTGTATAAGATTTAGATGAAGAATTGCAAAGAAGCAAATAAAAAGGCGAATTAAACTAATTGTTCAGATTCGTCTATTTTGTTTCATTTTAATATTTAATATTTCCCTCTAGATATTGCTAGATCCAGACTGGCAGTGCAGTATCGCCGGTTTAGTATGTATGCCCAACGAAACTGAAGAAGCAATTATAAAGAAATGTAAATAAACGGCATGATCATTCTAAATAAGCCACAAATATTATACTAACTGCATGTATTATAGTATCATAAAGAACAGGGATATTTGATAGAAGGAGGCGAAATTTTATGTCCCGTTGTAATGTACGCCTTGAGATTAGCGGTGAAAACTTGCTATGAGTTTAAGTTGTTGCTGTAAGGAGAAAGTTATTTACGCCAATAAAAAACCAGACTCTTTATTTCCGTCCATTAGCTCCTCATCTCAAAGTACTCAATTTACGATTCCGCACCGTGTATATAATTTTCATCCTAAATTCTTGAGAAACCCTGATGTTTTCCAGCTAAAAAAAGGGTGAAGACCGGCATTTAATAACAACCTACCGTATCCAGCCAGTATATGTTTTTTACGTTGTCCAGCGTGTTTCTCATTTTATAGGACATGCACAACTGTTACCAATTTTACTGAGTAAATCTCCGGTCCCATAAGGAATATGTTTATTATCACAACCAGTTTCGACCCCTAAACCCTTCTGAAGTGATCAATTCGTTATCACCTGAAAACGGCGCCGGGACTGAGAGCGATTGTAACAATCTAATTATTTGTGTTATTACTTTTCGATGCTCAACGCAATACAATCCCGCTCTGAAGTACTACATTCAGTTTTCTAGCGGTACATATTTCACCGTCTTTCATCCAACAATTATTTGCCGTCTGCGTCAGTGAAAACTTTCTGCATTCACATATACAGCTTTCGAAACCTGGTGTTTCCGTGCTGGGTGTATTTGCGCAACACGACAGGTTTCTAAAAAAATTAGGTTCACCCCACATCGTCAATGCGACTACACGGTAAACTGTCAGTTAATATCGTAACAAATATTACGCGCCTGTTGAATTTTGGTTAAACAGAAAAAATGTCGAATTGTTGAGTTGCTGCTGCAGCACGGAGTGTGTACTGGAACACTGAAGAATAAATGAGAGGGAGCGGTGGTGGCTTTGCGCGCAGCGGGGACTTCCGGTAGCTGCAGCGAAGTTTTTTGCACTCGACCGTACCCCTACCCTACCCTACCCTACCCCTGTGGATAACGTTAGTTAAAGAACACAAGAGAAGCAAGCCAGGGGCTGCGCCGGCTTCGGCTTTTTTAAGGGTTGGGGTAGCGGCCGCAGCCGGCACATCTGCGTCTCAGTACAGCTGCTGCAGCCACGGCGACCACCAGCCGCACGAGGTAGGCCTGTTTCTCTCTCTGTCTCTGTTTCTCGCTACCAGTAGGTCTGCATTCAACACGCTCGTCGTGAGGGCCGTATGTATGGCAAACGTACGATCAGCTGTTTATTGCCGCCCACTCCTAACAAACAACTTTGCGATTATATTGCCGATTCTAAAGAAGGCTATGCTATTTATGCACTTATTTTATCTGGTAGGCTCCTCCTATGTGCAACCAGACGCCCTCAGCGAGTTAACATTGCGATATACGTAAGTACATGACCTGTACATAATAATAATAACAATAATAACGCGCTCATCGATCGCCAACATTAGCATCGTGATCGCTGAGGTTTTCTCGTAGCGTCCCACCTTCAGAGGACCGAATATCTGGTAAACAAAGGGTAGGCAGTTTTATTTTCGCCCGTTCTTAAGAATAACAGCATGTTTTTTTTAAATTGTTTATAGTCAACGAACAGAGCGAATATTAATAAATTACAGTAGTATTTTGTTTACTTATTTATTTTTGCATTTATTTCGGACCCGCTCCTGCATCTGATCAGATATCCTTTGCGACTCTATTTTATGCATGGTATAAGATCAGTACGAAATAATAATAATAATAATTATAATAATAATAAAAGATACAGTAATGAATATGTGGAATTTCATAACTGCCGCACTTATAAACATTGTCTTGAGCAATTTTCTCTTTACGTTCATTTCAAATGTGAGTTATGACATCTAACGGAAATGTATGGCAGCGGTAGAAGAAATCAAATCTGGATTAGTTGGCTGGGGCGGGAATGAGTGGAAGGGAGAAAACGGAAAGGAGAGCGTGCACAGTGTTCGCAAAGTGACAGAAATATTGTTTTACTATTGGGCAGAAGGAAAGCAGCTGGGATATGTCGAGAGCAGAGCTACGCCGATGATAAAGAAGAGCAGAGATGTTTTGGATAAGGCACAGGTTACAAGAGTCGTAGCTTACATGAAGGAGGAGATAGAGAGAGACTTAGTGTTAAGACAGATACTATGATGTGTTACAGTTATGGAATGATGAAACATAAGCAAAAATATCACTGTCGCATCCAATTCCTCAGAGTCCA
Organism: Schistocerca gregaria; assembly: GCF_023897955.1. NCBI lineage: Eukaryota > Metazoa > Arthropoda > Insecta > Orthoptera > Acrididae > Schistocerca > Schistocerca gregaria. Next base: position 853,236,175 of record NC_064931.1, on the reverse strand, counting down.
GGCGCTTGCCAAAGCACTGGATCTATTTTAAAGTCGTATTACTGGATTCAGTGTCGTGATTGAAGATAATACTTCTATTTCTATAATTTAAAATATTATCTGTGAATATTCTACTGCAGCAAAATAAATTAAAATTTCATCGTTATGAGATGTTATTTCTCAAGTCAACACCCCTTTTTCTCAACACATACTAATCGTATAAGGATGAATGAGGTATCGTTAGAAAGGTTTCTCAGCCGGCTTCTGACATTGCATACCAATTTTGCGCTAAAACTTACTGCTTGTGGAAAATGGTAGCATAAAAGAGACTTAACTATCATAGCCAAAAGGGCATAATATATGCCCAGTTTCACCCTATATTTTACATAGATAACTTATTAATCACGAATAAGAGACTCCGTTTTCATATTGCCTTATTACAAATACTATTTTATTTTTTTAAAAGTATTCATTATCTGGATAATTTGTGTACAGCATTGTCATAGATAATAACTGTGACCATTGTGGTAGTCCATTATCTCTGCCCTTTGTACAAGTTGACTTTTCTAAACGATTATACTTTCCGAAGCGACAAACGTGTGTGTCACTGCCACCTTGAATTGTGATTTACCTATTGTGAGTACGGCTTAACGTACTTACATGAAGTACGAAGTGCAATTAAAATCTTAAAATGCAGTTAGAGGTTATTGTGCCTTAGTGATATACCAGGTAAAAACTGAACACTTCGTTCTAACGCTTTTATTTACTTTGTGGTATTTTATATTTCTATTTATCATTAAACTTCTCTTCAACAACAGGTAAATGTAAATATTACGGATGAAAGTTAGAAATTACAAGCAGTTCATGATAATTAGGTATTGTCATGAGCAGTAAATTTTAACTCTTTATTTCTTTTATATTTGTATTTACCCATTAATTATTAACTTTTGTCAACAACAGCGTGGTGTAAATACTACTTCCCTAAACAATAAATGACAAATTTACGATGCCAAGGAAAAGAACACCACAAGATGTCAATGGGAAACGTCGCTCCGAAAGGGTGGCCGCACCTTAAACGTATACTCAGGGAGAGAGGTGGCATTCCCACAACTGCCCTCATCTCAGCGACTACACTTATTCCATACACTAGCATTATTTATAACTGTAAAGTGCGAAAGTTTCGCACAGGTACTCTGGTGTTTCATAATTCTGATATTCACAAAACATGAAAATCGGCTGCGAAACGTATGCGCATATTATTGTTTTCGTTATGCAATTGTAGTCTGAGTTCATCGTCGAGCTACGAGTCAGACTACATAAATACGTTGTTACACTGCGCTTACTGCTTACTTTTACGGGTGGCAACGACGTGCGTTCTGTAAACTCTTGGCAACTCATAAATGTGGAACATCTGTTTCGTGAGGATGGATAACTATAAACTACTGTAAGACTGATCCGTTAATATTTATGCAAAGGCAGCCTTTCCCATCCAGTTGCTTTTGTAACTACTACATGTCAATAAGTAAGCTCTTCCGCTCTTCTCGGTCTCTCATATATACATACAGAATAATGTCACTACGTTGACTCACTTCTATGGTGCTGTTAACACATTAATTTTGGAACAGTTTGTTACCCCTTCACCGATAAAGGAATAAATTATACGCAGTATCAAAGATCCAGCACTACGTCACACAGTGTTGAGATCTAGAAATGTAAGCAATGAGCATATGTCAATGGCGAGCAACTCAATATGTAGTTAAGTATAGTTGTGTAGAATTGTCATCCGATATCTTTGCTTCTCTGTTACTCAAGTGTTTGCTACACATTTAACTTTTCTTAGCAATCTCATTCTCCATGTTTGCATGTGTTCGTTCCTCATTTCGTGATTTGCTGAATCGCGTTTCCCTAGGTGAATGTTGCTAAAGTTACTGTTTTGCACTATTTCATAACTGTTTATAGAGGGTGCCTTATTTTTTTTAAATTTCTGACGATTGTACCACATACTTATCGGTGTCTCCCGCCCCTTTCCTCTTCGACTGTTTTGAAAATAGGAATATCACAAACCAAATAAGTAAAACACCATAACTGTTTCCCGATTTTACTCTTCAGTCGATTTTTCATTGAAATTAGTGCGTGAGAAGGCATGCTATTACTCTTTTTTAAATAAATTTCTGACATTATTGTAGATTTACATTCATTTATTTCACGCAGTAATGATTTTGGGCTTATAGACATTATCAAGTGCAATTCGAAATCTCAAAAAATATCCGACTTGCCTAAATGTCGTGTCATCTTCGAAATAACATTTGTCTGGTCTTATAAATCAGCCGCCGTATCGACATTCTCAAAACCAGAGCATCGGAGGCATTCACAGACGCTTGCAGAATGTCTACGAAGCACGGTGAGTCATTGTGCGAGGCGCCTGCAACAAGGTCGCGCGCCGGCCGGCTGCTACCCTCAGGAAATTGAATGAACGATTTTAGCTTGTTCGTCGCCACAAGGATGCAAATGATATTCTTCTTCCCCGTGACAACGAAAGGCCTCACAAAATCTATGCACTCGAAAGGAACTTGCAAAACTTGATTGGACTGATCTTCCTCATCCACCCTACCGCCCAAATCTCGCACCCCTCGACTCCCATCTGTTGGGCCCAATGAAGGATGTAGTACGTGAATGATGGGGAGATTACTTATGCAGCAAGACGCCGCCTTCCACGACGACCAGTAGAGTGGTAGCATGCGAGCATACTGGGTATCCTAGTAATGTGGCGTAAGGTCGTCGCACTGAACGGATATAGTGTTGAAAAATGGTGTTTTTTAGCCAAGAGTGTGGGAAATTATATGGTCTATTGAAATTCTGAATAAAATCAACCTGCTTTCAGTAAAAAATGTGCGTCCATTACTTATTGAACAGCCCTCGTAAAATGAGCAAAACAGTTCATAATGTTAAATGCGTAGGTGATGAGCTATGGCTATTTCAAGTGCAATAACTTGTAACATTAAATTACATTCGTCGTATTGCACACATCCTGCAGTGGGGGCGGGGCGCGGGGGTGGGGTAGGCGGAATCTCTCGTTTGGAACCAAAACAAAAGTGTTCATTTTATTAAGCGCAACACAGTGAAATGACTTAGTGTTATACTATTCTATTACAGTATTAATGTTAATTGTAAAAGAACCTAAAACGATAATTTTAAGACTTCCTGAGATGATATTCAGTGGATTAAATGAGTAGGCGAACCGAAGGGACTTTAATGCCCTGAAGGACGACGTTTGCTATTCTATGAAAATATACAGTCTGGGGGGAAATAATGTTGTCTTTCAAGAAATTTAAAATGACTGTGGACCCAAACCAGCAATTAAGATCTAATGTTAACCCTTTGAAGTCTTCGTATAGATTTATTTCAGTCCTAGTACTACATTCATATTTTGCATAAATTTATGAGAAACATAAATGGTGATAATAACATAGCAAATTTATGGATACTTGTGTTGTGAGATAAATGTCAGAATTCTAGATATCTGAAGAGGTCCCTGTAAGGCGTTCTAGATCTAATATCAAGTGTAATTTTTACAACACGATTTTGTATTGTGAACTATCCATATAAGTTGCTCTTCCTCCGAAAAATGATTCTGTAACGCAGTAGTCAATGGAAATAGGCAAAATAAACTTATTTCTTATTTTCTAAAATACCTAAAGCGTTAGTCGCGCGTATTACAGATGTACCTAAAACGCAGCACTAATTCTGGGGCGTGGTTTTTGAAATTAAGGTTGTGACTTAGATGTAGTCAAAGAACATTAGCACTTCCTACTACTTTTATCTCTGATAGTATGATTTAAAACTCTGAGCGGATGGTACCTTGAGAATCGATGGAGACGGGAAGAGAGGAGAACAATGTTATCAGTAGGCCCTTGTTGCTGGTAAAGAAACCGATTATACGTCTTCTCTCAGTAGAATAATTCAACATTTTCAAACTGGAGAGTCTTGCAGGTCATGCGATGGAAATTTGCATCGTGTTCTGTGTAGTTGTGAGTGCATGATGTCGGAGCTAAGCGAATTTGAAAGTAGGCAAACTGCTGGTGCTCGTATGGTGAGAGCTAGCCGAAGTGTTTGGCGTTTCAAGAGGCACTCTGTCGAATATTTAAAAAAAAAATGGCTCTGAGCACTATGGGACTCAACTGCTGTGGTCATCAGTCCCCTAGAACTTAGAACTACTTAAACCTAACTAACCTAAGGACATCACACACATCCATGCCCGAGGCAGGATTCGAACCTGCGACCGTAGCAGTCGCACGGTTCCGGACAGCGCGCCTAGAACCGCGAGACCACCGCGGCCGGCTCGAATATTTAGACCATATACAGGGAAACAGATAAACATCATCCGCTAAGTGACAAAGAATTGGGGAAAGTATGAAGAGCACAGCAGCAAAAGTCACAAGCACTGTTAGAACAAAAAAAGGGAGCTCCAGAAGACGAGAACTGCAGGGCGAGTTGTAATTCCAAAACCACTTATCAGTTATGGAAAAGCTCGTAATAGTAAAACGTGCTGGCACATCCATAAGCCCTGGACAATGGAGCGATGGAAGAAAGTCATTTCGTCGGATGAGTCTTGTCTCACAACATTTCGAACTTCTGACCCATTTTACGTCCCAACAGTGAAACATGGAGTAGTTGGGTGGTGATTTCAGCGGCGATATTGTGGTTTTCCGTGGGACAACGGGTACTCAGCAAGCTCACAGTATTGCCAAAGCCTGTGGGACCATTTTGTATCACAAGATATTTCAGATGAAACAACGTTTGTTTCTAATGGTGATGCTGTGTTCCAAGACATGGCCCTTGTTCACACTTCTCGCATCATCCTCTACTGGTTTTGTGAGCCCTCAGATGAATTCGTGGCGGGGCGCATTAAATCAGTCCTATGACTGATGACTCAAAAAAGGATGAATTGTCGCATCTCGCCGGGCCATCAGTCAAGAGATCTCAATATTACTGAGCCTTTGTTAGTTAGTTTCATGTTCCGTCGATCGTTTGCACGAAAAAATCATAACGATGTGCAACGAGTCATTTTATATTCACATCAAAAATTGTTTTGTAAATACGCCTGCACGAAGATCATTGAAAATGTTTTTTTTTTCTTTTTTCCTTCCTTTAAATAAAAAATAAGACCTACAGATGTGAGTTAGTAATTCCACCCACCACCTTTTTCACGTTAAAATAACAGGAACTCTTCTACGGAATAGAAAGAGTTATCAAGGAAAAACATTTTTAGTTTATTGTCAAATTTTACTTTGCTGTCTGGCAGACATTTTAAATCACTGGGTAAATGACAAACAATTTTTGTTGCAGCATTGTGCACCTCTTTTTATGCTTAAGACTACTTTAACGTGGTGTAACGAACGTAATTACCTACATCACTGTTTCTTTCGAACTACAGTGGACTATTTACAACAAACTTCATGAGGAAATAAATATACTGTGAAGCACTAGTCAAAATACCTAACTCCGTAAGCAGATGCCTACAAGACGATCTTGTGTGAGCACCACGTATTATTCTCACAGCACGTTTTTGGGCAGTGAAGACTTTCTTTCTTAAGGATGAGTTACCTCAGAACATTACTCCATATGACATTATTGATTGATTTGTCTCTCCCCAAGATTTGCAGTGATTCTAAGTGCAAACGTGGATGAGCAAAGTTGCGTTAGGAGTTCCAAAATGTGCTTTTTCCAGTTTAAATTCTCATCAATATGGACACCTAAGAATTTTGAAGTTTCCACCTTACTTATTATTTCCTCGTCATGTGTTACACTTATCACTGATGTAATATCCCTAGATGAGCAAAACTCAATATGTTGTGTCTTTTTAAAATTGAGGGTGGAAACATTAGCAGAAAACCAGTCTGTGGTGCTTTAAGAACATTGGTTACCATTTCTTCTGTTGCTATATCTATGCCTGGATAGATTACAATACTACTGTCGTCTGCAAAAAGAACTAATTTTGCTTGTTGTGTATTAGACAGGAGATCATTTACAGACAATTAAAAGGAACAATAGTGGACCTAAGATTGAGTCTTGGGGAACCCCATACGTGATCTCCCCCCCACTCAGAATAATGCGTCCAAACTACATTGGTTGAATTAGTAAGTTTCTAACTTTCTGCATTTTTTCCGTTAGATATGACATTATCCACTGATTGGCTATACCATCAGTCCCATGAAACCTTAACCTGTGAGGATACCGTGACTGACAAAGTGAAGTGCCTTAATAAGTCGCAGAAAATACCCACGTGCACTATTTTCTTATTTAATGCTTGTAAAATTTAGAGAGTCAACATGCACATGGCTTTCTGAGTAGAGCAACTCTTTTGTAATGCAGACTGTGACTAACTGAGAATATTATTGTCGATTAGGTGTGATGCTTTTCTATTATTCATCACCTTCAGAAAAATTTTGGAAAATGGTGTAAGTAGTGATGCACGTCTGTAGTTATTGACATCTCTCATCATCCTCACCGTTCTTAAACAGGGGCTTAACAGTCGCATATTTCAGTCTATCTGGAAAAATGCCTTGTGTCACGCATTACATACTTCAGGTAAGACCGAGCTTATTATATGGGAAAAAATTTTAGTGCTGTATTGAAAACAACACGAAATCGAGATGAACTTTTATTTTTGAGAAAATATATAATCTTCTTAATTTCAGAAGAAGAAATTGGTGATACATTCATAGTATGGAATTTCATGGGAGTTACATTTTTAACATACTGCTGTAATTTTTCTCTTGAACTGTTTGTACTTGTACTTTATACTATAGTTAATAAATGATTATTAAATATCTTTGCTACCTGCGACTCACCATTTATAGCCCTTCCATTCAGTTCAATAGTGATGTTATCCTGTTTTGTGCCTGGTTGTCCTGCCTGCGGTTTCACTACATTCCATATAGCCTAAAGTCTCTTATTGCAATTACTGATTTCCGGCATTATGTGCGTGTTCCTTCATTTATCAGTAAGTTTCTTAGTAATTTTGAGTAGCTTTTGTAGTGTGCAACCAGTCCAGGATCTCTACTTGTTCTGTGCAACAGAGACGTTTCCCTTTTCCTTTCAGAAAGTATTTTAATCTCTCTCGTGAACCAAGGCTTTTACATGGCTGTTTTATGTCCATTCTGACTAACTTGTGCGGAAAGTTATTTTCAAATAATTTATCAAAATAGCTTAAATTTTATGTCAGCATTGGGTTCATTATATATTTTTTCGAGTCATCTCTTGTAAACTATACTTAAAACGGTCTACTTCGGAGAGAAGGGTGTGTGATCGCTATCAACCTACCTCATCGATATCAGAATTTGCCACTATTTTGCAGAAAGAACGGTTTGAAACCCATACAGGACATGCATGTATCCATTCCGAGACGACTGGAAGCTGTTTTAAATACCAGCGGCTTTCCTGCACCGCATTAAAAGTGTTAATGTGTTGCGTTTTGATGTTTACATATGTTTGTCCAACATCTGCAACCATAAGAGGCAAAATGCAGCAACGGCTTAATTTTCAGTTTCAGGTTCCCGGCTTTGGCGGAAACTGATTTTGTTTAAACATTCCGTTCAAAATGTTCACATGTATCATCAGCAAGTAACAAGTTACGGCGAGGCTTACTGAGCTTGAGAGCATCTTCCAGGAGCATAGTTGCAAAAGAAAAAAAAAAAAGGATGGTTACGGTTTAACACCCCTTCGACGACGTTATTAAAGACGATGCACAAGCTCATACTGGGAATGGAGATCGGCCGCCTCCTTTTCAGTGGAACCATCCCGGATTAGAGCAACCGTAGGAAACAAAGATGGCAGAACGAGTATTTGAACCGCCGCCCTCCAGAATGTGAGTGGAGTGTCTTAACCACTCGCTCCGCCACGGTTAACACAACCACACCATGGAGTCAGCCTCGATCACTTGTGCGGATAGTATTTTGCGTATGAAAATTCCATTTGAATTCACAATGTAGACTCTTCCTTAGAGTGGTATACTTGCTGCTGACAGACTCTCAGTTAATTTATTCTCTTTCGAAGTTCAGATTCGAAAATCAATCATACCTTAACATTGCCGTACCTTTATTAATACAATAAATGGTATACATGCAATCTTTTTTTGTCTAGGTCCTCAGTCACATAAAATTTCTTGAAAGAAGTAATTATCCTACGTGCCGCTGTTTTTATTTAAAATACAAATGGTTCAAATGGCTCTGAGCACTATGGGACTTAACATCTGCGTAGTGGTTAGACACTGGACTCGCATTCGGGATTTAGGTTTTCCGTGATTTTCCTAAATCACTCCAGCCAAATGCCGGAATGGTTCCTCTGAAAGGGCACGGCCGACTTTCTCCCCTAATCCGATGAGACCGATGACCTCGCTGTCTGGTCTCCTTCCTCAAACAACCCGACCCCAGATTAACTTCTGAGGTCATCAGTCCCCTAGAACTTAGAACTACTTAAACCTAACAAACCTAAGGACATCACACACATCCATGCCCGAGGCAGGATTCGAACCTGCGGCCGTAACAGTCGCGCGGTTCCAGACTGTAGCGCCTAGAACCGCTCGGCCACTGCGGCCGGCTATTTAAAATACAGTTTATTTCATTACTGATTAGCACATTTCTGTTTCCTGGCCATTCCAAGCAACGTTGCACAAAAATTACGTTATATGCTGCCATTCATCAGCGTGTCATGATACACACACCAGTGTGATGACGTCTAATATTCTCGTCGAATGGTGTAATATTGTGAAATCAAAAATGTGATGTTATATACCGGGTGAGTCAGGAGGAAAGGTACGTACATTGAGGAGTGATAATATTAGTGATTCTGAACAAAAAAATTCATATGAGCATATGCCCTATTCGTAATGGTTTCCGAGACAGAAGACATTAAATATCACTGTTGTACGTTTTTGTTGAATAACTCGAAAACCGCACACTCCAGCGAAAAGGTGTCGCTGTACACAATTAAACTGCGTTACATTTTCTACAAAAAATATCCTATTCATTTTTTAGGGTTAATAGTGTGTGCGAAGAAGGAGCGAGAATATTGAAATTCACGCGCGACCCGTATGCGCTGTAGCTCAGGAGCTTTTGTAGGCAAATTTGAGGTAGTTTCTCGACTCCATGGGCCGCAAGTGTCCCGAATCAAACTGTTCGTCTCAGTTTCATCTACACTACTGCGGTACGTTGTAAACAATAACAGTTTTTGAATAATTAAAAAAAATAATAATGTAATTTAATGTGGTCTATCGCGGAGACCATTCGGAACATGGCGTATGCTCGTACGCATTTTTTTGTTCACAATCAATGATACTATCTCCCCTCAAAGCACGTACCTTTCCTCCTGGCTCAACCTTGTATCTAGAACGTCTGCAATGCAACCCTTGTACGAGCTTAATCACCGTATCAGCACACAGAGCACATCCAAATACGTCAGCAGGTGTTTTGAACTGAAAACACACATGGCGAGGTAAAAATGTTGGAACTAATGTAATAATCGTCTATGAAAGCCATGTGGACGCACTGAAGTAATTTTTGTACTGTGTTGCCAAGGGGGTTAAAGAAGGCCATCACCAATGAAACAGAGTGAATATTTCAAATAAAACTAGCGTTGCGCAAGAAAACGGGTTCTTTCAAGATATGTTGTACATTTAGGTGCTGCCGAAAAGACTGACATACGTAGTCATCAAAAAATCCGTCATCAGCTATTCAGTGATCGCCACAAAGTTGCTTTAGTGTTTTCCTAGGTATAGTGCGGAATTCTTTTCTCGAACTGGCTTACTCAGTTAGTTATATAGGGGGATTCTTAGTTTAACGCCGACTCTGAAACAAGGCACAATTTGGCTTTTTTTTTTTTTTTTAATAAGACAGAGGTGTAAATAACAGAACGAATTGTAGGACGGGAATCCACAACCGTTTGCGTTGGTAGTTTGACACTCACTCAACCACCGGGAGTGTGCAAACACAAGTTGCTTAATAGCTTCAATACCACAGAAGAATTTGTTACCAGGTGCACATAATGCATCCAGCCTCCTCTGAATTTCTGAAATGTTCGATACATCCATATTTTAGCCAGACTTGAGTTGACTTCATCACGTGAGTTATTTATTTGTTATCTCGACTGCGGTGGAAGTGATGAGACACCTCGTGTCGGACCTCCTAGTGCAGCAGCTCGACTTGGCATCGACTCGAAAAGTGACTGGAAGTCCCCTGCAGGAATGCGGAGCCATGCTGCCTCTATAGCCGTCCATACTTGCGAAAGTTTTGCCGGTGCAAGATTTTGTGCACTCACTGACCCCTTGATGGGGTTCCATAATGTTCCATGGGATTCATATCGGGCGATCTAGGTGGTCAAATCATTCGCTCGAACTGTCCAGAATGTTTTTCAAACCAGTCGCAAACAATTGGTCTCAGTAACATGGAGCACTGCCCTCTATAAAAATTACATAGTTGTTTCATAACATGAAGACCACGAATTGCTGCAAATGGTCTCCAAATAACCGAAAACAATCGGAGGACCCAGTCCATTCGATGTAAACACAGCCCACATCATTATGGAGCCACCACCAGCTTGCACAGTGCCTTGTTGAAAACTTGGGTCCGTGGCTTCGTGGGTTCTGCGTCATACTCGAACTCTACCATAAGTTGTTACCAACTGAAATCGGGACTCATGTGGTCACGAGCCCAGGAGAAGCACTGCAAGCGTACTGATAGCTCCCGACTGTCGGTTGTTGGCATAGCCAAATTTCGCCGCACTGCTCTAACGGATACGTTCGTCGTATGTCCAACATTGATTTCTGCGGTTATTTCACGCAGTGTTGCTTGTCTGTTAGCACTGACAACTCAACGCAAACGCCGTTGCTCTCGGTTATTAAGTGGAGACTGTCGGTCACTGCGTTGTCCGTAGTGAGAGGTAATGCCTGAAATTTGGTATTCCCGACACATTCTTGACACTGTGGATTTCGGAATGCTGAGCACCCTAACGATTTCCGAAATGGAATTCCCATGCTTCTAGCTCCATCTACCATTCCGCGTTCAAATTCTGTTAATTCCCATCGTGCCACCATAATCGCGGCGGATCCCTTTTCACGTGGCTCACTTGAGTACAAGTGACAGCTACGCCAATGCACTGCGCTTTTGTACCACTTGTACCTTGTGTGCAAGATATTATCGTCATCTGTATATGTGCATATCGACATCCCACAACTTTCATCAACTCAGTGTATGAAAGCATATAAACTTTCCGTATCTTCGTATTAAATTTTTCCGTAAATATATTTTTCGACTTGTGTTTCGGAATCCTATCAGTTATCGCTCTTAGACCATGAAGATAAATAGTCACAATTTTAAAAGTGTATGACCTGAAAAGAAGTCAATGCTAGATACAATAATTTATATTTTCTGTGTCAACTGTAAACAAAATATATGTTTCTATTTAGAATGACATTAATTTTACAACCGATATTATAACAGGAAGCTTCTATTTTCAATACTTTCAAAATTTATAATCTTTGTTATTAACCATTAGACCTTCAAATCTTCACATAAAGAATTATTTTCGGGAAACAATATATTAGTCAAATCTGACAAAACCATATACAAGTCAAAACTGACAAACATTGATAATAATGAAAGCTATCTTAATGTTTATTTCCGGTTCTAGCAGTGGGATTAGTACTTTAAGTTTGGATCACATTGCTCTCAGCTTATGATCAGCCAGTACCTCGAAGAAAGTCTTTGGATTTTATGAACAAGGTACTTTCTCTGTGCTGTTTTTGAAGTAGTTTATGCATTATTTGTGAAAATATGGGTGCTCAAATGAGAAGCTAAACAGCTGTGGTAAAATGAAGTTGTTAATTATTCAGTTATATTTAAATACAACACCTAGGATCTCCTTTTATAGAATGTTATGCGGCAGGAGAAAAGACCCAGACAATGACGTCATCTTGAAAATATGAGTACCAATTATTATTGCGATCTACTGAATCCTATCCTTAACATAGAAAATAATTACTACAACATGAAAAAACATCAAGTAACAATGTTATTATGAAGAGTAATTTTGAAGCATTTAAGTGTGTGTTCATTACATGATGCGACGTAAATATTTACGTTTTCCTGCCAAAAAATTCAGGTTAATTGTTTTAGCATAATCTTAGGATAAGGAAAAAGTAATAATAGCGCTATTTAAAAAATGTTTTGGTAGAGTGTCTTCGTAGTACACCGTAATGAATGGCTCTTATAACAAGCAAAAAAAAATTAACTAAACTGAAAGGCATAGTATTTGATGACAGACTTACAATGTCCAATATAAGGGACACATTTTATTTGAGACTTTGAAAAATTGGTGTTGGCTAGCGATAGAATGCGAATGGATCACACGGTTAGTGTACTGAAGCTTTTATCTGTCGAGAACTGAGGCAAGTATGTTTTATTACTGGAACGATTTTCTTTAGCTTTTGGGAATAGGAATGTACTGTTGTAACACATGTTACTTTGTGCCGTCTTAACTTTGCCATAACGAGTGAAATAAGGACTGACTAGGGAAACTCCCCATCGCACCCCTCTCAGATTTAGAGGTAAGGTGTCCCAGTGGATGGCGTGTTAAAAACTGAACACAGATCAAGCATGAGAACGGGAAGAAAGTGTGCTAAACTGTGAAAAATAAGCAAACTGGGAACAGTGAATGTTCCAAGCTCACGATGTGCAACATCGGGCAAACTGCTAGGAATACGATGTCGTGGTTGTGCGATCATGGCGTTGAACTGCAAAGCTGGAGATTCGTGTTCAGATTTCCTTCATGACTAAGTTCTTTTCAACAATTTATAAACTGTACATCCGGTCGTTGATGCCTTGGTTTGTTGATTTGGGGGAGGTGACCAAACAGCGAAGTCATCGGCCCATCAGATTAGGGAAGAAAGTCGGCCGTGCCCTTTCAAAGGAACAATCCCGGCATTTGCCTGAAGCGATTTAGGGAAACCACGAAAAACCTATATCAGGATGGCCGGGCGCGGGTTTGAACCGTCGTCCTCCCGAATGCGAGTCCAGTGTGCTAACCATTGCATCTAGATCTACATCTACATGACTACTCTGCAATTCACATTTAAGTGCTTGGCAGAGGGTTCATCGAACCACAATCATACTATCTCTCTACTATTCCACTCCCGAACAGCGAGCGGGAAAAACGAACACCTAAACCTTTCTGTTCGAGCTCTGATTTCTCTTATTTTATTTTGATGATCATTCCTACCTATGTAGGTTGGGCTCAACAAAATATTTTCGCATTCGGAAGAGAAAGTTGGTGACTGAAATTTCGTAAAAAGTTCTCGCCGTGACGAAAAACGTCTATGCTGTTATGACTTCCATCCCAACTCGTGTATCATATCTGCCACACTCTCTCCCCTATAACGTGATAATACAAAACGAGCTGCCCTTTTTTGCACCCTTTCGATGTCCTCCGTCAATCCCACCTGGTAAGGATCCCACACCGCGCAGCAATATTCTAACAGAGGACGAACGAGTGTAATGTAAGCTGTCTCTTTAGTGGACTTGTTGCATCTTCTAAGTGTCCTGCCAATGAAAAGCAACATTTGGCTCGCCTCCCCGACAATATTATCTATGTGGTCCTTCCAATTGAAGTTGTTCGTAATTTTAACACCCAGGTACTTAGTTGAATTGACAGCCTTGAGAATTGTACTATTTATCGAGTAATCGAATTCCAAGGGATTTCTTTTGGAACTCATGTGGATCATCTCACACTTTTCGTTATTTAGCGTCAACTGCCACCTGACACACCATACAGCAATCTTTTCTAAATCGCTTTGCAACTGATACTGGTCTTCGGATGACCTTACTAGACGGTAAATTACAGCATCATCTGCGAAAAATCTAAGAGAACTGCTCAGATTGTCACCCAGGTCATTTATATAGATCAGGAACAGCAGAGGTCCCAGGACGCTTCCCTGGGGAACACCTGATATCACTCGATGATTTGCCGTCTATTACTACGAACTGCGACCTTCCTGACAGGAAATCACGAATCCAGTCGCACAACTGAGACGATACCCCATAGCTCCGCAGCTTGATTAGAAGTTGCTTGTGAGGAACGGTGTCAAAAGCTTTCCGGAAATCTAGAAATACGGAATCAACTTGAGATCCCCTGTCGATAGCGGCCATTACTTCGTGCGAATAAAGAGCTAGCTGCGTTGCACAAGAGCGATGTTTTCTGAAGCCATGCTGATTACGTGTCAATAGATCGTTCCCTTCGAGGTGATTCATAATGTTTGAATACAGTATATGCTCCAAAGCCTACTGCAGACCGACGTCAATGATATAGGTCTGTAGTTAAATGGATTACTCCTACTACCCTTCTTGAACACTGGTGCGACCTACGCAATTTTCCAATCTGTAGGTACAGATCTATCGGTGAGCGAGCGGTTGTATATGAGTGCTAAGTAGGGAGCTATAGTATCAGCGTAATCTGAAAGGAACCTGATCGGTATACAATCTGGACCTGAAGACTTGCCCGTATCAAGCGATTTGAGTTGCTTCGCAACCCCTAAGGTATCTACTTCTAAGAAACTCATGCTAGCAGATGTTCGTGTTTCAAATTCTGGAATATTCCATTCGTCTTCCCTGGTGAAGGAATTTCGGAAAACTGCGTTCAAGAACTCCGCTTTAGCGGCACAGTCGTCGATAACAGTACCATCGGCACTGCGCAGCGAAGGTATTGACTGCGTCTTGCCGCTTGTGTACTTTACATACGACCAGAATTTCTTCGGATTTTCTACCAAATTTCGAGACAATGCTTCGTTGTGGATCCTATTAAAGGCATTTCGCATCGAAGTACGTGCCAAATTTTGCGCGTCTGTAAGTTTTAGCCCATCTTCGGGATTTCGCGTTCTTCTGAACTTCGCATGCTTTTTCCGTTGCCTCTGCAACAGCGTTCGGACCTTTTTTGTGTACCACGGGGGATCCGTTCCATCTCTTACCAATTTATGAGGTATGAATATCTCAATTGCTGTTGCTACTATATCTTTGAATTTGAGCCACATTTCGTCTGCATTCGCATAGTCAGTTCGGAAGGAATGGAAATTGTCTTTTAGGAAGGCTTCTAGTGACACTTTATCCACTTTTTTAAATAAAATTATTTTGCGTTTGTTCCTGATGGATTTGGAAGAAATGGTATTGAGCCTAGCTACAACGACCTTGTGATCACTAATCCCTGTATCAGTCATGATGCTCTCTATCAGCTCTGGATTGTTTGTGGCTAAGAGGTCAAGTGTGTTTTCGCAACCATTTACAATTCGCGTGGGTTCGTGGACTAACTGCTCGAAATAATTTTCGGAGAAAGCATTTAGGACAATCTCGGAAGACGTTTTCTGCCTACCACCGGTTTTGAACAAGTATTTTTGCCAACATACCGAGGGTAGGTTGAAGTCCCCACCAACTATAACCGTATGAGTGGGGTATATATTTGTTACGAGACTCAAACTTTCTCTGAACTGTTCCGCAACTGTATCATCGGAGTCTGGGGGTCGGTAGAAGGAGCCAATTATTAACTTAATTCGGCTGTTAATTATAACCTCCACCCATACCAATTCGCACGGAGTATCTACTTCGACTTCACTACAAGATAAACCACTACTGACAGACACAAACACTCCACCACCAATTCTGCCTAATCTATCTTTCCTGAACACCGTCTGAGACTTCGTAAAAATTTCTGCAGAACTTATTTCAGGCTTTAGCCAGCTTTCTGTACCTCTCTCGGTCGTAGATGTGTCTGTTCTCCTTCTGTAGTCTTGGTAATTGCCATATTATACATTGGTTAGAATATGACCCATGTGGCAAGAACACATTGCCGTCGGAAGTAAATGTGATGACTAGTGAGAGCAGGCGAGATGCCACATTGTCCTCGCACAGAAACGAAAACAACAAACAAACAAGCGTGAACTATGTTAAAATAAAGGAATTTAAGAGTTAAAACTTCCAAAACGAAATGCAAGAGTCATAATGCGTGTCACTTGCGTAGTACAAATGGGAAGTACGTACGTCTGGAGGTCCCTTCGTTACACGTCACTGTTGCAAACGGACGTTACACCGTGACACACATACAAATTTGAATACAGCGAACAGACGCGTCAATGACCGGACAAACAGTTCATAATTTTGTAATATAGGGACACGATGAAGGTTTGATCACTAATTCACTAATCTCTCCTTTTGCAGTTCAACGCCATGACCGGATAACCACGACGCCACGATTGTTCAAATTCGCTCGATGTTGCACATCTTGTGCTTGGACCGTTCAGTGTTCCTATCTTGCTTCTTTTTTCGCGGTTAAGTACACCTCCTTCCTGTTTTCAGGCTTGATCGGTGTTCAGTTTCTGACAGGCTATCCACTCGGCCATCTCACCACAAAATCTGTGGGGAGTGCGATGGAAAATTTACGTCGTGAGGATGAAGGCCAGTCCTGCGGGCACGCCGCAATACAGCATTGCGGGACAGGAACTATGATCAGCACGAGCGACGGAATACTTGTCAACAGTAAGCACAACTACAGGCTGGCATCTATGTAGTATTTAATATGAAGTGGCCCTAATAAACTGTACTGCACTTTTTTTCAGTTATCAATGAATCGAATAGGTAAGACATGTAGAGGGGCGAATCCTACTCTCATTATTTCCTGTGATGTCACAGATTTCTTTTTGTTCCCGAGTGATGCAGGAGACGAATTTCACAAAAGGATACTTCCGCTTACTTGGTGGTGCCTCCGTGGCTTCGGAGAAACACAATACCTGCTACTTCCATGCTATTTCTGTTTTACAAGGATACTGCTGTGTGACATTTTGCCTTACCATTCATCTGATAGCGCCGTTATTTTAAGGGATGTACAGATATGTTTTGACGGGTGCTGAAAGTCAGTCAAGACGAATAAATATATATAGGCCAAAAGAATGTCGAAGCTGCGGTCCAGCGTATTCCCCACCTCCCAATCCCCCGTTATGCTACTGGATGCGTTGAACAGTGGTGTTCATCATGTATAATACGTTTTCTGTGTCTTTTTACGAAAAGTAAGTGTCATACCACTGTTCTCCTCTATTCAAACACACTTGACTATCATTAAAAGAGACGCCGATCCATTAGAAACAACGCAAATATTGAACTGGTGGATATTACCCGTCTTCCTTACCCAGGAAATAATCAACAGGATGGTTACAGGACAAAAAATGTCCAGTAAACATGGGCTCCAAATGCATACCTTAAGAGCTACAAGTACCTGTTTATCTTCACTACTGCAAAACACATCTCTTCTACTGAAGAGTAGTTCTTAAGGTATACACATCAGAGGCCATGTTCGGGAGAAATTTTTTCTTGTTTCGGCCCATAATGCGACCACTGAAAATTTGCCTGTGGAGTACTGGTTCACCCTGTACAGGTTGGTCAGACACTGCCATGAAATCTTGTAAGAGTGTTGCGGGGTAGGCTGTCCGAGAAATAATTCGTAACAAAAACTTCGTTACGTTGCATCGATTCCAATTTAATTAGCGATTAAGTTAGTCAATCAGGTCATCGAGCACCCAAATCCAAACGACCAGCCCGATAAACTTTGTGTCAGATGTTCTCATAGCGTAGGTGATAGCGCGCGACGTTGCTGAGCCTCTGGATGGGGTTCGATTCTTACTACCGTCCCATATCCCATTCTTTTTATTGCTCTCTAGCTCGGTTTTAGGAAACCGAACGTCGGTTTGTTTCTCGTTGCAAATAAAATTACTCTTAAAGCGGAGTTTTACGTGCCCATTCGACAGAGCGCTCCCAAATTAATCTAGTTCGATATTCGTGTTATCGATAGGTGTTAACAGGGACAGTACTCCAACAGCGACCAAGCAGCACTGCTACTGCAGTGTCAGCGCGGGTCGCGGCAGTGCTGTTGCTGTTGGAGGACTGGTAACTCTTCTTGTTCCACTGCCCATATTGATAAAACAGACATCGCACTGGAGTGAGCTGGGTCCAGTCTAACGAACGGACACTTAAAATTCAGCTTCAAAAATCGGATGACAGACGTGGTGAGCAGTATTTGTTTGGGATGATCCTAGCTACACATGTTGTTGTTGTGGTCTTCAGTCCTGAGACTGGTTTGACGCAGCTTTCCATGCTACTCTATCCTGTGCAAGCTGCTTCATATCCTAGTACCTACTGCAACCTACATCCTTCTGACTCTGCTTAATGTATTCATCTCTAGGTCGCCCTCTACGATTTTTACCCTCCACGCTGCCCTCCAGTACTAAATTGGTGATCCCTTGATGCCTCAGAACATGTCCTACCAACCGATCCCTTCTTCTAGTCAAGTTGTGCAACAAACTCCTCTTCTCCCAAATCCTATTCAAAACCTCCTCATTAGTTATGTGATCTAACCATCTAATCTTCAGCATTCTTCTGTAGCACCACATTTCGAAAGCTTCTATTCTCTTCTTGTCCAAATTATTTATCGTCCATGTTTCACTTCCATACACGGCTACACTCCACACAAATACTTTCAGATACGACTTCCTGACACTTACATCTATACTCGATGTTAACAAATTTCTCTTCTTCAGAAACGCTTTCCTTGCCATTGCCAGTCTACATTTTATATACTCTCTACTTCTACCATCATCAGATATTTTTCTCCCCAAATAGCAAAACTCCTTTACTATTTTAAGTGTCTCATTTTCTAGTCTAAATCCCTCAGCATCACCCGACTTAATTCTACTACATTCCCTTATCCTCTTTTTGCTTTTGTTGATGTTCGTCTTATTTCCGCCTTTCAAGAAACTGTACATTCCGTTCAACTTCTGTTCTAAGTCCTTTGCTGTCTCTGACGGAATTACAAAGTCATCGGCGAACCTCAAAGTTTTTATTTCTTCTCCATGGATTTTAATACCTACTCAGAATTTTTCTTTCGTTTCCTTTACTGCTTGCTTAATATACAGATTGAATAACATCGAGGAGAGGCTACAACCCCGTCTCACTCCCTTCCCAACCACTGCTTCCCTTTCATGTCCCTCGACTCTTATAACTGCCATCTGGTTTCTGTACAAATTGTAAATAGCCTTTCGCTCCCTGTATTTTACCCCTGCCACCTTTAGAATTTGAAAGAGAGTATTCCAATCAACATGGTCAAAAGCTTTCTATAGGTCTACAAATGCTAGAAATGTAGGTTTGCCTTTCCTTAATCTTTCTTCTAAGATAAGTCGTAAGTTCAGTATTGCCTCACGTGTTCCAACATTTCTACGGAATCCAAACTGATCTTCCCCGAGATCGGCTTCTACCAGTTTTTCCACTCGTCTGTAAAGAATTCGCGTTAGTATTTTGCAGCTCTGACTTGTTAAACTGACAGTTCGGTCATTTTCACATCTGTCAACACCTGCTACACGCAGCAAAAACGAAATTGCAAATATCTACCGAAACACCAGAGAAAGAGCGCCTGATGTCCCTTAAGAGGTTATTTTAACTTGACACTACCAAATATCTCGAAAACGGAGCTTCGTACGAAAAAAATATTATAGGTGAAAAGTTAATATTAGTAAAGGGGACCTCTGTTTGTGCTTAAGCTGGCCACGTCCCAACCACCCCTCCTGCACGACTGGGCTCCACCTTGTGTGTTCAAATGGAAACCCTCGCCCTCCCCCCCCCCCCCTCCCCAATTTTTACTGCATGTTCGGATTCTACGCAAAAAGAAATACGTACTGTTTACTAAAACCATTGTTTTCCATTCGAAGTAGACGGCCCTGTAATCGATAAATACCAAGTACACCCTTTTTTGCAATTAAGAACCAACGCATTTTATTCTACATTTGATTTACGATGTAAATGTCAACATTTGTATTCTAACGTTTGGTATTTATGTTCGAAATTTATTTTGGCGTTACAGATTTGATTGCGCAGTACAATATGTTTAGCCGTTTCAGTGTAGGCTTAGAAACAGCGTTTAGTCTGCTCGAGAAGCAACGACGTGGATGTAACAGTCTTCCGTTCCTGCTTGATATCGGTGGGCCCCTTGCCTCTCACCACTGGAGTGCTTGATTTCGGTAAATTACGACAGTTGGATGGAAACTCACACCGTCCGAGGGCGGCCACCGAAATCAAGGATTCAGATGGTTTGGGGACTCATCACAAGCAACACTGTGGGTAGCAGAAAACTACGTTGCCATACAAGTAAATTATTTAGCAGGAATGTCAATGTCTAGCTATATTATTCGTATTTGTGTCGTTCAATTACATTTGCAATACTCAACTAACGTTTGAACATCAGAGTAAACCGTTAGAATACAAAGGTTTACATTTGCATCATAAATGAAATGTAGAATCAAATGCGTCTGTTCTTAACTGCGAGAACAGGCACACTCGATATTTGTCGATTACAGCGCCATCTACCACGAATGGGAACCGATGGTTTGAGAAAACAGTACTTTTTTGGCGTAGAATCCGAAAACCCAATAAAAATGGTTTGTCCCCATTTGAAAATACAAAGTTGAGTCCGACTTCGGTGGAGAGGTGGTTACGAGGTGGCCAGTTTTAGTACACACAGATGACCCCTTTTTTTATTTTCGTGTTGACCAACTAGGATCACGTAGCAACTTCCCCGTCTTTCCTGGTTGTTATCTAATTTTCGATTATTCCTTCATCTTCCCCCCATGTTGTCATTTCCTTTCTTCTGTACGTGCTCTCCCCAGTTTCTTATTTCTTCTGGGTTGAAAGCCTTCTAAATTTAATATTTTATTCTTGAAAAGATTTCTGTCTGTTATTTAGGATTCTTTGATGTTGTTTCTTTCTAGGTCTTTCTTTATTTCTGTAATCCATGCTCTTGTCCATTTCTTCTTCCAGAAGTACAGGAATTTTTGTGTCGTGGGTCTTTTCACATTGATTCGGCAGAGATGTTAAAAAAAAGATTAATCTTCTTTTAGCCACTACTTATGATATTTCCTCTATATTTTTGTAATCTTCTCATTACTTCTCATTTTCCAAACACCTGTAGTTCGTATAGCACCCATTATTTCTCTTACCAACAAGGTGGTTGCCTAAACCCCTACCACACCGTCCAGGAGAATTTTTGATAATATTTTGTGTGCCCTGGGGAAGTGACTCCTCTATAATGGTTGACCTTTTGTGTGTCTCACTTTATGTGCCCCAGGTGAATTACCACAATTTTCCACTCTTCCGGAATCTGTTCAGTTTTAAGAATGCTTTCAAAAAGCAGTTGTAGATCATTTACAATCTTTAGTTCTGAACACTTAAAAAATTCTGCTGTAATGGTGTCCTCACCACTTGCTTTTCTTTTTCTTTTTTTGAGTGATTTGATGGCTTCATAAATTTATTTCTTTGTTTATGGGAAATCTTGTGGTATTGCTGGAAATATTAGTAGTAGTAGTAGTACTAGTAGTAGTAGTAGCTTTATTCATCCTTAGATCTCTTTTTACAAGGATATAGGACATGTCAAAGTATTTACAAATTTAGGTCAATTTAAAATAAGCTACTTCGTATACACATATCTTTACAGACTTACAGTTAGAGACAATCATTAGATTTACTCCTGGTAAACAATACCTTTTTTTACAAATAACTTATTAAATAATATAATGCCACATTGTTCACTCGTATCTCACTATCAGTCACTGCACACACTATACACACATTGTTTCATAATACTTCAACCACTACACACACACACACACACACACACACACACACACACACACACACACACACACACTGGTGATCTCTGTGCCATTTTCTGTACCGCAACTTCCCATTTGCTATCCTGAGAAGCTGAGTCGGCACCCCTCCATAATGAGTGAGACGTTGAGCTCAGAAAGAACAAGAGGTGTTAGCATGGTGCTATGCATAGTTTGGGAGTAAGTATTTCTAGATAGGAAAAAAAGAAGGAAAAAAACATAAAGTGAAGGCGTTGTGTGGAATGTTGGATATTTTATAATAATAATAATTATTATTATTATTTATTTGTATAACATTTTTTATCAAATCCCTACTCTATTTTAGCTACGTAATCCTTCAATGTATAAAATGTATTGCATAACAGGTACTTTTAGCTGCCTTTTTAAATAAGTGTATTTTTGCAATTTCTTTAATTTCTTTTGGTAATTTATTGGACAGTTTTATTCCTTGGTAGAAAATGCTGTTTTGAGTTTTATGTTTATTTTTTATTGGTACATGTAAGTTGAGTCTATCTCTTGTTGCATCGTCACGGACAGAGTTGTTTGTGCAGTAATTACCAATGTTGTGTTTCATGTGTATAACTGACTGGTAAATGTATTCACATATAGCAGTTAAAATTCCCAATGTTCTGAACAGATCTTTACAATGAGCTCGACTAGTATTTTTGGTTATTATTCTTATGGTTCTTTTCTGGAGTTTGAAAATTGTGTTCATATTTTGTGCATTTGTTCCCCAAAAAAGAATGCCATAGCTAAGAACTGAATGTACATATGAATAATATGTAACTGAAAGACACTGCATGTTACACACTGATGATAGGATTCTAAAGGCATAACATGATGATGACATTCTCTTTGCAAGTATCTTTGTATGTTCACACCACTTCAACTGAGAATCACTATTCATTCCTAGAAATTTTGCATTCGTTACACAGTCTATAGAGGTGCCATTTACATTTAATTTAACATTGTCATTTTTCCGCTTCAAACTGAAATCCATGGCTTTAGTTTTCTTTATGTCCAATGTCACTTTATTACTTATTGACCAATCATAAACTTCCTTGAAAGTTTCATTTTGCTTTCTCGGCAAGGAGTTCTCTTGTTTTCTCTGTGAATATAAAATTGCTGTCATCAGCGAAGAGGATTTTTTCACCATAAGTAACACTACTGGGAAAATCACTGATGTATATCAGGAACGGTATTGGTCCTAATATGCTACCTTGCGGAACCCCTATATTAATGTATTTTGGTTCTGATAAGTGTTTCACTAAATGTTTAGATCTATTTGAAGTATGTGTTATCTCCACTCTTTGTACCCTATCTGTTAGGTATGATCGAAACCAGTCATTAGCTACCCCTCTTATTCCTAATGTTTCTAATTTATATAATAGAATCTTGTGGTCAACTGTATCAAACGCCTTAGAAAAATCCAAAAATATGCCAGTGACACACACATCTTTATCAAGAGCATCAAGTACAACTTTTGTGAATTCTGCTATGGCTGACTGTATTTTTCCACTTCGGAAAGCAAACTGTGATTCGCTTAAAAGATTTTATTTATTTAGGTAATTCATTAATCTGTCTTTCATAATTGCTTCTATTATTTTTGAGAATACTGACAGCAGGGAAATCGACAGGTAATTTTCTATGTCTTCTGCATTACCTTTCTTAAGCAAAGGTACAACTTTTGCCTGTTTTAACTGCTCTGGAAATAACCCTGATGTGAAGGATTCATTTATTATATTTGTTAACGGGCCTTGTATAATCCCTATGAATTGTTTCAGTACACACATTGGTACTGCATCTAAGCCTACTGACTTTTTATTTTTTAGTTTTTGAATTGTTTTACTGGATTCATTCTCTGTGGAAGTAACATCATTGTATTTAGTGCAACATTATTTACAGGTGTTATATTGTTTGGGGAAATTTTTGCTGTAACTTCTCTGCAATAATTGAAAAATGCTCGTTTACATAGTTTATCCCCCTCCCTTTGCAGTATGTTATTCTGCATTTTTTTGCTCCTCCCCGTTTCCTTTTTTATAACATCCTAGACTGCCGTGCTTTTATTCTCTGCATTATATATTATTTTGCCATTAAATGACATTTTTGCAGCAATCAGCACCTTCCTATAGATCTTTTTGTATCTATGATACAAATTTATTAATTCTGGATCATTGCGAATCTTTTTCATGGAACTGAGGTGTTTAAGTGTTTGGGATGACGTTTTAATACCTGCTGTTTTCCATCTGTTTTTGTGAGATGTTCATACAGACATGCATACTTTTGCACCTGCCTTTTCAAAGTTCAATTTAAACAATGTGGAGATTTTAGAGGGTTTCAGATTCACATTATTTTTCTTATACACTTCATCCCAGGTTTTTTTTCTAGTTCTTTTGAAAAATCTTTTATTTTGATTTCTTATAGATGTCGTTTGTAGGTTTGTAGTTTAGGGAATGATTCGATGCCTGACTTTGCTGTTGTTATTTGACAGAGATGGTCTGATAGTCTGAGATATTTTAGAGCTATGTCACATTTTTTCCTGTCCATATTTGTAGCCACATGGTCATTTAGTGATGAAGTCTTGATGGTAACCTTTGTTGCACTATTAACCAATATGGACATGCCAAAACTTTGCTGTTAACTTATTGAAAAAAGTGTCCACACTACCACTGGGAGATTTACACACACACACAATGATTAATTTCTTGGTGATATCAAGCCCTGTTAATTCAATAGCTGATATTTCAAAGTGTTTCTCTTCACTTACGGTATTGAGGTCATGTCTTGATTTGAACTGTGTTCCTTTTCTGATATAAATGCACGATCCTCCACCCCGTGAAGTAGTTCTGCAGTAAGAGTTTGCCTTTTCATACAATGAAAATACTGCATCTTGGATTTCTGTGTTTCTACAACAGTGCTCAGTAATACAAACTACCGTGCAGTTCAAAGATTGGAGCTCAACTTCTAATAGTTGTATTTTATTTTTTATTGATTGCATGTTTTGATGGAGGATTGTTAAGTCTGTGAAATGCCACATGTTACTCTCTCCAATGGTTTGTTTTTCTTTGTGACATTTGTGATATTTGAGGTGTTAAAATCTGTCTTGTGAGTGATTGTTTCAGAATTTTTTAAAGTCCTGGAGATACTCTTTAGGCAGGGCAACCTGTTGTTTGCATTTATCCTAAAAATACCTACTTTTCCGTTGTATTAGTTCAGGTAAATATGCTTTTAGTGTGTTTATGTCTGTTAAAATACCCAGTGGCCGATCCAGATGCACCAACTTTCTTAGCTTCTCCTGGCAACACTCCCTCATAATAAATTTGCCTGCCCTGTACACTGAGCCATTAAGAAATTCATTTTTCAGCCTAATTTGTTTTGCCAAGCTCCAAGATCTATTTAAAAACAATTGCCCAAACACTTCATAAGAGACAAACTGGCAGAATTTGGATTTGCCCAGGTCTGAGAAGATCCCTCCAGCAACTCTTTCACGAACTTAGACTCGTGGTTTATACCTTGCTCAAAACAGTCTTTACAAGCACTAAGAAAGAGTACTGCATGATACTTACTTTCACCAGAAGATGGTTTGATATTAGAAACCCAACATTTGCAGAATGTTTAGCTCCAGACTGCTTATTCCACTAGCTTTTCTCCTGAATTCATCTTTACCTAAAATTATTTCATCTACCTCCGTCCCTCTATTGCCTACTTTTCCTACCCGTGACAATAGGTATTTGACCATGTGTGGCCCGAGATCCACCCCCTATACTTTCATGAATCAGCTGTACCAATCTTCCCTTCCCAGTCCTGTTTAGGTGTAGGCCATGCCTAGTGAAACCCCATCTGTTGATAGTCCCGACGGGCACCAGAGAAACATGAGCAAAGTTGGCCGTCCTCAGAGCCATCCCCAGCCCCACATTGATTCGCCTCACAGCTCCATCAAGGCGTGGCTGATCATGACACCGGAACAGCTCAACAAAGTGTACATTGGTGCCATGAGTCAGGGAAGCTATCTTGTACAGGTCACCACCTATTTCATATGCCCCATCCCTGTCCAAACTGTTTCCCGCCCCACCCACTATCACTACATGGTCCTCTTTTGTAAAATCCTTACATAAAGACCCTAGGTCCTCTATCACATGACTTAGCCCTGCATTTGGTTTGAAGATACTGGTGGCCTGGTACGCTGCCCCTAAACTTTCCTGTAACTGAGGGCCTACACCTCGCCCATGGCTACAACCTAGCAGCAACACTTTCTTCTTCCTAACGCTTTGTACATTCCTAGGCTTCTTGGCCTTGGTTGAAGTGTGCTGCACATTTCCTGCTCCTCGTTCTACTTAACTCTGACAGTGGTAGATACCTGTATTTGGTTTGTCAATAAAACTGTCAGATCGAGTTCTCTTTCTTCCTATCCTCCTACCAGCTGCCAGTTCCCAACCACCCTCCTCCCCCTTATCTCTCTTGATCCTTGTGAGGTCCTTCCTTGTTTCCTCCAACTGTGCCTGAAGGGCTCAGATTTTCCTTGCCTGTTCCCCAATCAAAATGTACCTACTGCATACTCTGCAGTTCCAGGAGAGAGCCTCTTCCGTTATCCCAACGTTCTCCCCAGTGCATTCCCCCAGCGAAAATATTTCCTACAAGATTGGCAACAAATCCCTCTTGTTATTTTTTTTTACTGATTTAGAGATACAATGACAGAAGAATGAATTTGTAATTAATTTACTTTCAGAGAATTTACGTTATCAGGCGTGTTTCGTCATGTTTTTAAACGTTTCTAACTCGCAAAATTTAGGCATAGATCGCGTCTATCTAACTAGTAAACAATACGAAATGTGTTAGTTAAATACGATTTAGAAACGTTTAGTGACACTCTTATTGCGACAATAGACACTGATGAAATTAGTAGCAGTCTTTTTTAAATGAATTTTGCACTATCAAGAAAACTTGAAAAGAATTTTTTGTGTTTATGTCACGCAAAATTTCGGGTTATGTGGCGATTATCGGGACTTCAGCTAAAAAAAACAAGTTTTTTTAAGAAGAAGTGCTGCTGGGACGCTAATATTCAGTTGTGTGACAAGAACGAACACTGCAGCAAGTATACAAAACAAAGAAAATATAAATTTGACTCTATTTCCTCTTAAATAAGTTCTTTTAGCGGGCGAAGAAAATACCTGTGATCTCACTCGGAGGCCATCTTGGTGAAGAAATTTAAATGTTGGAATTGGACATTTAAGAGGCTGCCCTCTTTTAATAATCTTAATTTTTCACATAGAACATTGTGCTTTGGGGGATACGTCGTTTTTGAGATATTTAGTTGTCTGAAGTTAAAGCAAACTCCCACTATGCATAGCCGGAAAAAATGGAAAATTCTCATGACTGTGTTCAGTGACACGAGGGTACAATATGTGCTTACTGAGGGTTGTAGTGATTAATTTGACACGGTCATCGGCGATCAGACGGCGCTCAGGGCGCTTGTCTATGCACATTCTGTTTTGACTCTGCAGGCAGTAACTGTACTGAGTTTAGAGGTGAACAGTTTTTGCAACATTCTTTCTAGAGTACATCCATGCCCCACCGACGACTACCTACTACTGCTGAACAGCTTGAACCACTTGGACGGAGTCGCTCTGTGGGCTTGCAGGAAGCTGGATGAAGTACCGATCTACTGCTGCACTTGTTGGACTCAGAGTGTCGGCGGAGTGTCGCTGCTTTCAACAGTGGTCTGTGGGACGTTCCCACGCCTTCTGGACGTCCGCGCGGTACAGACATAGGTCAAGAACGACGCATTCTGCTAGCAGCGAACATCAACAAGGGACGAAACGCGGGCTCATTTTGGCCTGCTGTGTCACCAAGGATAATTGGGAAAAGTCTGTTCACAGCAGGAATAAGTTCATCTGTGCCTCTGGGCAGACTACCACTGATGCCATAATATCGCCTAGCATACTACTCTGGTGTCGTAAAGAGTTGACTAGAGAATGGTTCAAATGACTCTCAGCACTATGGGACTTAACATCTGAGGTCATCAGCCCTCTACAACTTGGAACTACTTAAACCTAACTAACCTGAGAACATCACACACAGCCATGCCCGAGGCAGGATTCAAACCTGCGCGGTTCAGGAGTGAAGCGCCTAGAACCGCTCGGCCACAGCGGCCGGCGACTTGAGAGTGGAATGTTATCTTCAGTGGTGAGAGTAGGCTGTCTGTGTATGTGAGTGATTTATGTACACGTGTACGGCGTAGACCTACTGAGTTGCCTATTCCATAGTGCGTTCGCCCACGACACACAGGTCCCGTCACGGGCTTCTTGCTGCTGGGGCCCATCAGCTACAACTCGCGGCAACATTTGACGTTTCTGCCAGCTACGTGCACAGACTGTTATTCCCTTATTACCAGCACTTCTTCTATAGGAAAGTAATGTGGTTTTTCAGCAGGACAATGCACTTCCACATACGGCTGCTGCGATGCAACGTGGTGTACAGCATCTTCCCTGGCTACCAAGATGACCAGATCTCTCACAAACTGAACACGTTTGCGGCATTACTCGTTCTCCATGTCCTGTGAGAACCTTTGCCGAATAGCTAAAAGCCGCGCGGGATTAGCCGAGCTGTCTTTTGCGCTGCAGTCATGGACTGTGCGGCTGGTCCCGGCTGAGGTTCGAGTCCTCCCTCGGGCATGAGTGTCTGTGTTTATCCTTAGGATAATTTAGGTTAAGTAGTGTGTAAGCTTAGGGACTGATGACCTTAGCAGTTAAGTCACATAAGATTTCACACATTTGAACTTTTGTTTTCGAATAGATAAAAATGTGCAGGATGCTTATTAGAATCTATGAAGACTGAAAAGTAATATTTCCGAAATTTTTATGCGAAAACTCTAAAAGTTTTTAAATAAAACAAACCTCGTTAACATTATACATCTGTATTCTTCGTCTCTACATATTACGTATTTATTTTTCAACGTAGACGCCCGGGTGACGAACACATTTCTCCCAAAGAGAGAGAGTTTGTTTATGCGGTCAGACTTCGTTGACAGAGCGACAATCTTACCTCTGCTTACACGCTTCATCACTAGCAAACTGAAGTTCTCGGAGGTGTTTGTTCAAGTTTTGGATAGGGCCAGGTGAGAACTGTATGGAGGTTGACCCTAAGGCGTCGGATTATTGCAGATGTCACGGCGCTCGACTGTGGTCTGAACGGGGGTACTCCATGCGTGGATGAATTTTTCCAGTTCGAAACGAGATTGCAGCATGCTGTTTCTCAGGCACCGACATAGTTACATTGTTTTTTTATCTAAAAAGCCTTAAGAGTTTTTAAATAAAAAATTCAGAGACATTATTTTTCAGCACGCCCCCGTATAGCAGGAAGCTATTAGACACGTTTACGATGGTATGCATGCGAGAATACAGGCTTGCGCTGCCGCCAGAGAGGAGACACTGTGTACTGATGCGACTTTTTGAAGGAAGAAGGAACGTCCCGTCGATATCGAGGTCATTAAGCACGGGCTACTGTTTGGGTACCCTTTAGAGTGACATTTGTGTTTCATTTGGTCTGAATCTCTTATTATATACTTCTACAATGATGAACTACCTAACACTTCACTTGTCAATAAAATGACCTTGTCAGTGTGTGTATCGCATTCGTAAATTCGTCTCTGGTATAGGGGTGCTCAAGCAGATATGTTTTTAGTTTTTTTAGTTAATTTTACTATCCAGTAAATTCTTCACATCACTGGACAAGTGGTCGAAGATTTTTATGGCTGAATACTTCACTCCCAATAAGCCCAATAAGGCTGAGATAATGATAATATAAACCATTTCTGCTTCTAACGTTATACGGGGAGCGTTCGATAAGTAATGCAAAACATTTTTTGTCGTCCAGTTTCGATTAAAAATGTGGAATTTGGTGTGGGACATAGCTTGATAAAGTTTCAGTAGGTGTCGCAGCTCTACGTAGCCTTCTAAATGGCGTCTGTAACGAAGGTGCGTTACAAGCAGAAAGCTGTCGTTGAGTTTCTTTTGGCGGAAAACCAGAGTATCGCTGGTATTCACTGGCGTCTACGAAGACCTGTCAGTGAAAAAAAGCTCAATGAGTCGTTGGGCGAAGCTTTTCTCTTCATCGCAACAAGATCGCGCAAATCTGTCATCTCCCGCATGTCGGCCGGCTGCATACAGCTATGCTACCTTCAAGAAATTGAAGAAACGACATCAGCGTCTTTGTTCCCACAGAAATTCAAATGAACTTCTCCTTCACCTTGACGACGGACGGCCTCACAAAAGTCTGCGCACCCGAAAGGAGTTCACAAAACTTCATTGGACTGTTCTTCGTCATCCGCCCTACAGCCAGAATCCCGGATCCATCTGTTTGGCCCAATGAAGGATGCAGTACGTGGATGATAGGGAGGTTACTGATGCAGCAAAACGTTGACCAGTAGAATGGTACCGGGCCCTCCAAGTAAGGTGGCTTAAGGCCATCGCATTGAACGGAGATTATGTTGAAAAATAGCGTTTTGTACCCAAGAGTGGAGAATAATATGGTTTATTTGAGTCCTGAGTAAAACCAACCTGCTTTCAGAAAAGTGTTGTTTTACTTATTGAACGCTCCTTATTTTTAAGAATGTTACTGTTGTGTTGACAACGAACTTCCTTAGGGAGTAAATGTACTGTGAGGCTGTTTTCAGCATGTCTAATTGTTTAAAGAGCTTTGTACAACTGCTCCTGGAGTCGACATTATATGTCATATATGTCATGACATATTATTCTACCTATGTTTAAGCACATGCCAAAGTAACATTACGCTGAGTGTCAACCTCCGGTACCCTTACATTTTACTCACCTAATAAAATTACCTTTTACTAACTTAAAAAAATTGCTTAAATACATCTATATCCAAATGCACATAAGGACTCTGCCAATTCAAGTGTTTGGGAGAGAGTTCATAGAACCACTTTCGGACCATTACTTTAACATTCCGCACTCGAATAGCGCGTGGGAAAAATGAGTACCTAAATATTTCCATGGGAGGTTTGGTTTTTCTTATTTTATTTCAATAGTTACTTTTCCCACAGTAGCTGGATTACAACAAAATATTTTCGCGTTCTATGGAGAAAGTTATTGACTGTAATTTCGCGAAAATATCTCGCCGCAACGTAAAATGCCTTTGTTTTAATAATTACCGTTTTAACATACTCCTGACGTTTAGAGATTTGCAAATTGCTCAATGTGCTCGCTGGTACTCGCTCTGCTGGACGTGGCGTGCACGAATATGAGTCCTCAGAGTGTGTGTGTGTGTAACCCACGGCCGAACGATGCGCCAAGGATGTGGGAGGACAGAGACCGTCCAGCCGCGCTGCTTCTGTGACTCCGTGCGTGTCTGAAGGGTGTTGTCGCTTCTGACATACTGACACCACCTGATGGAACTACACTCAAATCACTTTAGGTA
The DNA here is from genome assembly GCF_023897955.1 of Schistocerca gregaria. Taxonomy (NCBI): domain Eukaryota; kingdom Metazoa; phylum Arthropoda; class Insecta; order Orthoptera; family Acrididae; genus Schistocerca; species Schistocerca gregaria. The sequence goes on along the minus strand of NC_064931.1, from coordinate 853,205,025 downwards.
TTTTCTAGACGAATATTCCCCGATGGTGGTATCTAATCGCAACATCTTTATGATCCGTTTGAGAAAGTAGCTTGCTGTATACAACAGCGGAAATTTGGAAACATTTTCCACAGGAAAACTAAGTAGCTACAAACTTTTGTAATGATGGTCGGTCTGGGAATGAAAAATCACATTGCTGTTTTTTATAAAACGATCTGCGTCATTGATTCAAATTTACGTTATGTGAATTTTATGACCTAATAAATTAGAAATCTAACAGGAACAAAATTGTCTCCAAACTATTCTCTCTTAGCACTGTAATAACAACTACTTGTCAGGATTTCATCTACTGGTTTCGGGTCACGTATGCTTCGTCTGTCCAAGATAAGGTTCTTTAGGGAGTCCTATTTGTGGCTGGAACACAAAACATTCTGCTTTCTAAATGAGATAGCTTGGGAGATCGACTATCGTTACGCATCCACCTCTCAAACGGGTCATCATCGTCACCATAATCCCTTATAAGTAAATACAAATCAATCTCATACCTAGATTGAGTATGAGGCGGTCTACAGTCAAGTCCAGCGTTCGTCAACCGCCGTGTTGCGACGCATCGGTGTGTCGCAAATGGTTATCGCCAAGTCAGCCCAATTTTCTTTTCTGTACCTAGGAAAAAGAATCACATGTAGAAATGTTGCGATGGTTGAAACGTACTTTGGTGTGCTCCAAAGAAAAAAGGTCGAGGTATGCGGGTCTAATCACGACACTTTTTTGGTTGGTGAATGCGGCTCACATTCTTTCGGCGAACCTAAATAAATACAAGGGGTATCAAAAAGTTTTCGTTTAAGGGCATTGCTGCAGAGTATATGCAACGTAGCGCGATTCCGATGCGAGTATATGACATGTAGGAAAGGGATTATTGTTGCATTCGTGTCTTTCTGACGTGAGTGAGGCAAATGCTGAAACGTGAACTGCGGCGAAGTTATTACCAAATGCGTCCAAAAACGTCAACCTGCTGCCGAAGGACAAATGCTGCTAGACATCCATCGAAGAATAAAGAATGCTCCTGTATATCAAAAACTGCGACCGGGGGTGCTTCTCGTTCATAGTAACACACGTATGCCGTAACGCACAAGTTACGCCAGCTCAAGTGGAGGGCACTCGAGCACCCGCCATATAGTCCTCATCTCTCCTCATGCGATTGTCTCGCCTTCGGTCTCTTAAAAAAGGCCTTGAGGGGTCGACTTTTTCTGTCGGAAAAAGACATGCAGCAGCCATTTAAGGATTTTGTGTAGCTTACCTGGAAACGATATTTCATCATAAATTTGATGTATCGTATTTAATGTCCCGTCTCTAGCAGGAACGGCTATAATTTTTAATAATCGTAAGGTCGTCCACTGAAATGTTACCATTCTGTGCAACGTCCGAATTTCGACTTTCTCCTCTGTGAGACGGAGACAGTGCTCTTTCTGTGCTCTTGATATCTGCAGTTAACAGACGATAATAGAACAGTTGTACTGCAGTGTACTGCTAAATACGAGCCACACTGAAACTGGCATTTTGCAATTAAGTACAACTTTCATTTGCTGGAAACGCAGTGTTCACTAAACAAGAAAACTCCGCCTGTAATGTAAACATACCTCTATACCTTCAGGCCCTGTGATACAATGATTTTTCAGTTTACGCACCCACAAAAAAAAAAAAAAAATTAACTATAGGATACTTCTCGGCTTCAAGCACTTCTGCTGTATGTTTAAATTGCTCCAAAAATATAACGAGTTCTTTTGCAGTGTCGTTGTCGTAAATGTACTTTTTTCGGAGACATACTTCTCGGCAAGTACTTCCATGATTTCATCGTACTGCTTCACTGCAGGCAGTAGATTTCTAAACAATCTGTTCTACCTAATCACCTAATCTCCGTTTTTTGTTTCAAGCTTCTCTGGATAGATTTAATATCACCAATTTTCTACATGAAACAGACAGTATTTTTGGCAGCATAACTAGCGGAATAAACGACTGAGCCTTCATTTCTCAAATACTGATAACCAAAATTTTTGTTTCAGAATTGTATTCAACCTCATGAATAATGCTGAAAGGATTGCAGTATGTTAGCGCCTCAGTCAGTGATAAATGAAAACTTATTAAAATGCTGGGAAATTACTCCTAAGTTAAATAATGTTTACGCACTGGAGTTCTTAAAAATCACAGCAGTTTTTTTTTGTTTTAAAAGTACGTTGTCACTAGTACCATATTACACGGCACCTAAACCTGATAAAGTGTGTAGTAATAGAAGGTAACACCTTTTCCAACATGTTTCCCCACTGGAGTTCTTAAAAATCACAGCAGTTTTTTTGTTTTAAAAGTTCGTTGTCACTAGTACCATATTACACGGCACCTAAACCTGATAAAGTGTGTAGTAATAGAAGGCAACACCTTTTCCAATATGTTTCGGCCCAAATATCCGCTGCACGTGCTCATGCGGTCAAGCCTGCAGCTTGCACCTCCACCTGTATTTTATCGGCTTGTCTTGAATGTTCGTGTTTCTCAAGTCGAGGCAAAATGTTGGAAAGTCCACATGGCTCAATTCTACGTAAATCGACGTTTACAGCTTCCTTACACAAAGCGCGAAATCCTTCATCCGATTTTAATGTAAACGGAAGAAGATCTCTGGTACACATTTCTACGCACTTTTTTAGTTTTTGTAGCTTTCACTGAAACTGGCACTGTTTCAGAACTTACTACACTCCTGGAAATTGAAATAAGAACACCGTGAATTCATTGTCCCAGGAAGGGGAAACTTTATTGACTCATTCCTGGGGTCAGATACATCACATGATCACACTGACAGAACCACAGACACATAGACACAGGCAACAGAGCATGCACAATGTCGGCACTAGTACAGTTTATATCCATCTTTCGCAGCAATGCAGGCTGCTATTCTCCCATGGAGAAGATCGTAAAGATGCTGGATGTAGTCCTGTGGAACGGCTTGCCATGCCATTTCCACCTGGCGCCTCAGTTGGACCAGCGATCGTGCTGGACGTGCAGACCGCGTGAGACGACGCTTCATCCAGTCCCAAACATGCTCAATGGGGGACAGATCCGGAAATCTTGCTGGCCAGGGTAGTTGACTTACACCTTCTAGAGAACGTTGGGTGGCACGGGATACATGCGGTCGTGCATTGTCCTGTTGGAACAGCAAGTTCCCTTGCCGGTCTAGGAATGGTAGAACTATGGGTTCGATGACGGTTTGGATGTACCGTGCACTATTCAGTGTCCCCTCGACGATCACCAGAGGTGTACGGCCAGTGTAGGAGATCGCTCCCGACACCATGAAGCCGGGTGTTGGCCCTGTGTGCCTCGGTCGTATGCAGTCCTGATTGTGGCGCTCACCTGCACGGCGCCAAACACGCATACGACCATCATTGGCACCAAGGCAGAAACGACTCTCATCGCTGAAAACGACACGTCTCCATTCGTCCCTCCATTCCGACCACTGGCGACAACATCGATGTACTGTGGAGACCTCACGCCCCACGTGTTGAGCAATTCGGCGGTACGTCCACCCGGCCTCCCGCATGCCCACTATACGCCCTCGCTCAAAGTCCGTCAACTGCACATACGGTTCACGTCCACGCTGTCGCGGCATGCTAGCAGTGTTAAAGACTGCGATGGAGCTCCGTATGCCACGGCAAACTGGCTGACACTCACGGCGGCAGTGCACAAATGCTGCGCAGCTAGCGCCATTCGACGGCCAACACCGCGGTTCCTGATGTGTCCGCTGTGCCATGCGTGTGATCATTGCTTGTACAGCCCTCTCGCAGAGTCCGGAGCAAGTATGGTGGGTCTGACACACCGGTGTCAATGTGTTCTTTTTTCCATTTCCAGGAGTGTATTAGTTGTGAGCTGTAGACAGGTGCTTTCAGATGTGTAGTGACGAATTTATAAGACAGAGGAGCAGAACACTTGCCCACTGTATATTTTGCGGACATGATTTCCACCCTTATCACTCACTGACGAAAATTTGCAACGAATTCTGTCTTTCATATTTAGGACATGTTCTTTCGAATCTACGTTCACTATCACACTGCTTTCAGGCGCCATAATCTTGCAGCGGGTGACTGAGTAGCGATCGGATGACTAGAGTGGACCGTCGGGCCATTCAAGCTTGGGATGCTCGAGAGCGCATGAAGGAAGTCGAGTGCAGTTGCTTCCCGCGTCGAAAGTGCCTCTATTGAGGTCTGCCGAACTTCCGCTGAACTGAATGCATCGAGCAATTCGAGCAATCATAAACGCCGGATGCAGACCTCTTGGCAACCTCTCCCCTATTTTGTGGTAATACAAAACGAATTGCTCTTCTTCGAATTTTTTCGACGTCCACCTTCAGTAATATTGGTAAGGATGCTACACTACACAGCGATACTCCAGAAGAGGACGGATAAATCTTGTGTATGCAGTCCCTTTAGTTGATCTGTTGCTCCTTATAAGTGTACAGCAGTCTTTGGTTTGCCTTCCTCACAACATTTGGTTACGGGCATTTACTATCGAACGCAAACTCGCCGCTTTACATACCGTTGTTATCAGAAAGCCTAGTTACGATGCTTTCTTACGTTTATGAAACATTAGAATATTCCGCTTCTTGGACACTATAATAGGTAAAATACTGTGAGCACTAGACTTAATGGTGTGCGTTTATCAGCTGATCAACGGCTAATTATTTCTACAACCACACCAAAATTGTGGATCAGAGCTCTTTGCCCTTTTTATTTCTTACTTCTTTGTTCCATTCTTAATTTTATTTAATACAGTGGAAGTCTAGTACCGTTATTAGACGAATCTTCATATTAATTCTTTCATAGACACTTGTGTTAAGCATAACGTCGTGTTTACAGTCCAAATATATTTCTTCTTCACAACTATATACAGTATTATAGTAGCGCATACATATTTTTAAGTCTCTACCTACTTGTTACAGAATTATCCATGATTACAAACGATCACATCACACACACGAAAACAGCAAAGGGTAGGACTTACATTAAATTGAACTGCAAGTAAGAACTGAACAGATTAACAAAACAACCACTGCACTGAAAAAGAGTCAACAATTGGGCTTGGCTAAAAGAGGGATCGGAAATAGCCGATAGTGCTATGGATGTATAGATGTAAGGTGCCAAGACATGGGCACTTACACGTTGCTTACCAACATTAGTATTAATAATAAAGGGACTGGCAAGGGCATCAGATCATGTCTCTATTGAATTATGATAAATATGAGGCTCTCTCGAGCAGTATTCCCTACATGTCTGCATGATTAAGTCGCTAACTCAAAGCGTTGGTGGAAAGTATCGGAAGTTGAGAATTGTGGAATGTAAAGCCTGCAGCTGGCCGTAGCTTCCCGAGCCGCCGTGAGCGGCATTTAGCGGTCACCGGAAACGCGGGACAATACGGAGCTTTTGGGGATAGCCCGGTATCCGGAGCCATTTGTGCTGGGCAACACGTGGGCGAAGACGGGAATTTCGTTTGCCTAGGGGCGTTATGACCTACTCGATTATTTGGATAGATCTCAGTGGAGGTATTTCGGCGATGACAGAGCGTTCGACATTGGCCGAAACAGTATTCTTCCGCCACGTTTTCGTACGCATGGGAGACGAGAGAATTGTGAAGAGGTGGACTTCGCCTTCAGTCATCGAGCGGTACGGACTTGGAGACGGCGTCTTGGCAATCGTCTTCGAAGGGAGATATACGGTCTGTATCGCAGCACTGACCAACGCGTGTTCCGTGCAGAGTTCTGCTGTTAGAGCTCTTTGTGTGCTCAGAAGTGAGCTTTTCACCAACACTTAACCACTTCCTGCAACGGCCTTGCCCCAGTGGATACACCGCTTCCCGTGAGATCACCCAAGTTAAGCTCTGTCGGGCGTGGTCGGCACTTGGATGGGTGACCATCCAGGCCGCCATGCGCTGTTGCCATTTTTCGGGGTGCAGCCAGCCTCGTGATGCCAATTGAGGAGCTACTCGACCGATTAGTAGTGGCAACGGTCAAGAATACTATCATAAGGACCGGGAGAGCGGTGTTCTGACCCTGCCCCCCCCCCACCCCCCCCCCACCCCCCCCCCCCCACCCCCCCTCTGCATCCTCATCTGAGTATGACACTGCGGTCGGATGGTACCGGTAGGCCACTCGTGGCCTGAAGACGGAGTGCTTTTTTTAACCACTTCCAACAACTTACCTAATATTCTTGATCTGGTAGTTATCCTTGCGAGATGCCTAGTATTTATCAACGCAGCTGCCGGTAATAGGGGCGTGTAATTGCAAATTGCTAATGTGCTATTCTCATGAGTATGTGGGTGGACAAAGAGATTCACATTTTTTTGTGAATTTTGTCAGTTGTGGGGAATATAAAATTAAAATGCCAATATTACAATCGAATTATCGACTTCATTGTAGCTAGCATTTACCCTGTCCCAGTAAGCTTTACATGTACTCTAGTCACTGCACAGCTTGCCCAGATGGGAAGGAAAGAAGGTTTGCAGTCTTCTATGTCAACGACGGCCAAATAAAATTACATAGATAGTTTAAATATATCGTCGGCCTCGCTGACTGTCGATAATGCGTATCCCTTTTTCGTCGTATGACTGAAAATCAAAATATCTTTCAGTTTCACTACACACCACCTAAGTCGTTCGTTATTTCATTTAAGTTATTGGGTGTCACCCATGGACTTCGCCCCCCCCCCCCCCCCCCCGTCCTTTGGCTACGTTCTTGAGACGCCAAAACTGTCGCCCAACCTTCTTCGAATACTAGTTCTTCTACTTCTCTCGCCATGGTTTGGCGAGAACAATATCGCCCCTCGTCCAGAGATACTCCTTAAATCCTCTTGACACGTATGTCAAACTTTCGTAGGTGTCGCGCTGATCTCTAGCGATCCTACCCTCATGTCTCCGAAACCGTTAGAAGACTTGAAAAGATCCCAAACGCTGTAGCAGTTTCCTAGCATTAGTCTCACACGCATCTAGATTGTGGTTTTTTTTGGTACATCGCACTTTCTAAGAATCTTCCGAACAAATTTAATTTTTTCCTTTCACATTCCCTGCCGTTGTAATAATGTTCGTCCCATTTCGTATCTGAATTTATATTTATGATCATCATCACCATCTTCAGCCGTTTGAGATCCATTGCCGAATAAAGACTTTCTGTAGACCTCACCCATCATGCTCCTGCGTCTTGTCTTACGGCATCATCCCAAAAGCGTTAAACGATTTCAAGGGGGTGAGAAAGTTTCCACGAGTCATGTAATGGGGTTTATCGGATTCCTTCTCTTTGTCACGGACGTCACCTTACATTTATCCGCATTTAAAAAGAACTATCGTCTATATCACTGCTGAGAAGTACAATTATTGACCATGCCGTTCTGCATTTTTTCCCATAACCCAGTGAAAATACTTTCTTGTAAACAATAGGATAGTCAGCAAACGATGTAATGATTTTACTAACTCAACTCCATAAAATGCTTACATACACTGAGAACATTAGCAATCCTATTAAGCTTCCTTGGCCCACACTCGACGCTACTTTCTGGAGGGTGAAGGGAGACTGGAGCGTGATTGCTTCTTTGTGGGTTGTCCAAATATAGTACTCTTGAGCATCGAGATTATATCTCCGCTTGGTGAAAACTCCGAGATCGTATCCGAACAAAATGGTTTATCGTTCTTCATGGAAATTTTCAGAATAAATGACTTGAGTCTTCTGAGGCCCTCTTTAACAAATCCCCCCCCCCCCCCTTTTCTGACAAAATCCTGGCTTCGTCCTTGGTGGGCTACATCGAATGTTGCGCCTATGTACCACGAGAATAAGATAGATGAGCCCAGAAGCAAGTACTTTCCTCGCTTCATACGCGGAAGGAATAGGGTGAAATCCCTAAAATTACTGAAAAGTACCTTCCTCCACGAACTCTAGTGTATGTATGTACAAGATATGCCAAACAACGTCCCTGTCCCACCTGGAATGAAACGGGAGATAACCTTTGTATACAGGGTGTTACAAAAAGGTACGGCCAAACTTTCAGGAAACATTCCTCACACACAAAGAAAGAAAATATGTTATGTGGACATGTGTCCGGAAACGCTTACTTTCCATGTTAGAGCTCATTTTATTACTTCTCTTCAAATCACATTAATCATGGAATGGAAACACACAGCAACAGAACATACCAGCGTGACTTCAAACACTTTGTTACAGGAAATGTTCAAAATGTCCGCCGTTAGCGAGGATACATGCATCCACCCTCCGTCGCATGGAATCCCTGATGCGCTGATGCAGTCCTGGAGAATGGCGTATTGTATCACAGCCGTCCACAATACGAGCATGAAGAGTCTCTACATTTGGTACCGGGGTTGCATAGACAAGAGCTTTCAAATGCCCCCATAAATGAAAGTCAAGAGGGTTGAGGTAAGGAGATCGTGGAGGCCATGGAATTGGTCCGCCTCTACCAATCCATCGGTCACCGAATCTGTTGTTGAGAAGCGTACGAACACTTCGACTGAAATGTGCAAGAGCTCCATCGTGCATGAACCACATGTTGTGTCGTACTTGTAAAGGCACATGTTCTAGCTGCACAGGTGGAGTATCCCGTATGAAATCATGATAACGTGCTCCATTGAGCGTAGGTGGAAGAACATGGGGCCTAATCAAGACATCACCAACAATGCCTGCCCAAACGTTCACAGAAAACCTGTGTTGATGACGTGATTGCACAATTGCGTGCGGATTCTCGTCAGCCCACACATGTTGATTGTGAAAATTTACAATTTGATCATCAGAATCGAGGAAGTACAGTACATAGTGACGAAACTAAAATGAGCTCTAACATGGAAATTAATCGTTTCCGGACACATGTCCACATAACATCTTTTCTTTATTTGTGTGCGAGGGATGTTTCCTGAAAGTTTGGCCGTACCTTTTTGTAACACCCTATATAATACAATGTTTAGTATTCTCTGCCACGAGCTTTATTTAAGTGAAACATGAAACAAGTAATTTACTCTCTGTGTTTAGGCTGTAATATTAGTCATCACTACAGTGTAGTGATTAAATTTCTTGTACCCTCGAAATTTCGATGAACTGTATATTTACACCGTAACGGCAGTCATGGTGTTAAAGCTGAAAAAAAAGTAAATGTAAGCTAATTACGGCGTTGGCCGCAGGTCGGCTGTGAGGCGCTGGCGGCCAGCATGACTGGTATCTTCCTTTGTAGAAGGAAATGTCTGTTTTTGTGTATCACGCCACGCACTGCTGCCTGTTGACGATCCGTAGCTCCTGGTGGTGCAAGTTCTCACCACACAGCTTTCGGTAACGAGATTACAACCTCACGTTGTTACTATGCAACTGTTCAGTGGAAGATACTACCTAATGTCACTAACACTTTCAATTTGTTTGCTTTTGGGCCTTCTGAAGAGTTTCATCTTCAGAAGTATGTTTGCTTCATAATGTAGATTCAGTACATTGATGAACTGCAGTAATTCTTATTGGACGAACAGCACTCGTTTCCTTTTATAGTGCCATGCATGGAATACAGGTCTCTTTTTCCCAGATGATTTTAACATTTCCGAGGTCCACACACGATAGACAGTTGCTCGTTCTATGGAAAGGAAACTTCTAGTACTGTAAATTTTGCTGTAATTGTTTCTCAAGTTTTCACTTTTGTGTATTATTTTTCCTGACTTGTAGATGTGATATTAGCACAGATAATCTTAGATGCAACTGGAAACCGCCTAAAATAGACATTCAGCGTAATAGCATAGCAGACCGATGCTCGTTTGACCGAGGTGGACATCCAAATAAATTATGCCACCTCCTCGTGCCATAACGTAACGCACCAGATGTTACGAACTTTGACGATGTTGCAGCTAATAACGTTAGCAACAGCACAGTTCGGCTACTCTCCAAGGAGATTGTACAATCTGTGGCTGATCTTCTGATTATAAAAACGGATGTTGAAATTTTACGAGTTGTTTTGTTGTTGTTTGGTGTGATCTTCCGTCCAAAGGCTGGATTGATGTAGCTCTACGCGCTTATCCTGTGTGAGAAACTTCATCTCTAACTACTGCAACCATTCGGACCTGTTTACTGTATTCAAGCCTTGGTCTCCCTCTGCAATTTCTAACCCCTCTCTCCCCATTCCCATGCTTGCCTCCGTTATCACATTGCTGATTTCTTGATGTCTCAGGATATGTCCTATCAATCAATCTCTTCTTTACGTCAAGTTGTCCCATACATTTGTCTTTTCCCCAGTTAATCCAGTACCTCCTCATCAATTATTTGATCTAACCATTGATCTTCAACATTTTTATGTAGCATCACATTCAAAATCTTCTATTCCCTTCCTGTCACAAATGTTTTAGCGTCCATGTTTCACTTGCATAAAAAGCTATAATCCAGACAAGTACCTTCACAAAAGAGTTCCTAACAATGAAAATTATGGTCGATATTAATAAATTTCTCCTTTTTTTAGAAATGATTGCCTTGCTATTGCCAGTCTGTATTATATACACTTACTACTTTTGTTATCATCAATTATTTTGCCATCCAAGTAACAAAAGCCAAAACCTATTTACTACTTTTACTGTTAGTGTTTTATTTGCTAATCTAATCCCCTCAGTATCACCTGATTTCATTCGAATGCTCTCCTAAGTACTTTTCCATTAAGGATGGAATTATAGTGACATCAGAGAGCCTCAAAAGTTTTATTTACTGGCCCTGAATTTTAACTCTCTTCTCAAATTTCTCCTTGGTTTCCGTTACTGCATGTCCAATATGAAGACAGAATAACATCGAGGATGGGCTACATCCTTGTCTCACTCCCTTCTCAACCACTGCTTCCCTTTCATGTTCTCCGACTCTGTAAGAATCGCCGGCAGGGGTGGCCGTGCGGTTCTAGGCGCTTCAGTCTGGAACCGCGTGACCGCTACGGTCGCAGGTTCGAATCCTGCCTCGGGCATGGATGTGTGTGGTGTCCTTAGGTTAGTTAGGTTTAAGTAGTTCTATGTTCTAGGGGACTGATGACCACAGATGTTAAGTCCCATAGTGCTCAGAGCCATTCTTTCTATAAGAATCTGTACAAGCTGTAGATAATCTTCACTCCCTGTATTTTATCAGTGTTACCTCCAGAGTTTAAAAGAATTTATTTTACTCAAGACTGTCAAAAGCTTTCTCTAAATTTACAAAAAACTATAAACGTAAGCTTGCCTGTCTTCAGTTTATTTTCAAAGATAAAGTCGTAGGGTCAGTATTGCCTCCTGGGTTGCTACATTTCTTCGGTTTTCCCACTATGCTGCACATAATTCGAGTCTATATTTCAAAACTACCACTTATTAAACTGATAGTTCGATAATATTCACACCCGTCGCCACCTCCTTCCTTTGGAATTCGAATGATTACTTTCGTCTTGAATACCGAGGATATTTCGGCAGCCTGATATAGCTTGAACACTAAGTGGAATAGTTTTTTCAAGGCTGGCGCCAGCCGCTGTGACCTAGCGGTTCTAGGCGCTTCACTCCGGAACCGCGCTGCTGCTAAGGCCGCATGTTCGAATCCTGCCTCGGTCATGGATGTGTGTGATGTCCTTAGGTTAGTTAGGTTTAAGTAGTTCTAAGTCCTAGGGGACTGATGACTTCAGATGTTAAGTTCCATAGTGCTTAGAGCCATCTTTTTCAAGGCTGGCACTTAAAAGCTCACAAAATGAGGACGTGCTGAAAATAAATACTTCCGAACATTTTGTGTGAAAATTCTTGAAGCTTTTCAAATAAAACGAACGTTATTAACACGCTACATGTTTATTCTTCATGTCTACATGTTTTCAGCGCTCTGCCTCTAGAGGGCTCCGGATTGTACGGTGTAACATGGCGGCGTGTAACGCAGCTATGTCCATACATGAGAAAGAGAGTTCTGTAACCGAGTTTAGAATTCGAAGAATTCGTCCACACATGGAATACCCCACCCTTCACCATGACAATACCAGAGCAAGACACCTTGGATTCACTGTCATCGATAACCTCCATGTAGTCCCGACTTCTCCCTTTCGATTTTTATCTGTTTCCACAACTTAAAGAGCACCTTTGAGGACTTCACTTTGATAATGATGGAACGGGGCAAGCAGAGTTGAGGTCGTGGCTCCGTTAAGTCAAATATTCCGTTGCAGTGGGCGTCAAACTGCGGCCCGCAGGCCGCATGCGCACTTAGTAGTGTTTCATGCAAAAAGTTGGTAAAAATTAGTGTTTGATATTTTCTGTACTATGAGACAATAGAGAATATATATGTATGATAATAATGTATCTACATATTTCGTAACGTGAAATGAAACAAAATTATACTATTTTTATTAGATTCTTTATATCTTAGCTACAGTACTATGTATTATTCCCATGATGCCCCTCAGTCTAGTTCAACAGAGTAGTCTGTTCCTATTGGGGACTCCTCCTTACCATCATTTTCAGCATGAGGGACCTACCTAATCCATCTTCCGCCTGAGAGCAGCACATGTAATGTCTCTTGTAGTCTCTTCGCTGGTTTTCTTTGGCTTCGGCCTCAGACCTCTTATTAATGGATCGTACGTCAGTATTAGCCAGTTTATTATGTCCATATTGTATTCTGCTCCTGATAATTTCCTGGAAAACGTTTGTCTGTACAGACGACAGTGCTTACTACGAGCCTCAGATGCTTCTTCTGATAAACTGCGCATGGGTGAGAGAAATGTTCAATGGCAGTTGGCCCATGCACAAAAATCTTGTGTTCACTCGGACGCATAGGATGCTATGGATATAAATCAGTATACAGTCCTGCTGTTTCAGCAGTACGGACAGTGAATTTGTCTATGTCTGTCTTATATCCAATGGAAATAACTTCTAGAATAACGCTGAATAAATGAGCTGCATAATTACACCTATTATTTCTGTTCCTGTTTCAGAGCCTGCAAAAAATCTACTACTGGTAGTTCCATCATTGCTATTTCCATAGCCTCTATAATTAATCCCGATCGACATCTAAACAGTTCTTTTATGAATTTTTTTCTCTTGAATTTATATTCCTCTTTAGAACGGATTTGCTACTTCAAGATGTTTATTCTATACGACAAATGCAAAAAAATTCGAAACATCTGATTCGGACACGACCGAACAGAATAGCTACTGTATTTTCTATTTTGGTTTTTAACAAGTAATTAAAGTTTTCTGAGGTAGCCTTGCAAATGTAGCATCTCATTGTCGATGACGTCTCTACTGCAGCATTGCAGATCTGTCATCTGCCATAGTCTTCGGCAACGTATGCTTTATGGATTAGTCACTGTATGTTCTTCTACATCTACATCTACATCCATACTCCGCAAGCCACCTGACGGTATGTGGCGGAGGGTACCCTGAGTACCTCTATCGGTTCTCCCTTCTATTCCAGTCTCGTATTGTTCGTGGGAAGAAGGATTGTCGGTATGCTTCTGTGTGGGCTCTAATCACTCTGATTTTATCCTCATGGTCTCTTCGCGAGATATACGTAGGAGGGAGCAATATACTGTATGTTCTCGAAGCTTTAAGAAAAGCCCCTACCGAGCTACTGAGCGTCTCTGCTGCAGAGTCTTCCACTGGAGTTTATCTATCATCTCCGTAACGCTTTCGCGATTACTAGACGATCCTGTAACGAAGCGCGCTACTCTCCGTTGGATCTTCTCTATCTCCTCCATCAACCCTATCTGGTACGGATCCCACACTGCTGAGCAGTATTCAAGCAGTGGGCGAACAAGCGTACTGTAACCTACTTCCTTTGTTTTCGGATTGCATTTCCTTAGGATTCCTCCAATGAATCTGTCTGGCATCTGCTTTACCGACGTTCAACTTTAGATGATCACTCCATTTTAAATCACTCCTAATGTGTACTCCCAGATAATTTATGAAATTAACTACTTCCAGTTGCTGACCTGCTATATTGTAGCTAAATGATAAGGGATCTATCTTTCTATGTATTCGCAGCACATTACACTTGTCTACATTGAGATTCAATTGCCATTCCCTGCACCATGCGTCAATTCGCTGCAGATCCTCCTCCATTTCAGCACAATTTTCCATTGTTACAATCTCTCGATACACCACAGAATCATCTGCAAAAAGCCTCAGTCAACTTACGATGTCATTCACCAGGTCATTTATGTATATTGTGAATAGCAACGGTCCTATGACACTCCCCTGCGGTACACCTGAAATCACTCTTACTTCGGAAGACTTCTCTCCATTGAGAATGACATGCTGCGTTCTGTTAACTAGGAACTCCTCAATCCAATCACACAATTGGTCTGATAGTCCATATGCTCTTACTTTATTCATTAAACGACTGTGGGGAACTGTATCGAATGCCTTGTGGAAGTCAAGAAACACGGCATCTACCTGTGAACCCGTGTCTATGGCCCTCTAAGTCTCGTGGACGAATAGCGCGAGCTGGGTTTCACACGACCGTCTTTTTCGAAACCCATGCTGATTCCTACAGAGTAGATTTCTAGTCTCCAGAAAAGTCATTATACTCGAACATAATACGTGTTCCAAAATTCTACAATTGATCGACGTTAGAGAAATAGGTCTATAGTTCTGCACATCTGTTCGACGTCCCTTCTTGAAAACGAGGATGACCTGTGCCCTTTACCAATCCTTTGGAACGCTACGCTCTTCTAGAGACCTACGGTACACCGCTGCAAGAATGGGGGCAAATTCCTTTGCGTACTCTGTGTAAAATCGAACTGGTATCCCATCAGGTCCAGCGGCCTTTCCTCTTTTGAGCGATTTTAATTGTTTCTCTATCCCTCTGTCGTCTATTTCGATATCTACCATTTTGTCATCTGTGGGACAATCTAGAGTAGGAACTACAGTGCAGTCTTCCTCTCTGAAACAGCTTTGGAAAAAGACATTTAGTATTTCGGCCTTTAGTCTGTCATCCTCTGTTTCAGTACCATTTTGGTCACAGAGTGTCTGGACATTTTGTTTTGATCCACCTACCGCTTTGACATAGGACCAAAATTTCTTAGGATTTTCTGCCAAGTCAGTACATAGAACTTTACTTTCGAATTCATTGAACGCCTCTCGCATAGCCCTCCTCACACTACATTTCGCTTCGCGTAATTTATGTTTGTCTGCAAGGCTATGTTTATGTTTGCTGTGAAGTTCCCTTTGTTTCCGCAGCAGTTTTCTAACTCGGTAGTTGTACCACGGTGGCTCTTTTCCATCTCTTACGATCTTGCTTGGCACATACTCATCTAACGCATGTTGTACGATGGTTTTGAACTTTGTCCACTGATCCTCAACACTATCTGTACTTGAGACAAAACTTTTGTGTTGAGCCGTCAGGTACTCTGTAATGTGCTTTCTGTCTTGCTATTTTCGTTTCTCCTAATGTTTGAGTTTGCCTGTTTCACTAGTAGTATTAGCTGTTTCACGACTAAGTCTAATTATTACTGGTCTGCAGTAGCGAGGAGATGGTGGTGTAGGATTTTTAAAGCAATTAGGTCTTTATTCGTGCGACTAGTAAGTTGAAGAGGCAGTAAACATCACTGAAATACGTACGCATCATAATTATGATTGTTTTCAGATTTTTGGTTTAAACTGAATTTGTTGTGACTTATCACAATCACGTTTATGGATAAGTTCCAATGGATTTATGTCATCATTTGGAAGGTCATTTAAAACGTCTTCCAAATATAATATTACTTGCTCACATGAGTGATTAAGCAAGACGTGCAGTTGAATCTTCGTACACGTGACAGTCAGCTAATAGGATGTTGTCAGAGGGTAGCGCTACTTTTTAGCCTCGTAACAGTAACAGTAACAGTAACAGTAACAGTAACAGGGATAGGCCTTGTTATCAGCTGTTCGGATTATTCCGTATTGTTTCCTTGTCAGCGAGGATTCCACGAAGATGGAGAAAGCTTGGATATGTGAAAGTAGTTTCGTGCTTGCAAGTCAATACGACTGGATCTAATGCTTGTCTGTATTTAGCTCCTCGCGTAAGAGATGAAGTAATATCTTCAACCACTTTGGATCCTTCAACATTTCCAGATTCTCGAACCTTCATTTGACTGGCATACGTTAATTCTGTGGCTTCAAAATTGTTTCTCAATAGCTGTATCTTATTCCTTTCACTGCCTTCACTTAACACTACGAACGACTTTGATGACCTAGCAACTCGAGTCATGCAACATGGAATTTTAATGGTACTTTGCAGTCAATTGGGGCTATTTTTTTAAAAGGTAATGTCAACTTTCTGCAAAGCAAGCCATCATTTCCTTAATTGTGGTTTGTATAAGACACTTTATATTTAAAATCTTTCTTTTCTTCATCAAGGAATGCAGGATCTGATATATAATTTTCCATAAAGTTCACTCTTTTTACAATTTTTTTTTGTGAACACCTCTTCATAAGGTCATAGAGGCATTTTCTTGTCATAATTTTGACTTTGAAGCGCCTAGGATAAAAACAAAATGCTTCCAGAATTAATTTCTGAAATGATATTATTGATAACTGATGACTCATTAATGTAAAACAATGGTACAAAATCAAACTGCGGTATTCGGCGGCCACTTTGTTAAATATCCAATGAGAAATGATTTTTCTATCACTCCATATTAACAAATATGCAGGGAAACAGCCTGCACTATAACAAAAAGAATGATAATAAAAGTAGTAAATAATATGAATGGAAATAATGATAAGTAACTGTTCATACTCGGATCCACGGAATGCATATTGCTTTTAAACACACTTCAAGTAAAAAGACAATTTAACACAGTCACAAACGCAGAGTGATTTTAAGTCAGTAGGGAAGCTTCAGACTCACTACAAGCGAGACCTAAACACAGACTAGCTCTAGTGCGCAGTAAGCAAGTAATACACTGCCTCAGCAGTGTCACGTCTATCGGACTATCACAAGACCTTATGCATTCCGGCAATCACCTGCATTTGAAAAGTGGACTTTTGGCCAGTTTTTAGGACAAAATACCTGTATGTGCAGCGGCCCGAATCAGGTATTCGTACGGCCCACTGCTCTCAGCCTATTTTTCAATGATATGCCTCTAACAACTAGTAACAGAATTCTGAAACGTCATATAACGTTAAGAGCTTAAGAGTGTTGGTTTAATGCACAATAAGAAACAAAAACACTTAGAGAGAAAATAATATTTTAATTTCAATTGACGTTGGTGAATTGACGGCGAGCTAAATAAAGTTGGCCGCTTATCTCAGGGACAGAGAGGGTAAGTAGCACGGCCACTGCGGGGTCAGAGGGTGTGAGAGGGGGAATGCATAACGTCTCCCATTTCTGAAAAGTCCCGGACGTGTAGACCACTTGCCGGTGAGCTGCTATGGTATGACACTTTAAAATGAAATTAACATTGGTTCATGTATACAAACTACAGAAATGGTCATATTTGAATGCGGTACGTACTTGTGGCTAGGAATGTAAATTTAAATTAAGGCTATTCTAATACAAGGAAAGTGACATTCAAAACATTTAGCAAACATTTGTCATTGTGTCTCATATTGCGTAATGTATTTTAATATAATTATCAGTCGCAGTCATTAAGAAATTAATCATCCGCTCACACAGGCAGCACCAGAACACTTCGTCAGCCAATCACAGTGCCCCAAGTTTGGGGTCGCTGACGTCGGCAGCAGTCTTAAACAGTGTAGTCGACACGAAGTGTTCCGAATGGTGTCGTCTTCTAACGATCAGCCCTTACTATAGCTCGTCTGCTGGGGCTCATAACGTACTAATTTGTGTAGGTTATCAATTAATAATAAGATCGGTAAATATGCTGCCGAGGTGCCGGCCTACAATGTCAGTATTAGCTCTTCAACAACAGTTTGACGACCGCTGCTCTTAGTGACGGTATGACCAAACTGGTCTCGTTGGGAGGAATGTGATCGTCGCCAGGGGAACTATGTTGAGAAATAAATATGCAGACATGAAGAATAAAGATTTAGACTGTTAATAACGTCTTGAAGGTATGTATGATGTTTATCATACACCGCCACGTAAAGTTACGACCTACAGTTCGTTACCGAAGAGACGCACATCGAACATCAAAGTTGTGGTATCGGCCGTTATCCGGTCGGCCGCACTTTCAAATACTCTCGCCGCCAGTTACGTCGCCGCGTTTCTACGCTGCCACCAACCATTACGCTGCTGCCAATGAGATGCAAGCATCTCCTCTCCACGTGTATTTAAGTTGAATATTCATCCATTTATCCCAATTTGTGTTTTTGCCAGTTAAATAACATTTACCGACTTTCATAGTGGCCAGGGCTCAACATTTTCCGAATAGATATTGTATTGGAGAGTGACATATTTTTCTACATTCAAATCTACTATTATCAACGCTGCAAATAGAACTAAACAGTTATGTACTGTTTTTACTATTTGATATTAGATGTAGAATAAATTAATATCTGAATACTCTGTTCGTGAACAGCATCAGTCCCTCGCTCCTATACCCAGAGAAGAACCACACAGTGTGTAAAGGAAGACATTGCAAAAGATTATATGGCGAAAAAACAGTAATGAACATCAAACAAATGGAGATAAAACAACACATTCTATCCCAGTCATACATATTAAGGCATGAAAGAAAACGCGTCAATTACTAGCATCTGAAATTCTAAAAGCAGGAGAAATTGGCCACACGAGGTTCAAATATTCTACGGCTTTCATAGCACGTCTCGAGAAAGAGTGCAGAATGTGCCGAAGACACAGCACTGCCATCATGACAGCCAGAGATGGACAAGATGTTCGCCAGTCTGGGGCCCGCTTTGTCGAAAAAGTAACCAGAAAACTGCAAGTTTCCAAGTACAGCCACACTGCATTCGAAACTCTGTTCAAAGTGGATTACGAGTTAACATCGGACTCCACACTATCTAAAAAAGGGGAAAATTCAACAGTTCCTTGGTCCAGTTTGCACACGATACAACTCATAGTCATTACACAACACATTCTGGACATTCAGTGCGTGGACACCTAACCGAAAACCTGTACAGTTGTCTTCAGGAAAAACTTTCGGCTAGAAAGTTAAAAAGGCTGTTGGAGACAATCTTCCACAAAACCTACATTTGGAGGCTAGCAAAATTTGGAAAATATCAAAAGGCATTTAAAATCCTTTTTCGTGAATATTGTTAATGTCAATGTCGCATATATCCAGAAGTGTATAACACTTTTTGATTCTTGGAGTGCTCACAAGACCACGATAGTAAATGATTCATTTGCGGGTATAGACTTTAATGTATGATCGTTCCCCCAAAAACAATAAAAATACGTATATTTCTTCCGGCAATATAAAATATATGCAAGAAGGATAACACACTCTATAACGATACTCTGCCGTGACTTGGACACTAATTAGGAAATAGAATTTTCATAATGAAAGTGCATTCTGTTATTGAGAACCAGCTGTCTGCTCCAGTGTATGATCTTATGCTTCAATGTTTCTCACGAGCGGGTAGGAACAGTACTTTATCACAGGTTGCAGAATTCAGAAAATGATTGAAGGGCATTTGATTTTGCAGCTCACGAGTCTGAGTCTGAGGACTGTCCAGAGATTACTTGCGTCTCTTGTCATTCTGTACATTGGTTCATACATTTTAAGGAATCTCATGTACATTTGTAAAGTCAGATAGTGGCAAAACTAGGAATAACAAAATCGAATGCTCTCACGATTCTAGTCACAGTGGTTAGTAAAGCTCATAAATGCAATTGGAACACCGAATTCTTGTTCGAGCCGAGAGACTTCCCTTGTAAGTGGGATGCTAACGACTGCTTATCGGCTCTTTTTAACAGAAATACTCTTCTTGCCTTCTTGATTTTTTTATTAACTTCAGTATCCATAGTTGCTATGATGACATGCTGATCACTAATCACGTCTCTATACTGACGCCGTCGATAAGGACAGGACTGTTTGTAGCAACAAATTGTAAAATATTTCCATAGCACGTGGGCTGTCGAAGTAACTGCTCAGTTTTCGGAAAACGTGCTCAAGGGTATTTCGTAAGACTGGCTGCCTGTAACCCCTACGATGAGTCGATACATGCCCCAGTCTATCCTCGGTAGGTTAAAATCGCCTCCAACCAACATTGCTTGAGCTGGTTATTTATGCGCTACTGACCGTAAAATTTCTTTGAATGAGTGTAAAACGGTCACAGCGGACTCTAATAACCGGCAAAAAGTGCAACAATTAACTTGATTTTACCTAGAACTGCTATATGGGACCAGACAACTTCACTATCGCACTCAAATTGGCCTTCAATTGAGACTATATTTTTGTGAATTGCAATGAATACTGCTCCTCCTATGGATCTAATCTGTCTTTTCACTCTATGTTGCTTGAACCGCTAAATATCTCAGCGCTTTCTACTTCCGTTTACAGTCAGCTCTCGGTGTCGAGAACAATTTGAGCGTGAGAAATTTCCTAGAGGGCAGTAAATTGAGGAACTTGGTTACGAATACTTCGACAATTTACTTATAACATTTTGACAGTCAAAGTGTCTTTACTGCGAATGCGGTCTGACTTCGTTATCTTCTTGTCTGGAGTGATACTGATCTCGCATTCAGGAGGACGACAGTTCAAATCCACGTACATTCATCCTAATTTAAGTTTCTCGTATTTTCCTAAGGCACTTAAGAGAAATGCCAGGATGGTCCTTTGAAAGAGCACGGCCGATTTTCTTCTCCGCTCTTCCCTAATCCGAGTTTGTGCTCCGTCTCTAACGATCTCGTAGTCGACGGGGTTCATCAGAGTTCGTGAAACTACCGCTTAAAAAACTCCCATGTGCACTTCAGAAGAGCTCTGCTATACTAGTATCTGTGCCTTTGCGTAGTGCTTCCCTGACGTATCCTGGGGAGTTCTACAATTCCACAACCTATAACACATGTCCGGAAGTGTGCAGCCAGGACTATCAAAGAGTTGACAAAGTCGTTGATTGAGACCCTCCACTCGGCTCCAAACCAAAGGACCCCGATCAACTCTTGGAAAAATGATGCATATTGAGAGCTCTCTATGTTTATAGTAGCTTACCGGCATCCCTATTTTCTTACTCATTATTAGACCTACTCGTGCGTTACCTGTATTTCATTTTGCTTTTTCCTTTTTAAATTCTCTAACCTACCTGCCAGACTAAGGGCACTAAAATTTCACGGCGCGATCTGTGGAAAGTTACTTTTGTATCTCGAACTGAGACTATCCTCACAGAGATCCGAATGCGGTGCTGTCTACCGCCGAAATGTTTCAGGTTACAAGTTACCATCATCATTACGCCGAACAGTAGCGCTGTTTGCCCTCTGGGAAATAAAGTCTGTATTTTACCATTGCTATGAGCCGTTCACGGTATCGGAATAACAAGGCCAAATTAGCTAATGCTGTGTCGGAAGAAAAATCAGAACACCAGAAATTAACTAATGTTGTGTAATGAAATTTCAGAAATACATCTGTCTACGTAACATATTTAGGTGATTAACATTTCAAGATCACAGATTAATGTAAGACCAGATAAGCCACTCCAAATGTGAAATGCTGATTCATTAGTAACCAGTATAACCGCCAGAACGTTGAATGCAAACGTGCACACAGTCTACAGGATTTTTCAAAAATTTTTGAAAATTCATATAAATTAATTCATAGGACCTAAAGAGGTGACTGTAGTGTCAATTTCTAGGGAAAACAAAGTTTTGGCCCGCATAGTTCACTAGTGTCGAATCGCACCGTAAGGAGCGCCAGCGGCAGTTGCCTTCACTGACACGAGCGTGCAAGCTGTGTGTTTCGGTTTGAAGAATCGAAGTCGTCGACAACAGTTCAGCTTAATTTCCGTACCAAGTACGCTAAAGACTTTCTTAGTAGTCTCACAATTTATGAGTGGCATATATGTTTTGTAGAAACAGGGTGCTCGGTAAGATATGGGAATTCATCAGGTCATCCAAGCAGATCTGACGACGTCATTGAGCGAGTGAGACAACGTATTGTCAATAGCCCTACGAAATCGATCTGGCTTGCATCTCACGAAATGTAAATACCACATACGATTGTTTGGCGTGTGTTGAGAAACCATTTGCACTTGAAATCGTACAGATTGACGATCGTACAAGCAGAAAAAGGCACTGATAAAATTGCTCGCAAGATCTGTGCAGATATGTCAAAGCGAATACATGAGGATGAGCATTTCTTGGATTTTTTTTATGGGGATTGATCAAGGATATCCTGTTTATACCTTCTGTGCCGGCTTCTGTACCTGAACTTAGAGCAAGAATTTACAGCACCACTGAATGAGTTACACCTGCAATGCTGCAGCGAGTTTGGGAAGAAACTGATTTCCGATGAGATGTGTGCAAGATATCCAACATCTTTAGTTTAAGGTAACAAAATTTTATGTGTTTCCCTACAAAACAACACTAAACACAACTTTATATCTTCTTTAAAATATATGTATATGAATTTTTAAAGCTGTAAAGTCCCCTTTGAAACACCCTGCATTGTACTGCTGCCGGATGTCAGTTTATGGCAGGCACTTGGCCTGTCAACACAGCGACAGTAATTTCTGTGTGTGGATGAGGCTGGAATTGTCGTCCTTTGATGACCCATTTGTCCTCGATTGGAGACAGATCTCGTGATCGAGCAGGCCAAGGCAACATGACAAAACTCGGTAGAGCATCTTGGGTTACGACAGCTGTATGTGGGCGAGCGTTATCCTGTTGAAAAACACCCGCTGGGATGCAGTTTATGAATGGCAGCACAACAGTTCAAATCACTAGACAGACGTTCATATTTGCAGTTGGGGTGTGTACGATAACCACGGGAGTACTCTTGCTGTCGTGTAGGTCCAATGTAGACTGACTGGATGCAGGTACTCAACTAGCTTCCTCCTAACCAATACACAGCCATCACTGGCAACTTGGCAGAACCGGCTTTCCTCAGAAAACATAACAGACCTCCACTCTACCCTCCAATGAGCTCTTGCTTGTCGCCACTGAAGTAGCAAATGGCGGGGGTTTGGGGGCAGTGGAATGCATGCTACAGGGCGTCCTGCTTGGAGCTGCCCTTGAAGTAGCCAATTTGTACACGTCGTTCGTTGTGCCACTGTGGTGCCAGCTGCTGCAGGTGCAGTACGATGCGCCAGACCCACACGCATCTACCTACACTGTATTCGTAACTTACGCATTTTAGCAGATTGGTATCATTACAGTACAGAATATGTTGTCAAATTTTGTATTAAACAGTACATGTATAAATCGTTTTGAAACTCGTTGATTGTACATGGTAAGATTCAGTAAAAATCTGAGGATACACTATGTACTGATTGTTTTTCTCTTCTCAAATAGCCGGCCATTGTGGCCGAGCGATTCTAGGCGCTTTAGTCTGGAACCGCGCTGCTGCTACGGTCGCAGGTTCAAATCCTGCCTCGGGTATGGATGTGTGTGATGTCCTTAGGTTAGTTAGGTTTAAATAGTTCTAAGTATAGGGGACTGATGACCTCAGATGTTAAGTCCCATAGTTCTTAGAGCCATTTGAACCATTTGAACATTTTCAAATCTGACGACAGCAGTCTGCCTAAACGTAAAATTTACAGTTCATGTAGAAAAATTAATTGAAATCCGGCCAGTTCTTTCATTGCATATATATCAAAGAACACTTTTACACATTTCGTGAGGATGATGGTTGAAATACCACTGCAGCTATCCAGATTTAGGTTTTCCGTGATTTCCGTAAATCGCTCCAGGCAAATGCCAGAATGGTTCCTTTGTAAAACACATGGCGGATTTTCTTCCCCATCCTTTCGTAATCAGAGCCCGTGCTCCGTCTCTAATAACCTCACGGTCGTCTGAACTTCAGACTCTGACAGGCCTCCTTTCTTTGGGGACTGATGACCTCAGATGTTAAGTCCCATAGTGCTCAGAGCCATCCTTCTTTCTTTACTGTTTCGAACATGGAAGAAATGTGTCTGAAGTGTCGTACTGTTTTTCTCATCGAACACTTACGTCATGGTACGAAAGTAATCAAATGTTCCGTGCATTAGAAAAAAAACATTAAAGAAGCGCTTTGACTTTAAATAATCACAACTCATACAAATACTCGCTCATGTAAATGGGTTCTAACGTTTCCATATTGTTGCAATCACATGCCACTAATTTGAATTCACGAGACTAAGTTATTCTAGAGTTTATGAGGAACTAGCAGGACTAACTGGGCACTTCATATCCTCTTTGACTTTCCAAAATCACACATCTGCGACGCGTCGTGCCATAGATTTGACGAGCCATGTCTGATCTTCAGCTGCGCACAACAGAGGCGCGTATATGTCACTTGATGGCGTAGCGGATGTGGTCCGTATAGCTGAGGTTAGCTGATCTGGAGAGCCACACTAGTATCTTCATTACTGTGGACAATTACTCAGACGACTATAATACAGTTCGGAAGTGATGAGGCGGTGCATTGACGCTACATGTTATCTGCAGGAAACTAGCGAAACGACCCACCAGTCAAAGAGGATGGCAGATGTATCCTGGGCTTAATTCCATTTCATATAAGCAATTACCACACACAAACGTTGGACGATGCCCTACTGGCAAGCTGAATGCAGCGCTAATGTAGTGCTGCGGCTCGTTCCTTGACTCGAAAGTTCAACACTATCGAGTCTGTGACCAAACGAGCTGGCACAGTGGTTAGCACATTGACCTTACATTCGGGAGGACGATGGTTCGAACCCGCATCCGGCCATCCAGACTTAGGTTTTTCGTGATTTCCCTAAATCATGCCGGGATTGTTCCTTTGAAAGGGCACAGCCGATTTTCTACCCCATCCTTGTCCCCATCTGAGCTTGTGCTCCGTCTCTAATGACCTCGATGGCGACGGGAGGTTAAACCCAACCTTTCTTCCTTCTTTCCTTATTTCCTTCGTGCCTTCCTTCCTTCCTTCCTTCTGGCCTGCGACGTGCGGAAGCGGAGATCGAGTGGTTTTCATCCGTTATTGGCTCCTCGCTGACTGACCTAGTCCTGAATTGAATTGACAAGTTGGTTACCTTCATTTTATATCCGTTGTCATAAGCCACGAAAGATAATGACTCTTTTCACCACAATGCCAGTTGACTCTGTTGGTGGTAATTTTACGCAAATCTGAGAATTCTCTGTACAGGCTTGATGGTGATTGGTTTGTGGTCATCAGCGTCCGTACAAAGTCCCAATTTTTACACAGTCCATTTTCTTTTCACAGTCCAATCTAGTCCTTCTCAGAAATTATGATGATGATGATGATGAAATGATGAGAACAACACAAACACCCAATCCCCGGGCAGAGGTAATCACCAACCCGGCCAGGAATCGAACTCGGGTCCCCGTGATCCAGAGGCAGTAACGGTTGCCCCTAGACCACGGGCTGCGGACCTACAGGCTTGACACGATGTCATTTGGGAATACCTGTCCCTTCATGACCTCTGAAATGAGATGACACAGGCATTTCCTGATAAAGTTGTAAGCACATACCGTCCATTTTCACATTTATGTAATTGCAAAGTGACTTAAGAGAATCTAGTGCTCATACTGGACGGCGAATGTAAATGAAAGTAATGGGAAGTGGAGGCATTTGCCAGGGAAGTGTGACAAGACCGCTAATGTTCTCAATATACATAAACGAATTTATGAAGCTGAGATAAGGGAGATTAGTTCCTGAACAGAAGCATATAGATAGTGATTTTTATATCGTGAACGGATAAGACAGGGAGTTACAAGTACTCCCTGCCATGCTCTCTACAGAGGCTTACAGGGTAATCCAGGTAAGCCCATCCACATGTCAACTTCAGAGAAACTGCGAGTGTCTCTGGAATAAGTCAAGCTAGCGTTGTTCACATTTTGCGTACAAACAACTTCTATCCGTATCGTGTCCTTAACCAGCAAGATTGCAGCAAATGCATGTAAACCTGTCGCTCAGTTGTGGTGCAACATCAGCACAATAGGTTATTTCTTTAAAGAATTACGTCTACCGATGATGCTGCCGTCTCAGATCATGAAAAACTGAATGTAAGAAGTATACATTACTAGGTTACTGAGAATGTGAGAATGAACACCGATCGAGGCAGACTGAACGTCTGAAACAGTGGAGTGTAAACATTTTGTGTTGGTTCTGATCCGTACTTCATTCAAGTAACCTCAACAAGTAAAAGATACGCACAATTTCTTACCGAAGTACTATCGGCTCTCCTGGAGGAAGTATGCCACTGTACGAAAAATATGCTTTCCTTGTTATGGGTTTCAGAGGTGTGGTTGATTTTCCTTAAAGTTATTTGGCTTCATTGATGTCCAGCGGACAACCAATACACGTGTTGCAACACCGATGAATCACTGTGATAAGTACACAGATATTCAAACAAATGCAGGCAGGATTGATAAATTGTGATAATGAGTAATGTTCTCAGCTCAAATGGAGTTTGACTTAAAATAAACAAAACTTATTAATTCCGTTTGTTTATGAAAAACACAACGACAAATCTTAATGCTTTGTGAATTTATTGTTCAGAGCAGCACACCATGTTTTTAAGTACCAAGCAGTTCCGGCAAACTACTAGAATATTACAAGTCCAACACTGCCTAAAATGCATAAAATTGTTACAATTTGAGCTCACATTATCTCAAATAACATTAAAACTCCAACACTAGCTAACTCACGACAAATTGTTACAACTTCAGTACACGTTAACTCACGTAAATACTACCAAACATTCCCTGTTAAATTTATAACTTTTCGGATCAGACGCACGTGATTTTTACAAGTCCCCATAATCATCCCACTAATAAGCTCGCAATCCGTGTTTCAGTATGCATGTCTGATCCAGTTCAAAATAACCGCAGGCTGTTTATGCAATCAATCTATTGTTGCACTAAGTCACATAGTTTTCCCCTCTAATAAAAATCCCAAGGTGCACTTAGTTTTTCGATGACTCTTTTATTGTTTACAATAATTACAGTTTTATCAATGTGGTACTTATTCTACCATATTTTGCTGGTGGAAAATTATAAACTCATTGAAATAAATACTCTATCAGGTAGATACATTAGTCTAGTTTACCATACTGCTGTTACTTTTATCATTTATTTTATGTGGAAACAACGTAATTCTACCGTAGAATGCACATTCCAGCTTATGGTTCAAAATATATAATTACAGAATTCCATTATTGTGTTCCGATAGAGCTTCTCCCGCGTGTCCGTCGAGACATGGTTTGTAAAAATCACCTAAGGCGTTGGAAACTTATTAAAGTTTATTCTCCTTGCAATGAATAATCTAAAAATTGCTGGTCCGATCGAGGCCGCATTTAGACGCACATACTTGTCTTAATTTTCTATTTTATTTTCGTTTCCACCGTAAGATTTACTCCATCATGGACCTCTCAAACAACCGAACATGGCAGGTCTTTCCGACTCCTTCCCGAATCAGCAGTTTACCTGCTACATTGCTGCAGCCATTGATTTCTTATGTTACCGTTCCCGCCAATCATGGACTCTGAAATCTTTCATAAGTGACTCAGGCTTCATGGCGAACGCTGCGATCCTGGCGTGGACCAGCCTTCCCCTCAGCAATAAAATGTAACATGCGCTCTATCATGTCTCTTTTAGCGTTATGGTGTTTAGCCGCATCGGGCTGATGCCTGACGACAACCCGCACTTGGTACTTCATACATATAGCAAATGATTTCGCAATCAGCACCAAACACTGCATTCACAGACCGATAAACACATTCTTACATCTAACCACAAAATTTCAAAATTAAAAACAACTTGTCAGGCCCTTCTATATTACACTGCAGCATATTTCCTCACCTGACCATTACACTACAAGACATTTAAATGTCTGAATGTAAACCAACAAGTAAGAACACATCCGAGAAATAAGCATAAACAATAAATTTAACATAATAAACCAGTGACTCCAATCTCCCATTTATCTGTATGTATGTTAATTTACAATGTGTTATCATAAAGTTACTTCTTATCAGTTTGTTACTTTCTGTTCTTTTGCAATTTGGTCCCGGCGGAGGTTCGAGTCCTCCCTCGGGCATGGATGTGTGTGTTTGTCCTTAGGATAATTTACGTTAAGTAAAGTGTAAGCTGAGGGACTGATGACCTTAGCAGTTAAGTCCCATAAGATTTAACACACATCTGAATATTTTTTTTTTTGTAATTAGTATCGAATCAAGCATGTCATATTTTATGGACGCACTGTGAGGTATATCTTTTTGAGCAGGAAAAGACTTTTGCGACATATTTCGCTGTCTGCTTTGGCAGCTCTCTAGCTTGATACACGACTGCAGCTCAAATCATTGGCGTTGTTTTTCAAACTCCGGTGATAGCTAGTCGACATTGACAATGGAAAGAAACAAAAAGCGCCCAGTAAGTCACCTTCCATTTACATGTGTCTCAATACCAAGAAACGGTCGGATTGCTATCTAGACTTGTCACAAGGAAAAACTAAATGTTAGAGAGAAACCTTAGCGAGGAATACATGGTTAGAACAGACTTTTCGTTTTTGTTGCAGCAGCTCTTATGGTTAGAGCACAGAATAACCCAATTACTGAGCATAAAGACAAGGCTTTTCCAACGAAAATAAAATGAAGATGTCGCGTAAATAACGCTCGCATATTTTAGATTTACCAGGATTCTTGTCATGAAGAAGCTTCGGCGACAAATTAATTCTCCCATTTTTAACAGACCTATGATTGATTGACTAAAAGTGTGCTACAACAAATGAAATAATTTAAATGGTACTGCACTAAATAAGTAACAACACTTAAATAATTCATCCACAAGCAATTATATTACAGACAAAAATTTACAGCTGATATTCTAAGCTACCCTTAAACACTTTCAGTCAAATTGCTTTAAAAAATCAGATGACCTGCCTTCTGTTACAAGCTCGACCCCACATCAAAAATTTTGGGATGTGACCCAAAACAAATCACGAGCAACAAATTCTATCTCTCAGCTGTCTGTTGCTATCAATTTACTTTTCCTTGGCAGACCTACCCAGTGTTTATGGAAATACCGTTCGTTGACAGAATGAAAAAAATATTTAGCCCCTCTAAAATTCTTAACAGTAACCCACAATAAATTTACTCCAAAAGTACACCAAACATAACACATACCCACAACAGATTGACCCCCAAAATATTAACATAAGACAGGAAATCATTCATGTAGTATGTAACATCTTAATTACTACCAGAATAATATTTTTACAGCTGCTGGTTGCGTGTTCCTACACCTAGTTCAATCCTTAACTGCTTCATTTTAAACTTTTATCAAATTACAAAATAGTGAAGCTTCAAATGTAATTACAATTTACCACTATACACATAGGTACACATTATTTCTTATTTTATACTGCTCCTTCTTTCACATTTTTATATACACAAAAAATGGCTATCAAGTCCTTCACAGTCAGTGTCTCTTTTAGTCTAACTTCCTTTCTGCCATCTCCTGCGTTCAATTCTATTAACATATCCTTGCGGCAGATGTGTGCCTCTTGTTCTTCTAGAAAATACTTCCCTATCCTCTTGCTAAAATTTGATCCTGGAACCACTAGAAATGCTTGTTTATACATTTCGCCCTCTAAAGTTACATCCAACATCATCTTTGTTTTCACTGGTGCCTAATAATTCTCCATGCGAAGTTTTGCCCATATCCACGTGACTGTAAATTGTACATTTTTTCTATTCCTGGTAAAATCAAAAAAAGCCTAGTGATATTCCACGTATACTACTATCAGTGTCCACTCATTTACATGACCCATTCTGGATTTAATAATTCACTGATACCTCTATACAGCTTCGTGTTTTAACCCTGTTTCAGTTAAATGAGCCTCTGCTACTTCCTTAATACAGACACTGATGGTAGACGTCTGTTTTTCTTCAAAATATAACTCCATATTTTTATCTCCACCCCTTAACATGTTATCAGTCTGATTCTACGCTTACTTGCATTACACACTTCATTATCCATGCAATTGTTAGCCATCATACACATTTGTTCTTTATCAGATAATTTTAAATCTTCATCCTCGTGAAATATTTCATCAATAGCAAGTTTATAATCAGTATTATTCTCACTTTGCTCCCTTATCTGCTAATCATAATTAAACTTATGAATATCCCAGTCTTCCTGAAATAAATTAGCCCTAGCTATCTACTCACTAGCACAAAAATCACTCTCTCTCTTATTCGACCAAGGTTTGTTGGTGTCATCATTATCTGCAGCCAACTGCTGTTCACAGTCAACAAATAAATGTGCTGCAGCCCCTCTTCATTCTGAACATTTGCAACATAATTTAAATCTGTTGCCTTCATGGCATCCTCCACAGTATCTATCACGAAAAGATCATCTACAGCTACACTCTGCACAACAGAAACACCACCACCTTAAATACCTGACACAGGTTCCACTGTCTGCACACCATTAATCTCAAGCTCATTACTGGAACATGTACATCTTTGTACATTTCCATCCCCAAAAACTCCAGACATGGGCCCCATTGCCTATAAACAACATATATCAACTTCAAGTTCAGCAAATACCGCTTTACGCAAATCGATTTGTCTTGCCATTCACACATTCATCCATCCTATTACAGAACACATTTATTTCCTCCACTACTGCTGATTCAAACTCTGAATTTCCACAAGCTATCAAGGCTCCCAGACTCACATTGTTTCCTTCAACCTCATTAATCTTATTATATTCTTTATCGAATAAACCTCCAATATTAATTGCTCTCGCTTTGTGATTTGCATCTTAACAAAATTCTCCCTTACTTAATTTCCTCCTACAGTCTCCCTACAAACTAAAATTTCCAAAAACTTCATCCATTCTGCAAATTATTTCATACCTTTGCTCTTTATTTTTATTGCTATTATAAAATCTCATGATGTGAAGCCTATTATTATCCTCTTTCTTGGTCCTAATTCTATCATAATTCATTGTTCCACATCAGACGCCAGTAGGAACAGATTTCTGTTTCCCGAATTCTGTTTTCGCTGTTCCCCTCTAATAATTTGAACTCAATTTTACTGCAGGCCCAATCATCAAGAAAAATTTTCAACTGTCCTTACTTTTTATCTTGTGTTGTCTTTTCTCATTTCTATAACTGTTTTCGCAGTGCCCCCCCCCCCCCCCCCCCCCGATTGTTGTTTCCTTCATAAAACGTTCCCCTATTGCCTCCCGAATTGTGATCATGATCTCTGTTCTTGTTGTTATTCTGACTATTGTTTCCCAGTTGCTGTCATGTTTCCTATCATGTTGAATTCTCCGATTCTTGCCTTAAGCATTGCTTACCGAATTGAGTCTATGGCACGTTGTCTGATCCATTTTTTCCACATTTGTATAACTTTCTACTCAATGAGTGGGACAGTGTATTAGCTCCCGTTGTATTAGTTCAGGTAAATATGCTTTTAATGTGCGTACGTCTGTTAAAATACACAGTGGCCGATCCAGATGCACCAACAATCTTAGCTTCTCGTGGCAACAGTCCCTCATAATAAATCTGCCTGCCCTGTACACTGAGCCATTAAGAAATTCATTTTGCAGCCTAATTTGTTTTGCCAGGCTCCAAGATCTATTTAAAAACAATTGCCCAAACACTTCATAAGAGACAAACTGGCAGAACTGCGACCGTAGCAGCCCCGCGCCATATGGCAATGTGGTGAGATACAGCATGTGGACCAGTTGCTGCTACTGCTGCCTAGCAGCTTGCAGCGTGCGATGTTTATTCATTAACTACTGCTGCTAATGACTACCGTTGTTTTGGATTAAACCTGCACTGTATTTTCAATCAGTTTGTCAGACAGACAAATCCCAGACAAGGAGTTATAGTGGAATGTATCATTTCTGAGCTGAGGAAGCCGCCGAATGTTTGCCGCGAGTGCAGCCTGGCCCGACCTGTACTGTTTCAAAGGCGAGTGTTTCCCATAGAATGTCTGGTGTCTTTGGGAACAAACTACCGAAAGTTTAGGCATGTAACAGCACTTTACCGTAGTTTTATTAGCGTTCCCAGGAAGTGGTCAATAGAAGTGCCTACTTTTTGCTGTGGAGGCTAATTAGCCAAAGCATCTGCATGTGAAAAAAGTGTCATGTAGGTGTGAGGAATCGGTCCGTGGCCCTGGTAGGGAGCAGGAGGAGAGTTTGAGCTCTGCGGGGCGAAGGTGGTGTCGAAGCATATGTTGGAATTTAAATAAAGGGGCGAAATGTGCTGAAGCAGTCAACTGAACAATCGTCATGGGAGGAAATAACAGTCCAATGCAAATGCACATCCATATTCATTCTCAAATTGATCACGAAAGCTATCCAACACATACTATGTATTAATTCGCTATGCAGTTGTCTAGACGATGGCAAAGTTAACTCAGATACATTCCTACACTCCAACAAACATTTGCATTCGGGCGGATGCTGCCGTTAACGGGAAACGTGAATCATTCCCACCAAGGGCCATGCATACACGGGATCATTCTAGAAAACCGGTCACATACATACACTCCTGGAAATGGAAAAAAGAACACATTGACACCGGTGTGTCAGACCCACCATACTTGCTCCGGACACTGCGAGAGGGCTGTACAGGCAATGATCACACGCACGGCACAGCGGACACACCAGGAACCGCGGTGTTGGCCGTCGAATGGCGCTAGCTGCGCAGCATTTGTGCACCGCCGCCGTCAGTGTCAGCCAGTTTGCCGTGGCATACGGAGCTCCATCGCAGTCTTTAACACTGGTAGCATGACGCGACAGCGTGCTCGTGAACACTATGTGCAGTTGACGGACTTTGAGCGAGGGCGTATAGTGGGCATGCGGGAGGCCGGGTGGACGTACCGCCGAATTGCTCAACACGTGGGGCGTGAGGTCTCCACAGTACATCGATGTTGTCGCCAGTGGTCGGCGGAAGGTGCACGTGCCCGTCGACCTGGGACCGGACCGCAGCGACGCACGGATGCACGCCAAGACCGTAGGATCCTACGCAGTGCCGTAGAGGACCGCACCGCCACTTCCCAGCAAATTAGGGACACTGTTGCTCCTGGGGTATCGGCGAGGACCATTCGCAACCGTCTCCATGAAGCTGGGCTACGGTCCCGCACACCGTTAGGCCGTCTTCCGCTCACGCCCCAACATCGTGCAGCCCGCCTCCAGTGGTGTCGCGACAGGCGTGAATGGAGGGACGAATGGAGACGTGTCGTCTTCAGCGATGAGAGTCGCTTCTGCCTTGGTGCCAATGATGGTCGTATGCGTGTTTGGCGCCATGCAGGTGAGCGCCACAATCAGGACTGCATACGACCGAGGCAGGTGAGCGCCACAATCAGGACTGCATACGACCGAGGCACACAGAGCCAACACCCGGCATCATGGTGTGGGGAGCGATCTCCTACACTGGCCGTACACCTCTGGTGATCGTCGAGGGGACACTGAATAGTGCACGGTACATCCAAACCGTCATCGAACCCATCGTTCTACCATTCCTAGACCGGCAAGGGAACTTGCTGTTCCAACAGGACAATGCACGTTCGCATGTATCCCGTGCCACCCAACGTGCTCTAGAAGGTGTAAGTCAACTACCCTGGCCAGCAACATCTCCGGAACTGTCCCCCCCTGAGCATGTTTTGGACTGGATGAAGGGTCGTCTCACGCGGTCTGCACGTCCAGCACGAACGCTGGTCCAACTGAGGTGCCAGGTGGAAATGGCATGGCAAGCCGTTCCACAAGACTACATCCAGCATCTCTACGATCGTCTCCATGGGAGAATAGCAGCCTGCATTGCTGCGAAAGGTGGATATACACTGTACTAGTGCCGACATTGTGCACGCTCTGTTGCCTGTGTCTATGTGCCTGTGGTTCTGTCAGTGTGATCATGTGATGTATCTGACCCAGGAATGTGTCAATAAAGTTTCCCCTTCCTGGGACAATGAATTCATGGTGTTCTTATTTCAATTTCCAGGAGTGTATTTTATCATTATACTTACAATTAAATCTAAGGGACATGCACACCCATGGTTGATTTTCGATCAGTATATTTAGTATCATAGGCAATCAGTTATTGTCGAAGTATTATACTTAGTAGTAGGGAGTGCGTGATATGTTCGCATTTCAGCATCAGGTTTATGAAGCATGTGGTTGTGTAAAGGAAATGACTATGTCCAGTCAAATGGCTCTGAGCACTATGGGACTCAACTGCTGTGGTCATTAGTCCCCTAGAACTTAGAACTACTTAAACCTAACTAACCTAAGGACATCACACACATCCATGCCCGAGGCAGGATTCGAACCTGCGACCATAGCAGTCGCACGGTTCCGGACTGCGCGCCTAGAACTGCGATATGTCCAGTCGCAAGGAAGGTGTATATATTTCCATTTCCAGAGCCACAGCCTTCAACAGGGTGTATTTCCGATTCTTCACTCATTGTCAAATGACGTTCAATTGAGACTGCGATCGTAACAGTCAATTTATTTATTTATTTATGTATGCATTTATTTTACCTGCCAAGATAAATTCATAAATAAATAAATAAATAAATTAAATGTTACGATCGCAGTCTCAGTTGAACGTCATTTGACAATGAGTGAAGAATCGGAAATACACCCTGTTGAAGGCTGTGGCTCTGGAAATGGAAATATATACACCTTCCTTGCGACTGGACATAGTCATTTCCTTTACACAACCACATGCTTCATAAACTTGATGCTCAAACGCGAACACATCACACACTCCCTACTACTAAGTATAATACTTCGACAATAACTGATTGCCTATGATACTAAATATACTGATCGAAAATCAACCATGGGTGTGCATGTGTCTAAGATTTCGTCCTGCGAGTGCGACCACTGTGTCTTAGAAAGAGAGAATTAATTGGACAGATGTTGAAAAAAACCTGATCGCAACAACTACTTCATGTTACTGCCACAAGCGATCTTGGTTCCACAAGTGCACACAAATATCCATGTTAAACGCTATACACACTTTACGAATCGAGGAGGCTACTGCTGTGTACTTGATATTAAGAAGTGCCGCTAAAATGATATAATATTGTGGTAAACGATGCGAAAATACGTGTGTTCTTGGATTCAAGCTTCCGTATGCAGCCGTCTTGGATTACGTCACACATGAGAGTGCCCTCTGGTGATGGCACTGTGTACTAAGTTAGTTGGAGTCTGGAGCTCTTGGTGAACACAACTGCATGAAATTGTTTAAATAAAGGTTTATGTCCAAGTCCTTTTCCCACGAATCCTTAGGAGAAGGGACTGAGGTTAGTACAAGTGCACTTTCTTTCCAACCATTTTCTTAGCTTTGTAGAGATAACCATGGTGTGATGCATTATCATGTTGGAATTTGAACTTCCCGCCATTCTTTTGGGGTAGGGAGGGGAGGGAGTTAGGTTAGTGGAGATAGCCAATTGACCTATCTTCCCGCCAAAATTCAAACTTCCCGCCAAATCTGCCACCTTGAAGGACGTCGCGGCCGCCATCTCGGATGAGTCATGCACTGTTGCCAAGTGTACATGCTGCCATCTTAGATGACGTAATCGACGCCATTTTCGATATATCTGGCGTCAATACAAAGTGTGCCAACTCTCTCCTAGCCCCCCTACTGGAGTATTTCATGATACTTCACGCATTGTCGAATGTCATTCATTCAGTTGTAAGTATAGCGATCAAATATATGTGTTCGATTTGGTTGGATGATTCTGTCTATGTGGGCCGTGGTGGGAATAATTCAAGCTTCCCGCTGACAGTGGGAGGCCATCCGAATGGAGAGGGCTGTTGCAATGTGGGAATGTATTTGACTTCACCATATAGTCGTCTAGACGACCGAATAACGAACTAATACTTAGTATGTGTTGGATATCTTTCGTGAACAAGTGGGAATTTGACAAGATTGAATATGCATGTGTGTTTGCGCTGGGTCACTATTCTGTTATCATGTAAATTGTTTGGTCGAGTGCTTCTTCACATTTGACTTCTTTATTTAGTTGAGAGGAGGTCGATTGTGGAGTGTGCATCTAGCAGCTGGAAGATACATTTGTCGGTTGTCTAGATACGAGAAAGACGTTATTTGACTTTGTACATTATAGGGCGTGATTTGGAGCTTGCTAAATCACGGAAATCTGTATTCGTGAGTGGAAACATCAGTTTAGACGTAAATGTGTTTGGAGAGCTGATAAATTTCTAAGTCGAACGTGAAAAACTATATAGATTTTTGCTCATAAAACTGGACTTTGTCTGTTTTCGTGAAAAATGGGATTTTTATTGTGATCGGAAATGTTTTGCTTTGTTATAGAAGCGATGTTGAAGTTAAATAAATAATAATCGAACGCTGAACGGTGACTCTCGTCCGGCCTTGCTCGAGTGTACTACGTGACGTCGAAACAAAGTCTGTGAACGCTGTGCGTTGTGGGGTCTGACAGCAGTCAGGGACGAACAGGATGCATTTGAAGGGGAAAGCGGTGCTTTCGCGGCGAGGCATTTCGTCAAGGCAGGTGCCGTGAAACTGTTAGCGTAGTAGGTCGATCACATAGTTTGTGATTGTAAATGGATGAGAAGGCAGTCTTTTCGGACGAGGGTCTCCCACTGGCTTGGATTAGGGTGATTTTTTGTAGGCGTGAATAGTGCACTCTGACGTTCAACAGGGATAGGTGGTATATGCATGGAGTTAACAGACTTTTTTGAACTCATCTCTGTGGAACAGCAGGATGTAGTGAGTTTAACGTTTTTCCCCTAGCATTTAGATGTAGTGCGGAGTTCGAGAGTTTCTGTCTTCTCGTTTCGAGTGGTATAATTTTTTTCCCCAAACAGAATAACCTGATTTTTTAGTTTTTGCGTAGTATTACGGTTCTTGTACAGTGCTATGCATATAGTTGTGTAATTAGGACCGACCTTTGTCATTCATTATGTAATTAGGCTGGATATTTGGGTCAGTCTCCCACATTAGGAGAGTTTCCAGGCGTCAGGCTTTCCACCCAGTAGAATCAGGGTTCGAATGATTGATAAGTTTTACTTGCACTGAATAGTTGTGCATTGAATTACTTTCGGATGATTAAGCGTTGTGAGCATGTTTGCATGAATTATTTCAGTGATGTGCATGGTATGTATTGGATTATTTTAGGTTGGTTTGTTTGAGGGTGGAGACCAGACAGCGAGGTCATCGGTGTCATCGGATTAGGGAAGGCTGGGGAAGGAACCATCCTGGCATTTGTCTGGAGCGATTTAGGGAAATCACGGAAAACCTAAATCAGGATGGCTGGACGCGGGATTGAATCGTCGTCCTCCCGAATGCGAGTCTAGTACGTTAGCCACTGCGCGACCTCGTAATTTGCGAGTTGTTTGCGTCTCTGCACATGAGCGTAATGTATTACTTAGGAGTAGTTTCGAGATTGGTAAACTGTATATTGTGACTCCAAGCACGTTAAATGGTTCAAATGGCTCTGAGCGCTATGGGACTTAACTTCTGAGGTCATCAGTCCCCTAGAACTTAGAACTACTTAACCCTAACTAACCTAAGGACATCACACACATCTATGCCCGAGGCAGGATTCGAACCTGCGACCGTAGCGGTCGCGCGGT
The DNA here is from genome assembly GCF_023897955.1 of Schistocerca gregaria. Lineage (NCBI taxonomy): Eukaryota > Metazoa > Arthropoda > Insecta > Orthoptera > Acrididae > Schistocerca > Schistocerca gregaria. The sequence goes on along the minus strand of NC_064931.1, from coordinate 853,167,398 downwards.
TCCAGACTGTAGCGCCTAGAACCGCTCCGGCCGGCCCAAGCACGTTAGGCTGAGTGTTTTGCATCGGTGTAATAAACAAATTCGGTGAAATTTATAGCTAAATAAATTGTCCAAAAAATAAATAAAGTACACTCCTTCCTCTCTTCAGCAGCCCAGAACAGGCTGATTCCCTTTTTCACACCAATTTTCCCCTCCCTCCAGACTGCCGGAAGTGTGAGTGTTTTGTATCAGCGAAATAAACTAGGTGACATACGTCCCTCGATGTATGTAGGAAATGAGGTTGGATGACCTTGAAAAGAAGTTGAAACTGGGTAGTTGAAAGCATAGCGAATCCCTTTTCTTATCTATGTAAAGCTTTGTGGCACGTAGGCCTCAAATAAGGCTGGCCCTGGCGGATCTGTGTTTTCTTAGAGAAAGTGAGAATGTTTGTGTTCGGCTGACGTTAGAGGGTGTGAAAGTAGGCCAGTCGGCTGTACACCGTATTATCAGCGCGCAACACACACATACAGCCTGACGACTACATGACATATCGCGAAGCGCAGCCTCTTGTGGTGGTAAAATGACACTAATGCTGTAGATAATGAATTTTAAAAAATTATATACGAATTGGACGTAATCTCTTAGAATAAAATTGGTGAATATTTTCTAAGATGGTGGGCGTGGGGGGCCACACTTGATGGTCGTACTGCGTGTAATTGTTTAAATAAAGACTTTTGTCCAGTGTATGTAATGCAGCTACCGATATCTGAGCGAAACTAATGCTGTAGGTAGATAATAAATTTAAACAAATTTACAGACATTTAAAGAAATTTAAACAAATTTATAAAAAAATATAGTCGAATTGAATGTAAGCTATTAGAGCAAATAACTCGAAATTCGAGGAGGATGGTGAACACGCTTGATGGTGGTACTGTTTGTAATTGTTTAAATAAAGACTTACGTCCAGTGAGTGTAATACAGCTATCGATATCTCGGTCTTTTGTGGTGATAACACAACACTAATGCTGTAGGTAGATAATAAATTTAAAGAAATTTAAACAAATTTGTAGACGCTTAAAGAAATTTAAACAAATTTATAGAAATTATAGTCGAATTAAATAATCAGCCTGTAGTGGGGGCAACACCATACAAACTCTGCTCAACAAAATTTTCCAAGAGGATGGCTGACAAAATTGATGATGGTACTGCTTGTAATTGTTTAAATAACGGCTTATGTCCAGTTCCTAGGAAGAGGTGACTTAGGTTAGTGGAAGTAGCCTGAGTACCGTTTCTTTCCCGCATTTTCTTAGCTTAGTGGAGGTAGCCCAATTGACCTACCTCCCCACCAAAATTCCGGCCAATTCTTAGGATGATGTGACTTAGGTTAGTGGAGGTAGCCCAACTGCCCTTTCTTTCACACCCTTTTCTTAGGTTAGTATAGGTAGCTCAATTGACCTCTCTTCCCACAAAAAATTCAAACTTCTCGCGGTTTCGTAGGATGGGGTAACTTAGGTTAGTGGAGTTAGTCCAGTTGACCTATCTTCCCGCCATTTTAGGATAACGGCACTCGCATCATCAACTGACTTCATTCGCGTCATCAGCTGACATCACGTAACGTTACGTACTTACGTCACCACTGCCATATTGAATTTGGGGTGACGCCGCCCCTGGTGTGACCTACTTTGAGGTGGCCTCCCTGTTTCTCCACGACTGTCTACTACTGGAATAAGAAAGAAAAGAGACCAAAGACCTTACACGATGTCCGGAGTCCAAATTATAATACGTAACAATCTAAATATGAAATATATTCTCAAGTAGACAAAATTACGGATGCAATGCCCAAACGCAGTGCCAATTCATGGTCACGTAGCCGGCCGGTGTGACCGAGCGGTTCTAGGCGCTACAGTCTGGAACCGCGCGACCGCTACGGTCGCATGCTCTAATCCTGCATCGGGCATGGATGTGTGTGATGTCCTTAGGTTAGTTAGGTTTAAGTAGTTCTAAGTTCTAGGGGACTAATGACATCAGAAGTTAAGTCCCATAGTGCTCAGCGCCATTTGAACCATTTTGAACCATGGTCACGTAAAAGGAATGAATGATTTCAAACGGACGAAATGCGTCTTCAATTACTGTGACTCAAAACTGTACCACATGTACGTCAAAAAATATCTAGAGGAAATGTGTATACAGCCAAAAGACGTCCGAAACCGAGACATCTTGATAACGGCTTTAGGACGTTCGCGAGAAAAGAATAAGCTGTGCTAAATGGTCAGATGAGGGCCGTGATAGAGACAGTGCATTGATGTACATCTGACTTACACGGAAAAAAAGAACTGAGTACAACTATCATAATGGCTGTAGCCATAGCGTGAGTCAGTTAACGAAATAAAAAATGATGATTAAATAATAGTAAAAATATTAGCTAATTGTTGTTATACCAGTTGAGAGTGTGTATGTATATGTATTGGCTGAAAGTCTAAACAATAAAAATTTAAAAAGAGGGAAGAATACTAAATAATAAACTATAAGAGGCATTATATATACGTTTTTAAATAAGAGTTTTAAGGTCACAGAGGATAGTTAGAGTAAATATCATCAACTTATAAAGTTATGTGTACAATTTTAACCAACTTGTCTCCGTACAGGGCAGAGGCTATAGAAATTCTATAAATAACGCTGCGAGAGTGATAACCGTTTCAGATTTATGTAGCCACTGCACGTACTTAACAGACCAGAAAACTCATCCTTACGGCTTTATCATCATTGGTCCTTATTTTAAGAAAGTCTACCTTGCATAAGTGAAGAACGAGCAATTTCTGAGTAAGTCGTTCAGTTTCACTGTATCGAATCCAAGAAGACTAATGAAAGCTAATGGAAAGATGAGCGCCATGAAGGCTAGCTATAGGAACGTGGTTGGGAGACCAGTAAACATAGAAGACTGAGACTACCGCCCTAATGTCATAAGGTTTAGTAAGGTAGAGTAACAACTAGTGGTCAGGGTGATATGCCACGACGTAATTTAAAACGCGGGTGAAAACGAGAAATCGGGAAATATCATTCAACAGCACGAGAGTAAAAAGGAAGAAAAGGAAACTAGGGAGAAGGCCACTGAAATTTTTACTACTGATTGATTAAAAAGCTGCCATAGCCTGTAAGAAAATCGCGCGCACTGTCAAAATATTTAGACGTCTTAAGGACTACACTGTGCAGAACAGTTACCGACATGCTAGTTCGTATTCCTGTATGTAAAGGTGATCCCAAAAATATCGATAAGTGTTCACATAGAGCGGAGGTAGATATCAGTTCTTTTGTTGTGGAGGAGTATGATTACTTGCCTATTGCGTCACCGGTGATGAAACGTAGCCTATAAAGTGTGAGTCCAATCAACTGCCTATGTTGAGATGTCATTATACTCCACCGTAATAAAACATTTCAGACAAGCTCAAACACACAATCAAACTTAAGGAAACTGGATGAAGAGTGCTTTAAACGGATGACATAAGGCCTTGAGATGCTTTCACATCTTGATACTTTTCTAAAATACATCGAAGTTTCGTTCAAAACGATGGAGGACAACTAATAACTGGAATTGTTGTTCGTCAAATAACGCTCGTCATCCCTGTCCTTGCTGCAAAACCTGGGTTTCAAGAACCCCACGGCATATTTCGTATAACCCGTCTTACAGTCCCAATTGTACGCTCATTCGCTGGCGTACTTCCCTTCCTAATAAAGAATTCGCCAATGTCTAAACAACTGGAGGAACTGAGGAGTTTAAAACATCAGTGTAGGAATGTTTTATTTAACAAATGGTGGAATTTGCTGTAAGGGCTTATAATCTTGTTGCACTGAGACAAACTATATTTGAAACGAAATGAAAGTTATGTAAAAATTTGACTTGATGGTGTATGTACAGGCTAGTAAAAGCGATATGGACTTTGAAAATGTACGATACATTTGAAAACGCCCTACACACACACTGTTTTCAGCTTAATAATCTGGATGTCATAATGTTACAAATATAACTATTTGTTGTTTCTATTAGGTTTTCACGACTTCCCGAATCGGCTTTTCATGAAAATGTTTTTGTCTCCCACAGTATACTTGCATCTAACCAAAAACCTTACATCATCCTAGTGTTCCTGCTTGGTGGAGCGCCAATCAGCGCCTCCGATACGTGCCATCTATCTAGTTGTCGGTTGGAGACCGCTGTTACTTTATCCTATTAATCCTCTTTGTTGAACAGCCCCGAACCACTCATCTCTCACTTATGCGTGTATCACCACCTGATGCTACCCACTAAATAAAGCATTCTTTCCATCTCCACGAACTGAGGTAGTATGTATCATCGTAAATGTTTTAGAAAAGATTTGAGAAGGTGTAACGGTAATTTGATAGGAAAAATGACTGAAAACGGTGGAAGGATAAACAAGGAATATAGCGGAGAAATATCATAGGCTTCCAAAAACCAGTATACCGCACATTAGTGCTATACTCAGTCACATGTTCAATGCGTTTTTAACAGATTAAAATACTCACACTTATACAGCTAGAAAATTGCTGAATATGTCATGAAAAATGAACATATGAGTTTTGATGATTATCACGAGTAGTCACTGTAAGCAGTTAGGCCATGTGAATATTGAGCCAAATATTTACCTTCACTTATGTTTCCCTGCTAGTTTTCCGAATAAACAAGCATAGTTTCTTCCTCCGCGAATAGCATCAATAGAGGATTTGATTGACAACTGTGATTTATCCTGTAATGAGGCTATGTACAAAAGTAATTAAAGTCACTAAATTAATTGAGTCAATATGGATGAAATCAGTTAAGTGCAATGGTTTAAAATTAACTCAGTGAAATCCGGTCAATAATGCTGAACGCTCAGTGTAAGGAATGTGCAATAGCAAGCTATTAGGATTGTCACGACGTATTCGTTACGTTGCACGTTCAGCATTCCTGAAATGATTTCTCTGTTATCAGTTCATGTCGTGGAATTTAACTCATTTAATTTTCACTGATTCCAGTCATTTCATCTCAGTGAATGTAGTTCAGTTTTTTGCTACAATGTGTCCTTTGGCGGTGGAGAATTGTTAGCGTATCGAGCAAATAATATTAACGTAGTCCTTAGATCAGTGGTCCGAAACTTTCTGATACGGTTACCCTCTGAGTAAAATCGTACATGAGCTAGTACGCACCACCCCTCCCCTCTCCATCGGGACCTAAAGGAATACCAAAATGGGAAATAATTTTCTTTGAACACTTTTTTTAAGTGATGAAAGATAAATATTTATTTTGTGTAGGTGTTTTATTAAATCGCGAACTAATGAGTCAATGACGCAATTAAATAGACTTTAAAATGCTGTAAGACTGCTCAAAAATATTCACTGTTTCTTTGTGAATTTCTTTATTGTTTCTTGTCATGAAGCGTTTCGGGATTTTCCCATCATCGGATGACCTGATAAATAGACAAAATTTCTTTTTCTCCATATGGTAGATTTTTTTCCTTTATTGTTATTTCAGTTCCCAACAAGGAAGCGGGATGGCAGCGGACAAAAACCGCTCTTCGGATAAAGGTTACAAAACTGTATTTAAAAATCGTTAAAAACATGAAAAAGGTGACAATCACAGATTAATAGTCACCTTGCGGTGTTGCAGTTTTTCTTCGTATGTCTGTGCTTGCTATGAAGCTAGGACGAGGAATTCCGCCTTATGCAAGACAAAAATGGCTCAAATGACCCTGAGCACTATGGGACTTAACATCTGAGGTCATCAGTCCCTAGACTTAGAACTACTTACACCTAACTAACCTAAGGACATCACACATATCCATGCCCGAGGCATGATTCCAACCTGCGACCGGAGCGGTCGCGCGGTTCCAGACTGAAGTGCCTAGAACCGCTCGGCCATACGGGCCGGCATGCAAGACACATTTTTCACTTTTGTTCTACCCGGATGATTTTATAAAAAATAAACAGGTGGACGATAGTGACTATTTTTAAATATAAAACAAACAGAGATGAAGATACTGATGGTTTTTAAAACTCGTATGACGATTTTACATTACAGTTAAAAATACAGTCAATCTTGAACGATAATGATGCCATGGTGTAATGATGATTTTAGGTGACACAAGAAAGAATTGTCACGATGAAAGTGCGATGATGAGTATGACTATGAGGCCCTGTAAAGCCGCAGATAACGACTAGAAATCGTAAAGGTAGATGAAGGGGGAAAGATAAAACTGGAGGATGGTTAAAGAGAAAACTGAAGGATGGTATGAGGTGGAGCGTTGTGATCAGTGTTGGAAAGAGGGGTAGATCTCGGGACAGATTTCATCGTTGGGGAGTGGGAGTTGGTTAAAATTCGAGCAGGAGAGAATGCATAAGGCATGGAGGTGAACGGAGGGTGGAATATGGATGCAGTGGTACCTATGTTGGTAATTAGTGGGTGGGAAATTTGGCGGATGCCGAAGGCGAGGCCGAGTACATGTGTTTCCAGGATATCAAGGGACGTGTAGAATTGAGGCGAGGCAGAGATCCAGGTAACGTTAGCGTAGGTCTCGGTGGAGCGGATTTATAGGTGAGGCAAATGGTAGAAGGATGTAAACCCCAGGTGCAGCCTGTTACTAGTTTTAGTCGGTTTCCGGCTTTATGTTGGATGGTAAGGATACGTTCATTCCATGTTGGTTTTCCGTTTTGCGTTAGTCCTAAATACTTCGCTGTGTTAGTCAGAGGGATGGGTTTGTTGGTTAGTTTGTTGGAGAGATGGAAATCTAGACGACGGAAGCGCCGTGTGATACGAACAAAGATAGTGGCTTGACTTTTATGCGGATTTGCTAGAAGTATATAACAGATGTTACAAGACTCTTATAATGGTCATTACAATAAAAGTACAGTCAAGAGTAATAAAAATGAGCCTCCGATGCATACCATAGAGTAGATATGTGCAACACGACTTTGACGTAACAGTTGTTATTCGTCGACTAAAGCTTAAGCTTCGTCAATCAAAAATTAATACCAACAATAAACCTAACAAGCTTAAGGCTAGAACTGTAGTGTCACGCCGAATTGTCTGCGCTCAGGAAGAGGACATGGCGCCCACTAAAGGGCGTTGGAGCACAGAAACGTGTGCCGTAAACAGCGACTTCGTGTGGATAACGTGGGAGGTACTTAGCATACACCACACACATATACAAAACCCCGAAATTACGCAAAGGTGCACAGTCCAGGTCTTAGCAATTTTTACAAGGAATTCACTGAATACCATTACAGAATTAAATGATATTTATTGACTGCAAACAATCGTAAAAATAGAAGTTGTGGAAATCCTTCATAAAAACGCCTACACATCAGGCGATAACTTGTTTGTCTTATTTACAAATATGTGTTTTATGATAAGACCAAATCACATATTAAGTTCATACATAAAATGTGGATGGGTTACTTAACGAAGTGCAGTACATCGCTCACGTCAGGTCTCTCTAATTGATGTACTATTTCATGAAGATATTTCCGGTGTAATGACAAGGAGCCTTGAAAAGATATTGAATGAAATCATGTTCCCTAAGTGATTCAGGAAGGTAATTGTCTTTTCATTTCGATGGAGGAACAGTGCATCAAGTATTCCGAAAAACCAGTTCTGGTTGCTTGCCGTTTGTTCATCAACCAAGCAATGGGGATTTGATGATTTAGGTTTTCCGTGATTTCCCTAAAATCACTCCAGGCAAATGCCGGGACGGTTCCTTTGAAAAGGCACGGCCGACTCCCTTCTCCGTCCGTCCCTAATCCGATGACCTCGCTGTCTGGTCTTCTCCCCCACAACAACCCAACCCAACCCCTTGTTCTCACCGTGCGATATAGTAAGTGAATTTTCTATTTCTGTTCGTTTTTGGTTATGGTCTCTTAGATGTGCTCCCAGAACGCTGCTGTTGCTCTGTAGCCTACTTATCTAAACCGTTTTCTAATTTCTCTACTCTTCTGCCCTATATAATAGTAGCTGCCTGCTTCGCATTTAATCTTATATACTTCCGCATCACAAAATTTATTTTGGGTGTGCTTTAAACTATGGTGCAGTGTGTGCCTCAACTATCTCTTTGTCCGGAAGCCTACCTGTATGTTATGTTTTCTGAAAGCATTTTCAAATTTTTCAGATAACGAGCCACAATATGGTAGAGTTGCCTATTTCATATTAACGCATGTAAAAGGATTTCTATTTTCTATTTTTCTAAACACTTTCATCCACTTTTCTAATAGCAGTTTCCCTGTAGCCATTTGGCATGCCTCTCCGAATAGCGAATTGGCGAGCCTGTAAAACGTTGAATTAAAAGACGTTCTTTTCAGTGATCGCGGATGGCGTTAATCTGTCGGATTATTTATGTCAATGGCAGTTTGCATGGGAAAGATGTTATGTGCAAGGCTTGAACCTTCCCTCGTTATATGTAGGTCAAGAGAACTGAGCGAAGAGCTTTGTTCCAGTTCTTTCGTAAAAGTTATAGTAGCATGCAAATAATTTAAAGCAATATCCAGCTCTGCAGATTCGTCTTTATTACCACTGAAGACAGCGAAAATGTCGTTTAAATATTTCCTATACAACAAGATTTTCTTACACAGATCACTGTCGATTTGGAGAAATTTGCTTTCTAAATTGTTCATAAAAATCTCCGAAATTATGCCTGAGAGGCTTGACCCCATTTCCAATCCCTTATTTTGACAATATGTTTTTTGACTGAAAGAGAAATAACTAAAAGATATTATTTTGTAAGGCCGGCCGGTGTGGCCGTGCGGTTCTAGGCGCTTCAATCGGGAACCGCGTGACCGCTACGGTCGCAGGTTCGAATCCTACTTCGGGCATGGATGTGTGTGATGTCCTTAGGTTAGTTAGGTTTAAGTAGTTCTAAGTTCTAGGGGACTGATGACGTCAGATGTTAAGTCCCATAGTGCTCAGAGCCATTTGAACCAATATTTTGTAAGTTCCAGTAATTCAGTAATTTGTGCGTATTCTGCTTTTCCTGATGCTATCAAATTTTTCAACACAGTTTCTAACGTTTTCTCGCTTTGTATATTTGTGTAGGCCTATAGGTTATTTATGTCAAAAGCAACTAGTATACTCTTCTCTGGTTATACATTTTCTATAGCTTGAAGCATTTCCTGCTTGTTTTATAAGCTATATGATTTGTGGAATGTGTAAAGTTTTTTAACTGTTTGATTGATAGAACCTGCTTCCCCAACAGTTTGTGCTCTTCCACGCACCAATAATGGGACGAATAGGGGGATTTCCTTTGTGCAACTTAATCTACGCTTTTAAAAAAGGCGTTTTAGGATTCATCATTACCACCTTTTTTTTCGAATTTGAGTTTAGCAGTACGTACGTTAGAGTTGTTAATGATCGTTCCAATTTCGTTGACAGAAATCACTAACGGACGTTTCTTTCCCAATACAATACAACTCTCTTCGAAAAATTTTAGTTTTAGCATTGTAGTGATCGTTGTCGATTAATCTTACCTGCTACACATACAATGACACGATTTTGGTACAGATTGAGACTGAACTGTCTACCATCATTTAGTATTGGCTATAACGGGTCTTGCTACGCTGAGCACGCAAAGAATTACATAAAGTAACCGCCATGCTGGCTTATACAAATTTGGGTATCTTAAGGATTTTCAGTCCAATTTGAACGACACAATTACTACTGCTTATTTCGGACAACCTATCTTCATAAAGTGATGAAGCAGTGCTCAGCGTATCGCGAGTAATACCTACAACTCCTACTCAAAAAAGAAAGGTAATTATCCACAGTGAGCGCAAACACTTGCTACAAAACAAGTATATACCAGGCCCTTCCCTAGCTACATTTGCTTCACCTACACCGGGCACAACCATTTACATCATTCAAGTTAAAATGTGTCCACTATATTTAGGACTACTGTTTGTAAAGCCCTTGATTGCTGGACTCCTTACTTCAGAACTGGCACATAAGTTAAGATTTCGGGCTGTCAGTACTTTGTGTCTGACTACTACGACCGGTTATAATAGTAATACAGTGTAGGTACTACGGAGTGTAGTAGCCATTCCATAGTCTGTATTGTGATGTATGGACAGTTAGTTCGTTTATTGTTGCGAAGAGAACGATGGAGTAGTTTTTGGTCATAAGGGACCTATCTAAAACTCGCAAAAGGCAAACTCATGAGATAGTGAAGAACATTTGATGTATATATGTCTCAGTTTTATTGTCATAGATGCGTGGTACAAAGGAAGTATTGTGTAATGGGTCCACTATGTGAAGATGATGTTGATACATTCTTTTCACAAGCTAGAACCCCATGGCACATTGACTCACACATTAGTGTTACTACGTAAAATGAAAAAAATATATTTATTGGTAACTTATGAAATAAGTATTACAGTTTTGGGAAGTAAGGATCTTTAAAAACAATTTACTTTCACGGCCAAACACACTGGAACAATTCTGTTTTCACGCCCTCCCCCCTACACCATTAGCAGGTAATCACTTCGAGATTAGGAACGTCGACTCTAGATGATTGTATGGTCATTTAAACGTGTTAGTACCATGTTAAATTTAACTGATTTAAACAAATAGCCACATGAGTTGAATGAACAAAGTGATTTCCATAACAAAAAATTATTCTATGTATTTTCTGACACTCTGTGATATCTCTTCTCCTTTTTTATGCCTTTCCCTTTGTTGGGGTTCCATTTCCTGTCGTCTCATATTTGTCTAATAGTGTCTGGATGTAACAGTCGTTTCATGCTGGCTGTTTAGCGTAGACCTCAGACCGCCATCCTTTAATCTGCTTCTAGTGTGCGCCGATCTCAAGTACAACCAGTAGTTGCGTACGTTTGACCGGTTTTCACTTGAGAAGGGTATATTCGACAATCAACCTTATACTGACTATACTTTTAACTGTTATATTTTCTGTATAAGAGTTAGAAACTTTATACCATCACGTAGATAACTGTAACTTAAGATCAAACAAACAAAGCGCAGATACACTGTCTGGAGAACCTTAGGTAATGCAGAATCCACAAATATATTTCATGAGAGAAGGAGACGGGACGTATTGTGTTGTCAGCAGAGGAGCTATGAGAGCAGAATGGGTGGGGCAGGAGAGCTCAGTGACTTTGAATGTAGATGTCACCTGAGCAATAGGTCCATCAGAGACATTTCAACCCTTCTAAAGTTGCTCAAGTCGGCTGTTGGTGATACGACTGAAGGGGAAACGCGAAGGAACAACTATAGCTAAACCAAGACCAGGCAGCGCTCATGTACTGTCGGACATGGCCGTCCTGTATTGACGGGGTGATTGTAAAAATCGTATGAAACCATCGGAAGGATTCACTCGTGAGTCCAGATAGCACAATTATTGTGTGTAGGGAGTTAAAGAGAATGGCAGCTCCTCATAAGCCACACATTTCTGTAGTCAGTGACGCACACTTTACTCTGTGGCAAGCCGATGGAAGTGTTCAGGTTTGGCGAATGCTTGGAGAACGTTAGCTGCAATCATGTGTTGCGCCAGCAGTGACGTACGGAAGAGGTGGTGTTACGGTAGGGAGGTATTTATCGTTAGTAGGATGTGGTATCCTTATTGTGCTTAAGAAAACGCCAAGTGTGGGAGGATATGAAGTCATTTTGCAGCTGTGCGTGCTGTTTACAGTAGAGGAACAGTTCGGAGATGATGACTGTTTTATAACGACTATGCACTCTGTCATGAAACAGTATATCTATGAGGCAGTGGTTTGTGGACAAATAGACTGGCCTGCCCAGAGATCCCAGCTTCAATCCAATGGAACACCTCTGGGATGAGTTAGAGCGTCGACTTCTCTCGAAACCGCAGGGTCCAATATCAGTACCTCACCTTGTTTCCCCCTTTTTGAGGAAGAATGTACTGCCATTCCTCCACTGACATTCAGACACCTCAATGAAAGTGTTCCTAGCAGAGCTCAAGCCGTCATGAAGCCAAAGGTGCGCATACCCCATATTAGTGACCACTAATAGGTGTCCGGATACTTTTGATGAGATAATATTTGTATACTTTTTGAGCACCTTTCCTGACCTGTTCAAGCTCTATTTTGACGAGATACTGTGTATTGTATTCAACTGAGTGTAACTCTTTTTGTAATTTGGTTTACTAGCGCTTTATTACACACCTTTTTCTTTCTTTTTAAGCAGAACAACGGATGATGACTTGCTAAGAAATCGAAATCGGTTATGGTATCATTTGTGGGACCTACAGCTGAGAACTGCAATAAAAGAATTTCGTTTACAGACGGTCACTAAGCAGCTACCAGTATGCCTAATCTGTGTACAGGATAGCGCCTCTACTGAAAGGCGGTCACAATTGGTGGGAGTTGTGCGACATTTACTTCTCAAGAAAGAAGTAGTAACTTCCTGTGGCACCAGACAGCTCAGTGTAGCGTTAAAATGAAACAAAGGTAGCCAGGACCCAGTAGTATTCGAACTGGTCTGTAACAAGTGTTCTCTGTTTCGTCGACGATGGGTCCATGATAGCACATTGCGCCAGTTATTTCCTGGCGAAATGAAATGTGCGGAAGGCGACATTGTCGTATGTGTATCTCCTTGTTAGATTTACCCTCTTCCCGCGATGTAATGCCACTGGTAAGTTGGTTCCGTTCTCGAGGCTCCTCTGACCAGGATGTGATGGGTCCGTACTTTTTGGTCGACCGGTGCGCCGCTGTTTCTTTCCGTGCACAGCGCTGCTTTCTGTTCCACTCAACCGTTCAGTCGCACGACTTTTTTATGTTTCAGACACGAGAGAGTCTGGGGCGCAGCACAATGTCGCGCTCTTCTGGCAGGCAGGCAGGGAGGCAGGAGTAGCTTCTGGGCCTCCTCAACATCACAGCTTATACGTATCACTCTGCCCAGCAGGAATGAGACTACTGTGCTTCTGGAGACGTATAGTAAGGGAAATTTAATTTATGTTCACGTGTGTAATTAAAATACCGAGAGAATTCCAGTTACGATGAATACTTGATAATGCGCTCGCGCCAATACCGCATCATACGCAAAGGAAATAAAACTCCCAGTCACGTATGGGATAGTCTGCACTTTGAGATGGAATCTGAATGGCGGTACAAGTCTTTTTATTCACATTCAAAAGATATTCCACACGTGGAAGTAGCAGTAAGTAATTGAAAAACATTCCTACTCTCTTCCGAGGGTCTTACATCAAATGTTTCCAGTGTAGTACGACATATATTTATCGAGACAGGAAGCCTATACAAGGAGATACTGAAATCTTTTTACTAAATTGTTTCGTGTTCTTTCCAGTTGTTGGTGCTTCTGAAACACTTTTCTAGCATAACTATTAAAGGTGAATGTAAGGGGCAGAAAACATAACTTTTCTATCCCATGAACACGTTTAATTACAAACAACCCCTTTTCAAAATTACATTTACGTATTTTGACTCCAGCTTTATTTTAAATTTGTGTTACATTACGATTTAAAATGCCTGAAACTAAATACTATACATAAAAAGAACACTGAGCTAAATGAGATTTTTTAAAACTGTAATGGATATCAAGCTTTATCAAGCGTGATCAATAAAGCGTAGCTGAAACATACTATCTGTAACGAAGGCTATCGAAATGAAGTAGTTACAAAAATGTGCGCCGGGGTATGTAGCTTCAGTTCTGCTGATCTAACTTTACAAAAGTACATACGTAGACGGAGAAATTACGTGACGTAATCTTCCGACCCCCCCCCCCCCCCCCCCCCCCCCGGCCACCATGAACCATGGACCTTGCCGTTGGTGGAGAGGCTTGCGTGCCTCAACGATACAGATAGCCGTCCCGTAGGTGCAACCACAACGGAGGGGTATCTGTTGAGAGGCCAGAAAACGTGTGGTTCCTGAAGAGGGGGAGCAGCCTTTTCAGTAGTTGCAGGGGCAACAGTCTGGATGATTGACTGATCTGGCCTTGTAACACTAACCCAAACGACCTTGCTGTGCTGGTACTGCGAACGGTTGAAACCAAGGGGAAACTACAGCCGTAATTTTTCCCGAGGGCATGCAGCTCTACTGTATGGTTAATGATGATGGCGTCCTCTTGGGTAAAATATTCCGGAGGTAAAATAGTCCCCCATTCGGATCTCCGGGCGGGGACTACTCAGGAGGACGTCGTTATCAGGAGAATGAAAACTGGCGTTCTACGGATCGGAGCGTGGAATGTCAGATCCCTTAATCGGGCAGGTAGGTTAGAAAATTTAAAAAGGGAAATGGATAGGTTAAAGTTACATATAGTGGGAATTAGTGAAGGTCGGTGGCAGGAGGAACAAGACTTTTGGTCTGGCGAATACAGGGTTATAAATACAAAGTCAAATAGGGGTAATTCAGGAGTAGGTTTAATAATGAAAAAAAGGAATGCGGGTAAGCTACTATGAACAGTATAGTGGACGCATTATTGTAGCCAAGATAGACACGAAGCCCACGCCTACTACAGTAGTACAAGTTTATATGCCAACTAGCTCTGCAGATGACGAAGAAATTGAAGAAATGTATGATGAAATAAAAGAAATTATTCAGGTAGTGAAGGGAGACCAAAATTTAATAGTCATGGGTGACTGGAATTCGGTAGTAGGAAAAGGGAGAGCAGGAAACGTAGTAGGTGAATATGGAATGGGGGTAAGAAATGAAAGAGGAAGCCGCCTGGTAGAATTTTGCACAGAGCACAACTTAATCATAGCTAACACTTGGTTCAAGAATCATAAAAGAAGGTTGTACACATGGAAGAAGCCGGGAGATATTGACAGGTTTCAGATAGATTATATAATGGTAAGACAGAGATTTAGGAACCAGGTTTTATATTGTAAGACATTTCCAGGGGCAGATGTGGACTCTGACCACAATCCATTGGTTATGAACTGTACATTAAAACTGAAGAAACTGCAAAAAGGTGGGAATTTAAGGAGATTGGACCAGGATAAACTGACTAAACCAGAGGTTGTACAGAGTTTCAGGGAGAGCATAAGGGAACCATAGACAGGAATGGTGGAAAGAAATACAGTAGAAGAAGAATGGGTAGCTTTGAGGGATGAAATAGTGAAGGCAGCAGAGGATCAAGTAGGTAAAAAGACGAGGGCTAGTAGAAATCCTTGGGTAACAGAAGAAATATTAAATTTAATTGACGAAAAGAGAAAATATAAAAATGCAGTAAATGAAGCAGACAAAAAGGAATACAAACGTCTCAAAAATGAGATCGACAGGAAGTGCAAAATGGCTAAGCAGGGATGGCTAGAGGACAAATGTAAGGATGTAGAGGCTTATCTCACTAGGGGTAAGATAGATACTGCCTACAGGAAAATTAAAGAGACCTTTAGAGAAAAGAGAGCCACTTGTATGAATATCAAGAGCTCAGATGGAAACCCAGTTCTAAGCAAAGAAGGGAAAGAAGAAAGGTGGAAGGAGTATACAGAGGGTCTATACAAGGGCGATGTACTTCAGGTCAATATTATGGAAATGGAAGAGAATGTAGATGAAGATGAAATGGGAGATATGATGCTGTGTGAAGAGTTTGACAGAGCACTGAAAGACCTGAGTCGAAATAAGGCCCCGGTAGTAGATAACATTCCATTAGAACTACTGACGGCCTTGGGAGAGCCAGTCCTGACAAAACTCTACCGTCTGATGAGCAAGATGTATGAGACAGACGAAATACCCTCAGACTTCAAGAAGAATATAATAATTCCAATCCCAAAGAAAGCAGGTGTTGACAGATGTGAAAATTACCTAACTATCAGTTTAATAAGCCACAGCTGCAAAATACTAACGCGAATTCTTCACAAACGAATGTAAAAACTAGTAGAAGCTGACCTCGGGGAAGATAAGTTTGGATTCCGTAGAAATATTGGAACACGTGAGGCAATACTGACCCTACGACTTATCTTGGAAGCTAGATTAAGGAAAGGCAAGCCTACATTTCTAGCATTTGTAGACTTAGAGAAAGCTTTTGATAATGTTGACTGGAATACTCTCTTTCAGATTCTGAAGGTGGCAGGGGTAAAACACAGGGAACGAAAGGCTATTTACAATTTATACAGAAACCAAATGGCAGTTATAAGAGCTGAGGGGCATGAAAGGGAAGCAGTGGTTGGGAAGGGAATGAGACAGGGTTGTACCCTCTCCCCGATGTTATTCAATCTGTGTATTGAGCAAGCAGTGAAGGAAACAAAAGAAAAATTCTGAGTAGGTATTAAAATCCATGGAGAAGAAATAAAAACCTTGAGGTTCACCGATGACATTGTAATTCTGTCAGAGACAGCAAAGGACTTGGCAGTGCAGTTGAATGGAATGGATAGCGTCTTCAAAGGAGGATATAAGATGAACATCAACAAAAGCAAAACAAGGATAATGGAATGTAGTCGAATTAAGTCGGGAGATGCTCACGGTATTAGATTAGGAAATGAGACACTTAAAGTAGTAAAGGAATTTTGCTATTTGGGGAGCAAAATAACTGATGATGGTCGAAGTAGAGAGGATATAAAATGTAGACTGGCAATGGCATGGAAAGCGTTTCTGAAGAAGAAAAATTTGTTAAGATCGAGTATAGATTTTAGCGTCAGGAATTCATTTCTGAAAGTATTTGTATGGAGTGTAGCCATGTATGGAAGTGAAACATGGACGATAAATAGTTTGAACAAGAAGAGAATAGAAGCTTTCCAAATTTGGTGCTACAGAAGAATGCTGAAAATTAGATGGGTAGATCACATGACTAATGAGGAGGTACTGAATAGGATTGGGGAGAAGAGAAGTTTGTGGCACCACTTGACTAGAAGAAGGGATGAATTGGTAGGGCATGTTCTGAGGCATGAAGGGATCACCAATTTAGCATTGCAGGGCAGCGTGGAGGGTAAAAATCGTAGAGGAAGATCAAGAGATGAATACACTAAACAGATTGAGAAGGATGTAGGTTGCAGTAGGCACTGGGAGATGAAGAAGCTTGCACAGGATAGAGTAGCGTGGCGAGGTGCATCAAACCAGTCTCAGGACTGAAGACCACAACAACAACAATCTTCCGACACATCGATTACGTACAGCTGCTACGCAGAGCTCATACTTTTCGTTTGTGTACTGATTCTGAGGCTCTGGTACTGACGTTCTACATATATATTACGTATCATTCACTATTGACCATTAAAACTGCGGTACTAGATAGATAGAAATTTCAGAATTTTAGTTACTGCAGGCATATTCTAAAATAGGAAGAGGTAACAAATCCCCGATTCTTTAAAGAATCCAACACCTGTGTATAAAACAGCCTGAAACGTCTGATTACTTCACAAATGAGTTAATGTGTTAAATATTGCCGTTAAGACTTACGCTAGAAAAAGCTTGGGAAAGGTTTTTAATTATGCTTAAAGTTCGTTAAAGTCGCTAAGTATTCTCATTATGAAACACTTGATGAATAAAATCTGGGTAACTTGCTCTCCATTTTAAGCAAAATCTTGTTTTTCACGCATTTCTGTGTTTATGACGTCATGTCGTAAAATGATTAAATTTTGCAGATACGTTCAGTGGTGTATGTTATACTGTCTGTGAAGTGAGTTGCTAATAGAATAGGTAGTAAAAAAGTAATGAATTAAATCGCCATATTTGATGCTGAAATTTTACTCCATGAACAGCGAAAATGTAGTAAGCGATAAACCTTTTTTTATTTCACCATTCTGTGGGAGGGTGTCAGCGAGAAAAAGTTTCGTAAAGGTTTGAATTTGTATCTAAAGTTTGTTGGAAGTAGCAAAGTGCTCTTGTTCTCAAATACTAGATGTAGGAAGTCCGAGTATTTGTGCGCCGTAAGTTGCTCTACCCCAAGACACACACACAGTTTCGGACAGAGATATTTGTCTTATTGCGTTAAATTTTAAACATAAGGGTATACCTCATAATGAGTAGATTATGGCAGCATTTTAAATTCGATCCGTTAGAACGTGAAATATTAAAAATAAAGTTTTGTCGCCCCTGGAAGGCGATAGATAGCAACCTGCAGCTGGTACGGGTTCCCGGGTTCCGGGATAGTCGCTTAGGTGATTTGAGAGTGGGACGTTTAGTGCCCAGATCTGCTGCGTCCGGTCCCCATCCGACTGGGCATGACAGATAAGGGCACGTCATTCCATACTTTTTCGACAACCCGGAATAGTAGCTGGCGAGTGGCGGAGTGCCAGTCTCTCGTCAACCCGTGAACAAATATTTTCAACGGGTGAGACACCTAGAAAACGTTGTGGCCATTGCAAAAGTCGAACACCTTCTGTTTCAGTTAGGTCAGGATAGCACCGGCAACTTGCGGTCTTGTGTTAGCTTGACGAAGACCTCGAAGATAGGGCACACCCATCGGTTTTAACGTCAAAACTCTAACTGCTGACTTTGAGAACCACAGGTGATCGTGTTGTACGGCCAGTGTCATCCCGTACTATCACTGCAGGTGTTGGGTAAATGTGACGATGACGAATGCAATCGTCCTCGCTATTACCTCCACACGTGGATACGTCCATCGTGACGTACACAGAACCAGACGACGTGATGCTAGTCTTGTCTCCAGTGTGACCATTTGGCGCCTCTCCCTGCTGCCACTTCAAGGCAAGCCGCAACAATAGTCCGTGGTGCTCCAGACGCCGTCGCACTGCCGTATGGGTACTTGTCCTGCTGCAAATGGGTCTGTTTCCTGACTCTACGTACATTACGTGGCTGTACGATATTGCAAGGCCGAGTGAACAAGATTTCTGTCCTCTCAGGCGCTAGGGTAGTTGAGATCGATCACGAGGCTGAGTATAGCCATCCTGAACCGATCGATTACATATCCGCATGACAGTCGTGAAACGTGGACCAATGCGAGCAGCAGTCTTAGTAGGCCACCATTGTGCCGCTGGCAAATTCTGACAGGTGCTGGTAGACGTTTCTCCTTGTCTCACAATCTTCTTTGAAGAGTGTTGTATCGAAAGGTTGTAACAATGGAAAATTGTACTGAAATGCAGGAGGATCTGCAGCGAATTGACGCATGGTGCAGGGAATGGCAATTGAATCTCAATGTAGACAAGTGTAATGTGCTGCGAATACATAGAAAGATAGATCCCTTATCATTTAGCTACGATATAGCAGGTCAGCAACTGGAAGTAGTTAATTCCATAAATTATCTGGGAGTACGCATTAGGAGTGATTTAAAATGGAATGATCATCTACAGTTGATCGTCGGTAAAGCAGATGCCAGACAGATTCATTGGAAGAATTCTAAGGAAATGCAATCCGAAAACAAAGGAAGTAGGTTACAGTACGCTTGTTCGCCCATTGCTTGAATACTGCTCAGCAGTGTGGGATCCTTACCAAATAGGGTTAATAGAAGAGATAGACAAGATCCAACAGAGAGCAGCGCGCTTCGTTACAGGATCATTTAGTAATCGCGAAAGCGTTATGGAGATAATAGAGAAACTCCAGTGGAAGACTCTGCAGCAGAGACGCTCAGTAGCTCGGTATGGGCTTTTGTTGAAGTTGCGAGAACATACCTCCACCTACGTATATCTCGCGAAGAGACCATGAGGATAAAATCAGAGAGATTAGAGCCCACACAGAGGCATACCGACAATCCTTCTTTCCACGAACAATACGAGACTGGAATAGACGGGAGAACCGATAGAGGTACTCAAGGTGCCCTTCGCCACACACCGTCAGGTGGCTTGCGGAGTATGGATGTAGATGTAGAACCAACATTCAAATGCGATTTTTGAATGAGAACTTCGCTCCACAGACTTTCGTCAATAACAGAGTGAATATGGCGTTACTCCTGCCTCATTCGTGCGGTTATGCTTGAAATGCTAATCATTTGCATATCCAGGCATGCAGTTCACTTAATGCCAATCTGACGTTTGTTGTGTGCTGTCTTTATGATGTCGCTATTTGGAGAGCTGTCCACCCTGGTGATGTCGAACTCGACGACACTTGGAGCTCTCGTCTTCTTCCTGCTAAAGTCACTCAGTGCCTCGTTTCTTTAGTCTTGCGCGCACTCTAGCACAACGCACTGTTCAGCTTCTAGCTAATATTAGTCTGCAAGGACCCATCTCATCGACAAGGAGAGCGTTATAGGTGGAGCACAAGCCGGGAGAGACGAGGGCCAGGAAGGAGACTCGCAGTGTCTTACTCAAAGAAACTGTACCGAAAATTGCCTTAGTCGATTCAGGCAAATCGAAGATAATCTTCGTCTGGATGGACTGAAAGAAATTTGAACTCTGATCCTTTTTGCATGCGAGCTAGTTAACCATAGTTACATTATCAGTAGATAATTTACACGATTTTAAGGTGATGTACCTGGAAGTTTTCATTCACTTCCTGATTTCTTTATTTGGGATCTTCGCTTGCCTTGAAATTCTACTACTTCTCAAGAAACCCATTTGCACAGTTTCTAGTCTTCTTCTGTCTCGTCAGTTCACAGGATTCTGCTTCATATAAACAAATGCTTTGCCTTTTTGATTCATACAATCTTTTTTGTCTTTTTCTTTATTTTATCTGACCAAAGGATGTAATTCAGCTTATTCATTGCTAGTTTGGCTTGTGTTGTCCATGCTTTATTTCTTGTTTACTGAAACCCTGGTTTGATGTTTATAATTCCCTGATATTTATACTTCCGACATGCCTCAGTAGTATTTCCCTCTATGATAATGTCATCGTGCTTATTTTCTATAGAGAGATACTATGTTTCAGAACAAAGCGACTTTGTTAAAATTATGTTAACCCTCTTACTGTATGTTTCTATTATTTTGTTAACCATGCACTCTAATATCATAGTAATATGCAGCCAATGTAATTTGATAATCAGTGAATAGTAAACTCGATAAGTATCCCCACTTGCGTATGGGTCCATTCTTCCAAAATTTCTCTTCCATTCCTTAAGAACTTCGTTCAGATAAAATTTAATCAGAGTACATGCTATACGGTGCCCTTGCCTAAGATCTTTGCTTGTTCGTATAACTTGAGAGATTTCTTTTCTTCTTTTTATTATTGTTTCTAATCACTTGTAAATTCTTTTAGCTGCAGAAACATATATCTCATTTTTTGTGTTTTTCTCTAGATATCGGTATAGAGTTTTTAAATATTGCTTACGCAGGATCGGCCTGCGGTAACGCCACATAGTTCTTTTTCATATTACGAATTCATTATCCAGACGTTCGTTTATAAATCGAACATACAGCCTTCCCACTAGCATTTTGAATTGGACAGGCGGAAGGGGGGAACAGACAATGGAAGCTGGCAGAAGGCGACAAGTAATAGGTAAAAAGAGAAAACCTCACATATCACGTTTCAGATTTCGGTTAGCCATCAGTTTGAATTGTTATCTGAATTATAATGGGAGCCTCAACCAGTTTTTGGGCAACAGAGAATATTGTAGACTCGTAGGAACGACTTTAAGGCTGAGTCGATAGAAAAGTCACGCGGAAAGGAGATTCTTGCTCCTACGTTGTAGTCATGCGAGAGGTGCAGGCCAAATGATACAGGAAAATCTAGGTGTAGATTAGCAGGTCGCAACCATCATGAAACCTAGTGCCAAGCTTAGCCAAGGTTAGGTTAGGTAAGGTAAGTGACCGAGCACATAGGGGCCTTACGTAGAGATTTTGATGCAGAGTATCAGGAAACAACCAGTCTAGGAACTTAGAATGTAGCATGAAATAGGAGGAAATAGGAACAGCAACAGCCCACACTCCTGTGAGGTTTGTGAAGGTTTTATTGTGCCATGACCAGCTATGAGTTAACATGGCTATAGCCGTGTTAACAAAAATCTGGGCAGATTGCTTTTGACTGAAACCAAGTCTCGTATATGTGTCGTGCCTCTTGCTGCAATTTGGTGATGGGGATACACAAATAATGGCCTGTGGCCGAGTAGGAAGGGGAAGGAAAGTTTAGCTGAGCATCTTACTGAAAGTGTCATGGCTCCACATGCACACATTCGACTGCAGATCTGGATACTGTCTAGGAAAACTGCTGCGAATAGAGATACCAGCAACGAAGTAATAAATTTAAATGTCTTGCTTCAAAATGGTTCTGAGCACTATGGGACTTAACTGCTGTGGTCATCAGTCCCCTAGAAGTTAGAACTACTTAAACCTAACTAACCTAAGGACATCACACACATTCATGCCCGAGGCAGGATTCGAACCTGCGACCGTAGCAGTCGTGCGGTTCCGGACTGAGTTCCTTAACCGCTAGACCACCGCGGCCGGCAGACAGACAGTACTGAAAGATATTAGAGCTCAATAGGACCATAATACATGTAACTGTTTCCAGAAAAATGAAATTAAATTCGTCATAAATAGTCCAACAGAATTTTATAAAAACAGCGCGATCCATATCTACAGCACTATAAGGAAAAATGACCTTTATTATCCATTCTTAAAGCTGTCAGAGGCACAGAAAGTAGTTCAATATGCATCAACAAAAATATTTTATCGTTTGGCCAATAACTTAAAGTGTTTGACATGTAAGAATGCAAATTTTAAATCTAACCTAAACTCCTTTCGCCTGGACAGCTCCTGTTATTCCATGAACGAATTTCCATAAAATCTTGTTTTATAAGTGCAGTTGCTTGAGTAGGGCCAAAAAATAATATAGTCATTTATGTTAACACTAATCATGTATACATATTCTCTAAACTGATTCGTTTGACATCAGTTCGATCAACAAATCGTTCGGACGATCTATTGAACTTGTAACTAAGTAACATGCAGTACTGCTAACGTGCCTATGGATGTTGCAATTTTTTCTCGAGCCTGTCTTACGGAGAGGTATCAAGTACGGTTGCGTCCACCCTTTTGGAGGTCTTCTTGTTTAATCAAATTTTTTTTGTTAAAGTTAAGTTGAATTTTTTTGGGTATCTTCTGCTGCAGCTTTCATTAGATCAATGTTGTATGTGCTGAGATCAGTCAGAGTGAGCACGTTTGGACCCACCTGAAACTTGTGCATCATCACAGGAATACTCCTCACACACTGATGGACTCCAGGAGGGCCGCCGTCCAAAAGTGGGACAGCTTGAGTAGCGTGCCAAGGTCCATCCATCATTTTACAATGCACGGGGTGGAGCAACGTGGTGTTGAAATGCTCTCAACGGCATGTTTTGATGGAGCATATGTGCTCTTTCTAACAGACTGCCTTCACTTTGGTTATTTTTTGTTCTTACTTCACAACGAAATGAGTTTTTTAGCTTTGTCTTATTTTCTTCATACCCTGCATCTCTCTAAGTCCACAATCGTTCTCATAAATTCAGGTGCTGCAAAACGTTTTTGAGCAGTTATACTGTCTTTATTAGTGTGTGAGTGAGTGTGTGAGACATGCGCTTTTTCCCAGTCACTAGTAGCAGTACTCTGCTGGCGGAATCTGCAGGTTTATGTTCAGCTGTGGAAACGATTGACTCTCAAGTTGTGTACAGAAGCTGCCTCTTGAGCTGCTCTCCACCGGCACTTGTACTGATGTCCTAAAGCACTCGGGACATGCTGACTGCATGCTGGCAATCGACCTCAATGTTCTTTTATGAAGATAGAGTTGATGACAAATTTTAGCACTTAGCAGTTCGCTATTCGTTTTCCTACTACCCAAAAAACAAGGAAAGTAACATACAGGTATAGCAATAGATGAAATACATGGAAATAATTTCATCATAATAGTAAACTGTCTGGAAGAGGAATGTGCTTCAATTCAACGACTGAACGACGACTTTAATTCGCAGTGGTTGAAAAAAAAATGGTTCAAATGGCTCTGAGCACTATGGGACCTAACTTCTGTGGTCATCAGTCCCCTAGAACTTAGAACTACTTAAACCTAACTAACCTAAGGACATGACACACATCCATGCCAGAGGCAGGATTGGAACCTGCGACCGTAGCGGGCGCGCAGTTTCAGACTGTAGCGCCTAGAACCGCTCGGCCACACCGGCCGGCCCTACTACCCCTTCCAGTCCCTTTGTAGTCAACTAGTGTTACTGACAGCCTTCATACAGGATGTTTCAAAAATACTTATACAAACTTTGGGAACAAGCTCCATACACCGAAACAAGGAAAAAACTAGTAAACATGGGCTATGAAGCGCGTATCTGAAGAACTATGAGCACCTGTTCGCCTTCAGCACCGCGAAACACATCTATTCTTCTGGACAAGTGTTCGTAGCTCTTAAGGCATACATTTTACAGCCCTCGTTTACCGGACTTTGTTTTTTTGTTTTGGTCCATACTACTGCCTCCTAAAATATGGAAAGGAAAGAGCTCACATTAGAAGAGATAGGTTTCACAATACCGAAGATGAACAAGTGCACATGCTCTTAAGGTGAACGTTTTAGAGCTCATTTTTGCAAGACGTTTTTCTTGTTTCGCCGTAGGGAAGCTGTCCCGAAGTTTTAAAGGTACTGTTGAAACACCCCGTATAGTAACCGTGGTTTTGAGGAAACCCTTGATAAGAATTTGCTACAGCAGTTACTGAAGACTTTCTGTATAATTTCTGAATCAGTTAACATGTACAGTTTTCTGCTGTGCTTTGTACTTTCTGTGCTGCAGGTGCTGTTTCTTAAGCCACTTTCTTATAGTGTTTGAGTAACACCTGAAATTCCCAACGTAGATTGTAGAATGTCTTAACTATATAAACAGAAATATTAGCAGTCAATGATACTGACTGTTTTTCGTTTAGTAACTTACTTTACAGACGTTCTTTTGCTATGTTAGTAAATTCCTCGAAAGTTAAAATTTGTTTCCAAAATAAGTGTCAACATTTAAGCTGTCATTCCAAACTCATCTACTCTAAAAAGTATCGAGTTGTTTTGATTGCACTTCTGCTCACACAATAACGTTTGCGAAAACTGGAGCACTAAAAAGGATATAAGTGATTAAAACCAAATGTTGGGTGAATGACAACAAACGTTCGACAAAGGTCATTTATAATATCCTGGCATAGAAACAGTGGATGACAGACAGATGGCCCAAATACTAAATTTTGTTTTCACGAAATTGTTTCACTGGGGAAGATCGTACTAAGATTCCTCCTGTCTAGCGTTGCACAAACACGAAAACAACAGATGTCGAGATAAGTGACCTCGAAATGCATAATCGATAAAAATCGTTCACCAAAACGAAGTAAACAGCCTATTGTAGGACAACGGAAGAACGAAGCTTTCCAAACGATTGTAAAAACGAGCAGACAGCGATAGGCCTATTTTGGTGATGTCAGTCTGTTGTAAGATTTTGGAACACGTTTTGCGTTCGCATGTTTTTACCCATCTGGGGACGGCAAAATTCCCCTCTAGAGATCAACGACAATTCCGCAAACAACTATCATGTGGTGCACGAGGCCCAGAAGGCAGTAGATACTGCATCCCAGGTTAATACCGTGTTCCTTGACTTCCAGAAGTCCGACTCGGCAACTACTGGGTCAGCGTAGCTGGATGCCAACCGAAGGGGCCCATGTTCGATTCCCAGCAGACTCGGATATTTTATCCGCTCGGAAGCTGGCGAAACCTCCACACGACAGAGAGGGAGAGACTTCAAGAAGGCGTTCGATACAATCCTGCTCTGTCGCCTAACTAACAACGTTTTAGCATACAGATATCAGACAATGAGAGCGTTGTGGGACCGTTGTTGTTCTCAATAAATGGCCAAGTCAATAAGTTTCGAAGCTCCATTTGACTGTTCGCAGATGATGCTTGAAAGCTGAGAGTTAGTCAGCAGTTTAGTTCCTCACAGTTTATTTCACCTTTTTGTGTACTGCAATGTTTATATTTGCTGCTGTCCATGATATCTTGCTCTAAACAGTTTCGATATATTGATACTAGCTCTTCAGCAACCTGTTAGACTGATGACTGTGACAAACTGAAGTCTCTGGCGGGTCGTTTTTGCTCTCAGCTAATAGCATTCGCTCGTGGATGTGGAATGTGTGGTCTTGCTTGTTTTAAAATAGTTCGCCATTACGCGTGGTCAATTCTTGTATGCAACAGGTATGGTATAGAAGAAAAGGCACTTTATGTTGTGCTTGTGATGTTGAGAAGGAAGCCACTTTTATCTGGCCGTGGTCCACGCCATTGGGCATACAGCACAGCGTATAAGGATTGGATGGGACCAACTCCGTTAATTTTCTTGGACTGCATGTTAACTGTACGTGGCGAGATTAACATGAGAATGTTTTTGTGTACTACTCCCCGTATGGGTAACTGATAGCACGATTCCGCAAAGTGCGATAGGAGCTGAAAGGTTACTATCATTAAATGTTTGGAAGTTGCTTACTGCGTTACTGATTGCTTTATTCTGTTCTGTGCTATTATAAAATCAGAAGTCAATGTTTCACGGATTGTAAGTTTCACTTTTTTAAGCAATGACTATTACGTGTTTCAAAGGATGTTGCCTCTGTTCGTTAAGTTGCATGTCGGTTGGAATATTCCTATGGAGTTTGTAACGTTTTTCTGTTGTCTTCAAAGTCAATACATTCGTTGTTAAACACGCGTCTTATGAATTCATTTGCTTGAACACTAGTACTCTTTAAACGAGCCACGCCAGCAGGCTGTCAGCCATCTTGTCATATTACAAAAGTCAGATATGAGAGTCAGAGTCATTCTGACCAGTCGCCACTCATCTACCGAGATGGCACTGAGAACTATAATTAATGATAATAATAATAAGTAGAACCTCTCTCAATGCTAATAGGGGTGCAGGTTCCGATAAAAAAATTGTAGGTCATCGTATGCTGAGCTGCTGGCTTCTGCAATGAGAAACCGTGTTGTGTCGCCTTACTCATGCAATATTATGTTATTGAACCAGAGTCATTGCCGTTGGTGGGGAGGCTTGCGTGCCCTAGCGATACAGATAGCCTTACCGTACCGTAGGTGCAACCACAACGGAGAGGTATCCGTTGAGAGGCCAGACAAACATGTGGTTCATGAAGAGGGGCAGCAGCCTTTTCAGTAGTTGCAGGGGCAACAGTCTGGATGATTGACTGATCTGGTCTTGTAACACTAACCAAAACGGCCTTGCTGTGCTGGTACTGCGAACGGCCGAAAGCAAGGAGGAAACTACAGCCGCAATTTTTCCCGAGGGCATGCAGCTTTACTGTATGGTTAAATGATGGCGTCCTCTTGGGTAAAATATTCCGGAGGTAAAATAGTCCCCCATTCGGATCTCCGGGCGGGGACTACTCAGAAGGACGTTGTTATCAGAAGAATGAAGAAGCTTGCACAGGATAGAGTAGCAAGGAGAGCTGCATCAAACCAGTCTCAGGACGGAAGACCACAACAACAACATCATGGAGCGATCAAAAAGTTTCCGTTTCACAGCTTTCTTGCACAGTATATGCAACATAGCGCAACTCCGATGCGGGTATATAACCACTAACATATAGATAAGGGATCAGTGTGGCATTCGCGTCTTTACGATGTGCGTGCGGTAAATGCGGAAACGTGAACTATAGCAACGTTATTACCAGATGCGTCCAAACAGGGCCAACGTCCTGTTATTCTTTTCTTGCTGCCGACATCAATCTAAGAATGAAGTATGTGCATGGGCAGCGTGTCTGTCGGAAACTACGTTGTGGAAAGGTTCGGTGGTGGGTGCCCCTGCTTCATGGTAACGCGGATGTGGGACACACAGCCCAATAGTCGTGATCCGTCATCACGCGGTCCCCTGAAAAAGGCGCAGCAGCCACTTCCGGACTTCTTCACGCACCAGGACACGGTGTTTTCCCAAACGCGTATTTTAAACCTTCTTTATCGGTGAGATGATTGCCTCAATGCTCACGGCGATTTTTCCTGATTGGCGTACCTATTATGGACTGTACGGACATTGAACGGAATCTTTTTGATTGCCCCTTATACGAAACGAATTAAAATTGCAAGTGATCACATTGATAACTATTGTATCCATTCTGAATTAATGTGTACACAAAAGGAGAGACAGCTTCATAGCACAGTTGGACATTACAACTGAAGAGCTAACATATGTTCA
This sequence comes from Schistocerca gregaria, assembly GCF_023897955.1. Taxonomy (NCBI): domain Eukaryota; kingdom Metazoa; phylum Arthropoda; class Insecta; order Orthoptera; family Acrididae; genus Schistocerca; species Schistocerca gregaria. The sequence goes on along the minus strand of NC_064931.1, from coordinate 853,139,443 downwards.
AAGTAATCTATTCAATTCACGAACCTATTACTTATGTGCTACTTACACATCTCAGATATGCAGGCCCTCATTTCCTTTCGTTGCGCTGAATTTATGAAAGTGTGTGCTGTGTGACTATTTCTCCTTAATTTCGAGTCAGATCACGTTATTAAGTTTATTCTTTTGAGAACTAGAATTTTACGTTCGTCTTGCCTTCAATGTATAAGGGGTTATTCGTCAAAGAGTAGTCTATGCTTTTGTATACAGGCACACAGTTTTCATGCTATTCTCTATAGAGAAGACGAAACGCTAGAAAATTGTAGCTGCAGGGGATCGACGCTTGGTGTAGGGACTGACAGTCGACTCTCAACATAAACAAATGTGACATGCTGCACATAAAAAGGAGGAAATCACCGTTAATGTTTGATTACACGATTGATGAACGATCACTAGAAAAAGTCACATCCATTAAATGTCTGAGAGTATGCACACGGAGCGAATTCAAGTGGAACGACCACGTAAAACTAATCGTAGGAATGGAAGATGCCGGAGTGAGATTAAGTGGAAGAATTCAGGAAATGTAGTACACCCACCGAAGAGGTAACTAACAAGCTATCGTTCGACTGATACTTCAACATTGTTCCTTAGGCTGGGCCTCTTACCAGATTGGATTGATAGCGGGAAATAGAGAATATCAAAGAAGAGCGTCGCGTTTCGTCACAGAATCGTTCAGTAAGCATGAAAGCGTCACGGAATGTTCTTGTAACTCCAGTAGCTGGCGCTACCAGAGGCAGTGTACTTCATGGTGTGGTTTACAGTTAAAATTCCGAGAGAGTACATTCGTAGAAATCAACCAGCATTTTGCATCCTCCAACATGTATTTCGCGAAAAGACCACAAAGGTGAAAGTAAAGATATTTTGAGATCACACGAAGAATTAGAAACGTTATTTACAACAATATGGAGCAAAGTGTTAAATGTCTAACGCTTCCATGGAACTTGTAATCACTTTCTTTGGGGACTGAATAATCTCAAAAAATGTCTTCCCCTCCCCGATCACCTGGCCACCCCTCCCCGGAATTTTCGTTGTAGGAATATCTTAATTGCCGAGTATACAAGAATAACAGTCGCCGTCTACGGCGCCGTGCCACAGTTGACGCGACTCCCCCTGTCGGAGGTTCGAGTCCTCCCTCGGGCACGGGCGTGTGTCCTTAGCGTAAGTTTAAGTTAGCTTAAGTAGTTTGTAAGCCTAGGGGCCGATGACCTCAGCAGTCTGGTCCCATAGGAGCTTACCACAACAACAGCAACAACAAAAACAACAGCAACAAGAATAGACCACGGACAACTGCAGAATTCCGTGAGGCCATTACACACGAAATAAGAAACACTGGTTAGGATTCACTTCACGGAACGTCGTGGAATATTGTGAAACGGGTTTCTGGTTTCTGGACAATGGTACCAAAGCCTATGGCGTTGTACCGTTGATGCAGGCAGTCAGCCCGTAGTCGTTACAATGTTACAGCGTTTTAGCAGGTGATCAGCGTGTTTCGAATATTTGTTCACATTTGCGTGTTTCATGCTTTATTTGCAAATTATTGACAACAACAACTGATACATGGGAGAAGGCGCTCTTATACGTAGGCTGGAAATTAAATAGTGGCAACACTGCTGTGGAGACACTATGCAATGGAATCTACTATTGTCGCTGATAGCACACGTTGTTGACATGCATACCTTACCTCCGAGCAAATGGACTCTCCCGTCCGACTTCACCGGCGTGCGCAAAAATTCAAATGGATCCAAGCACTATGGGACTTAGGATCTGAGGTCATCAGTACCCTAGACTTAGAACTACTTAAACCTAACTAACCTAAGGACATCACACACATCCATGCCAGAGGCAGGGTTTGAACCTGCGACCATAGCAGCAGCGCAGGTCAGGACTGAAGCGCCTAGAACCGCTCGGCGACATCGGCCGGCCTGGTGTGAGCACAATCGAGTGAAACACAGTCACTTGTGAGCGAGCGGTCTAACGTAACGGTGTCACTATCTTTTCGAAACAGGAACCACGGATTTTGGTCAAGATTGAATGTGCCAGAGGTCGTACAGCACGACAGTGTCAAGATCTTGAAGAGGCGGGGAACAGTGGTACGCTGGGCAAAAGCCTTCAACGTAGGTCAGCAAACTGTGACAGACATGCATCGGGCAGCTCGTCCTGGCGTCTCTGAAGAAGAAGTGCCGCGTTAGTGGACAGTGATTGACGTCAGACGATTCGTGAGCTCGCCCATCAAACCGGATTAGCTCATACGACTGTGCTTCGCATCCTGATGGAACGGCTGGGCTTGCGAAAAATTGCATCACGATGGGTTCCCCATGACTTGACGGAAATGCAGAAATGGACGCGTTACGACGCTGCTCAGACGCACTTGGAGCGCTATGAGAGCCAAAGAGAGGCTTCTTACGCCGTATCGTAACACTGGATGAGACATGGCTGACATCGTGCTAGCCAAAACTGGTGACAGTTATGGTGATTCTCGTGTACGGCTGTGATCGTGTTATCCTGACACATTACGTTCCTCCACGGCAGACTGTCAGTACACAGTATTACTGTTCGTTTTTGGAGCATCACCTGCGACCAGCTTGGTGAAAGAAGCTGCAACACTTTCTGCGCAACCCACCCATCATTTTGCACGGCAGTACGCGGGCGCATACAGCGCAAGCTGTGGCTTCTCTGTTAGGTCGATGGGACTTGGAAGTACTGTACCATCCATCATACTCCCCGGACTTAAGTCCTTGTGACTTTGATTTGATTCCGAAGATGAAGGAACCACTTCGTGGCATTTGCTTCAGAATTGTTCCAGAGATTCGACAGGCAGTAGACAGCTCCATTCGCACCATCAACAGAACAGGCTCTGCTAACGGTATACTACTCCTTCCACATCGCTGGCAACAGGTTCTTCACAACGCTGGTGACTACTTTGAAAAACAGTAACAAGTGCAAACATGTAACTCGCTTGTATCGGTTGTGAATAAATAGTTGCCACTATTTAAGTTCCAACCCTCGTATGTGCATAACATCGAATATTATGGACTGTACTTTTCTTAAATTAGTATGAAGTTCCCAGAACCTTCAAGAAAAGGGAAGATAAAAAAGATAATAGAACTAATACCGACATCCCTACCTACTAAACGGCCATGGACACTTACATGTGGTGACTGTTTCCCTTTTTATACCCCCTGAGGACTTTAACCGTGGATTTGTCTTTATCTTGCATTTAATCATACCACTAATGATTTGTTTTCGAGACATCCTCAATAACTGAAAGAGCATATACTTATACGACGTGCGCTGTAGATTAAAACCTATCATATAAGAGCTGGTCTAAACTGGGGATGTACATGACATAGCGACATCTCGAAGAAGTATTAACGAAGTGAGTTTAATGTCTTCTGGTGAAGTGCTGCTCGCAGAACACCAAAATATAAGAAATAGACAGCCCATATTGCGATACGGCAGCAGGAAAACAGCAGCCCTTCTAGTGGCCTGGCAGCGAACTTCGAATATGGGGAAATATGGCGCGAAAATTCGTATTCTTGCTTTTCGAAATACCAGGATTAGATAACAATATTATTCATTTATACTTTATGGGTGGACTCGTAGTCTAATGGCAAAGTACGTGCCTGGGAACGTTTTTGTGACCTTTCAGAATAATATATTTGAGAAATCTCGATCAAAAGCTAAGATTAACTTCTCGTAGCTGTGGTTCAGTTGTATAAAATGTTGTAAATGGCATTGTGGCTACTTTGTAAGAGGAAAAATTATTTCTATATAAAATTCAATATTGTAATTTCGACTCTGTGACCATCAAGTGGAAACAATTGTGCTTTATCACATGTCAAAACCTAAAATTCTTCTGTCGTGACATGCACCTATGTCAGATGATTTTTAAATTTTGAAATGTGCTAAAGCACCACATCTCCACCTGATAATGACCACATGGCTGAAATTGTATTAGTGGGTTGTATAAATAAATAATTTTGCAGTCAAATGGTCACCATGATATCATCTACAAAAACTGAAAGTAATATTCTTTACTGCAAAATAAGGATGTGACCTCATGTCTACTAAAACCAATTTATTTTAATTTCTATTGATTTATATTCATGCAGATTCAATCATCTGAAATCATCCTTAGGTACAGTAATTTTCAAGCAAATTAAATTTACAAAATTCACAATATACTTCTGTACATCGACTGAAACACTGGGAGCAGAGTAAAGCAGACATTGCATCAGTGTAACCAAATTTTTTTGTTACTAGCACATGTAAAAAAATTACTACATGACAAAAATTCATCACTTTTTATCGTTTTTACTCAACAAGGCAGTTTTTTGTCTATACCCATGCCTTTGCAAATAATGAAATGAGATCTAAGTTCAATATTTATTTGTAACACTCTTTTACATGTTTCTTTGCTTAAAAAGTTGTTCAGTACACAACTGAAAATGAGCACACAAATTCCTACCAACAGTACTTGATGCATTAAAGTTTACAATTATTCTGTCAGATTGTGATTATGAAGTCCATCTATCGACAGCTCCATCTAGAACAGAGAAAATAGGAAACCAACAGCAGAAACACACTTTTGCATTTGGACACACTTATCAGATTAAAACTGCAGTCAGCTGTTACATGAGCACTTAGCATTTCAGTGAGCCATATTCACTTTTATTGCAGAAATATTTATCAAGAGTTTTTTTTTTAAATTCTGCTCTAAAATCCCATTCCTCCTGCAGCCTCTTATAGTATACTGGCAGTGCATTACAAACTGACACCAATGTGGCTAACACGGCTTGCTCAAACGTAGAAGAAAGCAGGCACACATACACACACACACACACACACACACACCTTTAATTTAGGATATGATGAGCAATGAAATAAATTATTAAAATGATTTAAAATTATTCCTCATTTTAAGCTGTTGCATGCAGAACTTTCTTTTGTTCAAATATTTATTCTCTTTCATACACTTATGGATGATGAATAGTTTACTTGTCTTGAGAAGTGTCTCTTCTGTGGCACGTCTTTTATAAATACTATGCGGGGTAGACAGAACATATTTTCAAAAATAGCATGTATTCTTGGTGTATAGCCATGGCTATTAAATAATCATATAGCTGATCATGGTGACCCCTCAGGAGAATCATAAAGAATGTTAATACAACGTTATGAATACGATTATGACATGAAATATACCACTAGACAGTGAATATGATCCCTTAATAACGCGATCTGACGTAAGAATGCGAATAGCGAATAGCAAGCTTTCGAAAAGCGTAAAGAGAGGGGGTTGGTGGTGGGGGAGGGGGGGGTTACTCAAAAGTAACCATTTAATACTGAATTTTAACATGAACTACAAACTTCATACTACATACTACATAGCCTCAAAGCATAAGAAATCCCGTTTTATATTCCCGATTTGTGCAGGGACATATGTTTTTGTCGTCTGTGCCTAAACCACGTAAGATACAAAAAAAAAAAAAAAATATGGCTCTGAGCACCATGGGACTTAACATCTATGGTCATCAGTCCCCTAGAACTTAGAACTACTTAAACCTAACTAACCTAAGGACATCACATAACACCCAGTCATCACGCTACTAATGGAGTATTCAAACATTACAGGATTCTTTTTCCTATTTATCTGATTTAATTTACATTTATCTATATTTAGAGTTAGCTGCCATTCTTTACACTAATCACAAATCCTGTCCAAGTCATCTTGTATCCTCCTACAGTCACTCAAAGACGACACCTTCTCGTACACCACAGAATCATCAGCAAACAGCCGTACATTGCTATCCAACCTATCCAAAAGATCATTTATGTAGATAGAAAACAACAGCGGACCTACCACACTTCCCTGGGGCACTCCAGATGATACCCTCACCTCCGATGAACCTCGCCATCGAGGACAACGTACTGGGTTCTATTACTTAAGAAGTCTTCGAGCCACTCACATATTTGGGAACCAATCCCATATGCTCGTACCTTAGTTAGGAGTCTGCAGTGGGGAACCGAGTCAAACGCTTTCCGGAAGTCAAGGAATATGGCATCCGTCTGATACCCTTCATCCATGGTTCGCAAGATATCGTGTGAAAAAAGGGCGAGTTGCGTATCACAGGAGCAGTGGCAGAGGCAAAGAAAATCCGTGACCCCGCCGGGAATCGAACCCGGGAACCCGGGCGTGGGAAGCGAGAACGCTACCGCACGACCACGAGATGCGGGCGTAAGAGCCAGAAAATCGAGAGACTGTATGATGAAAGCGATAATTTGCAATTGTATCTCTCTAGCTGTTGGGTATCTCTAAGATCTCTACCAGCGTCAGTTTACTTCTTACGACGAATATATGCCAGCTTGGCAAGCGCATGCAATGCATCCCCCTAAAAAGATGCAATTTAAGTGAATGCAGCGCGTTTTGTATCAAAAAATGTGAGACACTCAAAAACTGTGGCAAATTACACTCATTATAACCAGTAATTATCGTAAAGGTGCGAGATAACAAATCCGGGAAGCTCAGCTGTATGACAAATCTTATATAACCCATGAACAGATATGATGTACGGTACAAATAATCCGTTGTCGCTACGAACAAATATCAAATCAGAATCCTTATCGTCCCTTCAGAACATAATCATAGAAAATAGAGTAATGAATGATTTAAAAGTATGCTTGCGAGTGAGAGAATCTGTAAGTCATTTGGTTTTGCTGATGTTTAACTCAGAAACAGAAGTTAGTTATCACGTGTTTTGAACCAAACAAAAACGAGAAGAAATATCCCAATTTTTACTCTGTAAATCCGCAAGCAAAAGATAACGCTTAAATCACACAATTTTGCCTAATATAAGTATTATCAAGTTCCTACTCATATGAATGCAACTAGAATGCTCGCTGATCTCACCATTACGCCGAAGTCTATTTGCCTAATGCGTCCATATCAAATATATTAGACAAATGTCTGAGTACTGCTGTTACAACGTGCTGACCACGATGAAGGACGAGATGAGAGATCCTTTCTAATTCGAATAGCAAGATGGAAGCAACCAAACTGTGGCGCACCTAGAGGTCTGATTGGCCAGCTCCGGTCAAAGCTTTATCCTTGGTGTAAGAGATCCTTGCACTTCCTCGTTTTGCAAAGATGCGGCGCTCTCGCGGACAAGAAACGTATAGTAACTGACTATCTGTGAATCAACAAGTGGCTTACGCTTAGCGCACTTCCTCAACGTCTGAAAGGAGTTCGCTACAAAACGATAGCCTTTCAAATTTTAAGAAGAGTAGGAAGGTATTTTTAAAGATTTTAAGACTTCAGTGTAGACTTTTCGGTTTTTTCTTGTTGTAGATTCTGAAGATGGCCGATTTATGCGCAAAACTGGTCATGGTTACAACTGTGTTCTCTGATTTTATGTAAAAGAAGTAAAAAGAAATTTAATTTTCTTAGGTGGCTGTATCTGCATTTAAAAATGCAATATGGTGGTTCTTCTATTTGCTGTCTCTTCCTACTCATAAAATCTCGCTCTTGTGATGAATGATTTCAATTAGATAGCATGATATATATATTTGCAACGGGAAAGGCAGTAACGTGCAAGTTCCCTCTGGCATGTACTGTGGGAGTGTGTAGATGCAGATGTACGGCGTGTTATTTGGAAAGTGGAGCGCACAAGCAAATGACTTCCTCGTGCAACTTGAAAACAGTTTTGTGGGGCAGTTGGTTGCGGCTGGCGGCTGCGGCCGGGATTAGGGAACGGACTGTCCCGGCTGAGTCACGTTTCGCCGTCCTGCCGAGCGTGACACGGCTTTCCACGTAGCCGCAGCCGCCGCAGTCATTTTTGTCCGCTTTTACCCGCGCGGAGCCGCTTGCGCTGCAAAATCTCGCTGCACCAACTCCTACGAGCGTTCAAACAGTAACGTTCTCTAAGCATGTTCACTTAACAACTAACTCTACCAACGCGCCGTATGAGTATTTTTCGCTTGTTTCGTGAAATAGCTACTTTTCATTCCGCGAAACAGAAGTGTTCTAAAAGTCTTCCTAGATTTGTTATATCCTCCTCTGATACTATGTGCAGTTTGCGTATTGTCCAGTGCTAAGCTGCAGTGAGGAGCTGAAGCACTTTCTGCCAACGAGACAGTAACAACGTGTCATAAATGCATAAGATGACATTTTTCACCACACTACAACGAAGGAAATTCTCTTTTGGAACAGATTCCAAAAAATCATACTCAAACACGAGCTATAATAATCTTAAAGATGCCCAACCAGGGGACTCTCCTTTTGACAGAGCCTACACAAATCAACTTAGGTGCAAGGATACCGTCATCAGAAAACTCATTATATCTGTCATCTAAACTTTTTTCAGTCGTGTGCGGTTCTGTTTCTGAGATTTCAAACAGATTGCAGGACTGTAATATAATAATATTATCTGATATATGTTCCATGAATTTGCAACGTGTATCTATTTCTGTGCGCACTCCAACACTGACGTTCTCAGTACCTGGAGCTAAGTGAGCGTGTCGACTGCAGCCTTCTCTCCAGGCATCATTTTCTTCTACTTCACAGTTCTACTTCTTTCCTCCGGAATTCCATCTCGACACCCGTACCCTTCCCAAATTGAAGTGTCTCGTCAACAAGAAATTTCCTCTGTCCTCCGAAAAGAGATTTAGACTTCTCATCTTAGTAACACACATTTCGAAGCTGATTCCAAGAATCTATGAATACTCTGACGGAAAACAAATCGCAACACCAAAAAAAAAAAATTAATCTAAAGTAACGAAATTTCTGGATTACATTTGTCTAGACGACATTTTTACATGATTAACATTAGACACTCACAGGTTAATGTAAGCGCGAGAGAAACCATTGTAAATGTGAAATACTGGTGCATTAATAACCTGTGTAACCGCTAGAATGTTTAATGTAAGCATGCAAACGTGCATGCATTGTGTGGTACAGGTGCCGAATGTCAGTTTCTGAACTGGAGTTCCATGCCTGTTGCACTTGGTCAGTCAGTACAGGGAAGGTTAATGTTGTTAGTAGAAGACGATGATGTCCCATATGTCCTCGAGTGCAGACAGATCTGGCGATTAAGCAGGCCAAGGCAAGATATCGACACACTGTGGAGCATGTTAGGTTGCAACAGCGTTAGCCAAATGGAAAACACCCGCTGGAACGCTGTTCATGAATTGCAGCACAACAGGTCTAATCACCAGACTGACGTACAAATTTGCAGTCAGGGTGCGTGGAATAACTATGAGAGCGCCCCTGCTGTCATACGAAATCGCACCCCGGACCATAACTCCAGGTTTAGTTCCAGTGTGTCTAGCGTGCAGACAGGTTGGCTGCAGGCTCTCAGCTGGTCTCCTTCTAACCAACACACGGCCATTACAGGCACCCAGTCAGAAGAGGCAACAGACCTCCACCTTGCCCTCCAATGAACTCTCACTTGTCACCAATGAAATCACAAATGGCGGTGGTTTGGGGTCAGTGGAATGCACGCTGCAAGGCGTCTGATTCGGAGCTGTCCTGTGCAGTCTTTCTGCAGAATCGTGGATGGAACATCCACATTCTTGTAGCCCTATCACACGACTTCGTTTAAATGCAGTGCGTTGTCGATAATGGTTTTCTTGAGTAGCATCAACTCACCACGTCAGTTCTCAAAGGTAACTAACGCTCACACAGCAAAAGCGTGAACTTACAGAAAACCCGACTTGCATTCTCACAGTTGTGCTACTGTGCCAGCTACTCTTATGCGACTAGCGCGAAATTTGAATAGATGTCATCTTTCAGATGTAGAAATTCGCCCACCATCTTTCGTTTATAACGCACAACTCTTTCTTGGGTTTGTGACTTATTTTTGGTCTAGCGGTTCTAGGCGCTCAGTCCGGAACCGCACGACTGCTACGGTCGCAGGTTCGAATCCTGCCTCGGGCATGGATGTGTGTGATGTCCTTAGGTTAGTTAGGTTTAAGTAGTTCTAAGTTCTAGGGGACTGATGACCACAGATGTTTAGTCCCATAGTGCTCAGAACCATTTGAACCATTTGAACTTATTTTCCGTGGTGTAGTTGGGGCTTGGTCGACTTCTACTGAGACAGTACTCCATAGATACGAAAACCACAAGGACGAGAAATCACACACTACAGGCAACAGAGTTTGAGCAGCTCCTCTGATTTTTGTAGTTCCTGAAGAATAACACGGTTCCCCAGCTGCAACAGTAATCTTTTTAAAACACTGAAACATAGTTTAAGAGCTCTGGAATGAGCACTCCATTATGCATCTCAAAGACTTCTAACTGTGACTCCAACGTTTTAAGTGTAAGGATCGTCCTTCCGATCGTAAAAGCTCAGTAAAAAACATATAAAACTGTCTAACGTTCCAAAAGAACTCACAGATAATGGAACAGTTACAAAAGTGGGTAATCGAAACAGACTGAGAGAGTGGTTTGGGCAGGGTACAAACAACGCCTTTCGAATAAGTTCACAAATCATCGTTTGAACGCCTGAATGCACTCCAGCCACTATAGAAGCATTTTCGTATCCTTGTCGACATACTGTTATATCCTGACCACCCTGTTCAATAACCTATAAAATATTTTCCATTATGTTAACGGAATTCTTCCCAGTTCCCTGAAAATAATCTACAAATTTCTACAATTTTTATTTTCTATGTAAAAGAATGGTTCAAATGGCTCTGAGCACCATGGCACTTAACTGCTGAGGTCATCAGTCCCCTAGAACTTAGAACTACTTAAACCTAACTAACCGAAGGACATCACACACATCCATGCCCGAGGCAAGATTCGAACCTGCGACCGTAGCGGTTCCAGACTGTAGCGCCTAGAACCGCTCGGTCACTTCGGCCGACTATGTAAAAGAAACGAACTATTTCATTGACATGATCTATGTGCAAGATATCCGGCGAGCTGTTGAAAATGATAAAAAAAATTTGGAAATTTTTATACCATCTGCAATCTTTTCCTCTACATTTCTGTCCAGAGGTGAGATAAATTCATTTTGTACAGTGGAGAATAAATAGCTTGTAAAGTTTCGACCAACTGTGAATGAGCGGACTGTTCTAACATGATCTTAGCACAGCATCATATTTCTATAAAAGTACAATCAGCTACAGAAAATTTCCTTTGCTTACCGCCATCATTTTCTCTCTGTGACCGTGGAATGGAGGATCTTGTTCAACCTAAACATAACTACGTCCAGCAGTGTTTTTAAAATGTCTCTCCATTTCCCACTTTCTGTTTCAGATGCTGTCTGGGTAACACAATCAGCTGTTATAGTGGGAATTAGACACGTTCTTCAGCCGCGCGGCTCCCCCTGTCGGAGATTCGGGTCCTCCCTCGGGCACGGGTGTGTGTGTTGTTTCTAGCGTAAGTTAGTTTAAGTTAGATTAGTAGTATGTAGGCCTAGGGACCGGTGGCCTCACCCATAGGAACTTACCACAAATTTCCAATTTCCATGTTTTTGAGGTTTTTCTACTTTTCAAAACAAGATTGGCGTTTTTCTGAGGTTTCATGGCTATAAACTTTCGAAATATTTTGCCCCCAAGCTTGAAAACCAGTAACATACAATTTAGATGTGTGCAAATCAGCGTCTGTGCTGAAGTGCCTACAGTAAAAACAGTACAAACTTAGATTTTTAGTTGAATAAGCAGTCTAGCTTCTCAGAATTAGCTTACCATTTGGTTGATTGATACAGAACCGGTCAGACATCAACAGTCAATCAGCAGCGAGCAAAGTGGCGCAGTTGTTAGCAAAAAGTATTCGCATCCGAGGCCTTGTGGCCAGCATGGGAGAACGTTTCAGAGCATTAACTGCCAACCATAGTAAGCAAACAACCTACTAAGTACGATGTCTCTCGCTCCTTCTAATGTACATAAGACCATCACACACACACACACACACACACACACACACACACACACACACACACAAATTTACATCCCCTTAGTTTCCGTTAGTTCCGGACCTGTACAGAAAATTTGAATAGAGATCAACATAATTATCATTCCTGAAATATTGATTGTTCATGAGAACCACACATTGCATGTTGTACCACCATACAGTTAGAGCTTCAAAGCTGGTGGTCCAGATTGCTGTACACACTGGTACCTCTAAGTATTGGGACAACATTCATTCTGGCCCAAAGTACCATTATCCGAGATGGCGGCGATGACATCCAAAATGGCGGCCGTAACTTCAGCTGATGACGCAAGTACCATTATCCAAGATGGCAGCTTTTGGCAGGAAAGTTTGACGCCCCCCTCCCCTCACACAGGAAAATGGTGGGGAGTTCAAATTCCAACAGGATAATACATTACACCATGGTTATCTCTACTAAGCTAAGAAAATCGCGGGATGTTAGGTCACTTGGGCTACCTCCACTAACCTTGACCAGTGCTGGACATAAGTCTTTATTTTGCATGCACAAGTCTTTATTTAAACAATTTCATGCAGTACAGCCATCCAGGGTGTTGACCACGAGGTCCGGACTCCAACTGATCTAGTACACAGTACTGCCACCACAGGGCGCTGTCGTCCATAACGTAATCCAAGATGGTGGTGGAAAATGGCGACGGACAGTATCTCCACCAAGAGATCCAGAGTCCAACTGACCTAGTACACAGTACTGCCACCAGAAGGTGCTGTCATCCATTCTGTCACATAATCCAATATGGTGGTCTGGATGTGGAAAATGGCGTAAAAATGACTCAGCCTGCGCTGGGCTCCGGGAGAGAGTAAGAAAGGAGTGTACTTCATTTATTTTGGAACAATTTATTTAGGGATGGAGTATATTTATCACACTGATACAAAACACATGCTTGGGGTCACAATACACTGTCTGCAGACCTGTAAACTACTCCTAAATAACACTCTGCAGACACGCAAAAAACTCCTAACTTAGTGAAATAATTTCAGTACAGACCTGCAAACTGCTCCTAAATAATGCAGCACAGTACTCGTAAACTGTCCAAAGAGCACATAGCATAGCCTATAGACCCCCTTACAAAATAAGGCAAGAGACATGCGCAGACACCGCTCGTCGCCCCTTGTCAGTTGCGCCGCACATGCTCCCAGAAGTCGGGATGCATTGACAGACCCGCGAAGTGACATGGAAGTCAGCTCTCAAACCAAACACAGTCGCCCGTTCGGGTCCCACATGTATGAGGTGCCGTCATCCCTTTCATACTCAACAACTGAGAAATTCCTCTCCAAATACATGTTCACCTAGGCGCCGTTGATGACGCAACTGGACGGGAGTGAAGGCCTATACACAATTCGCAGACGCTCCAAGGTGGGCCGTGCGTGTGTGTTCACCACTGCTGGCATCAACCCTCCCTCTACTTCCGGTCTGACAAAGAGCTTACTGCCGAGCGATGCTGCAGAAATCCGTTCCACAATAACTCAAACTGCTTTCTCCCTAGCCATTGTAACGGACCATACAAGATCTGTGGCTGACGCATCGCCACGCTTAGCTACATACCATTGCAAGTGCATTTAGCAACATTCTCAATATTATACTGAAGCCACATGGCTATATAAAATAGTAAAAAAAAGCCGAACTCCAGTAAATTGCATAGTGTCATAGAAATACTTAAGATGCGCATTTGCAAGAGTTTTCGTGATGTCTGAGCTTCTATGCACGAAAATCCTTTCCCTAACAGAACCTGTTCACGAAAATAGCGCAGAATGGCATCGAATGCACTCTTCCCAGCCGTCCTAACGCGATACCCTTCCTGTTATCAACATACGCAAATGTTCTCACCGCTATGTAGAGACTCCTATATCCCAGCACAAAGGATATCTTGTGAATGAATCGAACATTATGATTGGCTCTTATCGAATTTACCCACCGAATTACTGATGCCGCCAGTATCATAGCACCATCCACTTTTTCTTTCGCTCTGCAAACGAGACTTTCAGCGATAAAATTATTTTTCCAAGATCGCTATATTGCATTGACACTTAAACCCGAAAAATTGTCTACAGATCATCAAATACATACTAGACTCCCAGAACATTGGAAGCCAGGAACGTATTTACCAGTGTAACTACAATTAAATATTACAATTGCTGCTACAGTCTGACACTGATCAATGTACAGGTAATGTCTCCTTGTGACGGCTGTGCTTGTGGAACGAATCTCAGTATCTATAGTGCACATAATTTTCCACATAAAAAATCTGTCTCATACCATCACAGTTATCGATGTGCTGAAACTATAGGTCCTTCACGATAGCACACGCACTCATCTTCTCTTGTCATGCCACAAATTAAACCACGGTAACTTTACAAATCAATATATACACATTTTACATGACACAAGCCACAGTAACTTTACGTTGCAATATATACACAGTTTACACAAACAGTGCAGTTATCTTTTATATCTGTACAGCACACGAAAACGTTATGGCATGCCTACACTCACACCGGCTATATGTCACGATTCTCCTCAGTCCTAGAGAAGCGCCATCTACCTTTTCTTTCTTTCTACAGACGTGATTTTCAGCGCCATAAAAGCTATTTTACACTGATCTCTATATTGCACCAAACTAAACCTCACAAAGTGCCACACATATCGTCAAATACACTGCTCTCCCACTGAGGACAGGAGATTGAATATTAGAGTGTGAAACCGATCTCCAAACCAGCAATATATCTCCGTGTACCATGTCGATGTAGTAAACATACATTTCATATCTTCCACCATACAAAATCATCCCTTTTACGTCAGAAAGCTGCCAGTGGATCGAAGTCACTCTCAGAACTGTTGTGTAAAGACTGGTCCATTTCTCCCTAGACGCAAATGAGTTACTGTTTCTGGTCTCGACCTGCTTTCCTGCTTGATTACAAGAACAAATATATTTTCCACATGGTGTGCACACAGCAGTATCCTACAGATGGCTCATACAACATAATTCCTAATATGTGGACTGGGAATTATTTCTCTACAAACCCGAAATTTTAGCTATGTGGAGCGTGCACTAGACCATTGAGTAACTAGGAACTTATCCCATCTGTGAAGACCTTTTCTCAGAAACTCGAAACAAATAGAGGAATCTGATACCTCCACTCTTGAATACCGATGTTTGTGATGTAGTGCATTCCAAATCATCCCTATAATTTACAAGGTCAACTAAAGAGTTTCTCATGTCTAGAGAACTGGCACACATGTCTTCCACACGCTAGATGCACACACCACAATCGATCTTCTCTCAACTAAATAATGGTGCGAAATGTGCAGAAGCATTCATCCGAACAAATTACATAGGAGGGAATAATGATCCAGCCAAAACGCACCTCCACATTCATTGACAAATTTCCACACGATCACGAAAGCTATCCAATACATACTAAGTATTAGTTCGCTATTTAGTCGCCTAGAGGACAACACGGATAATTCAAACACATTCCTACAGTTTAACAGGCATCTCCAGTCTGGCAGATCTTACCGTTAATAGGAAACGTGAATCACCCCAGCACAGATCACTGGCGCTGCGGGCCGAGCACGTGCACGTAGAATGTTTATCCTAAGTAATCGGTCACATATATATTTTATCCCTGTACTTACAACTAAATGTACGATCGCGGTCTCAGATGAACATTTGACAATGAGTGAAGTATTGGAAAAACACTCTGTTGATGGCTGTGGAAATAGAAATATCAGTACCATTCTTATGACTTGACATACTCTTCCCATGCTATAACAGTACTGTACGACAAATCGATACCTTCCTTACGACTGGACATAGTCATTTCCTTTACACACATCAGAACACAAACACGTACTTTATAAGCCTGATGCTCAAATGTGAACATATCACACATCCCCTACTACTAAGTATAATACTTCATCAATAACTGATTACCTACAATACAAAATAATGCTGAGAAAAAATCAACCATGGGTGGACATGCCTCATAAGTTTTTCTTGCGAGTGCCGCCACTGTGTACTCTAGAGTGATTTAACCGCCATATGTTAAAAAAAACTCGATCCCAACAACAACGGTACGTTACTGTCACAAGCGGAGATGGTTCTACAGGTGCACACAAGTAACTATGTAAAAAGCTATACTGGTGTTATAAATCGAGGTATGACATCACCTCTGAATGAGGTGGTTTCTTGTCTGGACTGATACCGTGACGGAGGTCGCAGGAGTATATGGTATCAGAGCAGCACTCCGATTATACATCGCCTATGGTGCAACCTCATAATAAAATCGCTGAATTTTAAAAGTGATTCCGCTAAGGAACGTGATATGTAAGAGGTATTTGCAACTCCCTCACGCTGCCCCAGCTAGATATTTCTGTAGTACTTGTAACGTTTTCTGTCTTGATACCATGTCAGAGGTTCAGTGATATATCCACTGAGTTATAGGCGATGACTGATTGAGAAGGATCACAAACAGAAGTAGTAGATTATGTGCCGATTGAGGTCATAAGAAAATGTACACTAGCTTCTCAGATCTCTAGTGTTACACTATCCGCTATACATGATGTCCATGATTTGGAATCAGGTCTTTCCATTCAAGCACATACCTGGCTTGGATTCTATTGACAATTCCTTTAATGATTACAACCACTACTCAATCATATTTCAGGCAGTCTCATATCACCAAACAAGTCACCTTTCTTGAACCTGGCTGCTACAGTAAAAGTCCAACTTGGTTTTAGTCACCCCCTACGCATCTTGAAACTGCTCCCATTTCTACAGCTTTCCGCTTGGGATCGTTCCAGTTTAAGTCGGAAATGAGCAGAAGGTGGAGGAAGACATATACACCACCTTCTGTGACCCGTGCACAAACAGAACGACCTGAGTTAGCGCAACAGGATCGTGTTTTGACCATTCAGTGGAAACGCGCGCCATGTATTACGTCCCCAAATTAGATACAGATACTACAATCCAAAG
This sequence comes from Schistocerca gregaria, assembly GCF_023897955.1. Taxonomy (NCBI): domain Eukaryota; kingdom Metazoa; phylum Arthropoda; class Insecta; order Orthoptera; family Acrididae; genus Schistocerca; species Schistocerca gregaria. The sequence continues at coordinate 853,122,484 of NC_064931.1, read as the reverse complement.
CAGATCCGCGCCCATTCAAATCTGTCAGCCAAATGTGCCATCATCGTTATTCTCTCCCCCCCCCCCCCCCCCAACATATAAAAATTAAGAACTATAGAAGCTCCGCTAACTTCACCCGATACAGAAGACACCTAGCCACCGTCATTCACGCAATGACATATAGCTGTGGTGCGGTCCAGCACGGAGAGGGAGATTTCGTGATGCTCCCCAGAATAGCATTCAATGGGACACCCCCTCCGTCATAGATTCCACCTGTCAAACTGCTGTTGCCTGTGCAGAACGATCTTATTAAATATACAGCTTTTGATCCAGTGCATATTGCAGTTTAAGGTTTCATCACCCATACTGTAGGATGATGACAGTATCCCACAGGCTATACTGTAAGTTGCAAGAGATTTCCCCTGTGACCCTGTGTTGTTGTTTGAAACATTGTTTTCTAACACGCTTTGTACACTGCCATACATTTTATTTTTCTGCCATGACTTCGAGGTCTGTGTCAGGCCCTGCTCTGATCCACCACCTCTCGCAGAAAACTAGACATCGCACGTTGTAAATTATTTTGTTAGAGCGATTACCATAACACGCTACACACTGGACGGTTTTAAATAAAAGACAGTTACAAATGAGCAAACTAGAAGAGTTGGGCTGCGTTGAAGAGATTTTCAGTCTGAAAGTGATTGGCGACCTCTACATTTAAACTCATCTGTCACAATGACAGTAGATAATGGCTCTGCATTCCATTTAGACTGATTCCTCATAGTGCACTCACGTACACAATCACTGTTCCGGTGCTATCCACCCCAGAAGGTGCTGTCCATCCACCAAAACTCTTTCCTCAACTCAAACAAGCGCTGTCAGTCAGTGATTATGTGGTAACGAACAGCGTGCCACTGCACGGATGGGACAGAAAAGACACCTTCGATGTACTCTAATAATAAGCTTCACAGTTGATAATCCGAACAATTTTACAGTAATTTCAACACCAGCCAATGATGTGGCAGCATGTTTCCCAGTTTCAGTATCGTAACTAAACTGCCCCTTCTCTACTTTGCAAGCATCATTGTGAATGCACATAGATGACTGCACAGTACGTCCATTTGTTGTTAATTCTCGAACACATAAATCATCAAAGTATACCAGACAGTGCTCTAGATATTTCTAACACCTCGAGCACAGTGCTTAATTTACGATTTATCTCTCTGCATATGAGAGTCGCAGAGCATTCTCGCTGTTTTAGGGTAAAATTAGAGGGTGAAAGATCCTCCTCTCACTGTCATTGACCAAACCACTCTTCAGTACTATTAGCGAATTAATCTGCAATCAATCAGAAGTAGACAGCACACTTCACGTCTCGTGAATGAATAGAGCTTTCCGAGTCCTCACCAATCCAAATGCACGAGATTTCTTGAGATGCGCCCATGTCGAGGAGCTTAGCACTCCTTATAGATGTACAGTAATAGATTTCAGAGTGTCGTGATATAATAGCAGATGGTTGAGAAGAACAAGAAACGAATGCCTCCAGAATGAGATTTTCACTCTGCAGCGGAGTGTGCGCTGATATGAAACTTCCTGGCAGATTAAAACTGTGTGCCCGACCGAGACTCGAACTCGGGACCTTCCCGAGTTCGAGTCTCGGTCGGGCACACAGTTTTAATCTGCCAGGAAGTTTCAAGAAACGAATGATTTTTATGGTCGATGGAGCTCCAGATCGATGGAGTTCGACGCATTTTTACGTAAATCAACCAAGCTATCAACTCTAAAGTATTGTTCTAGAGTCTAGGATCGGTACAACAAAGGTATAGGTAAGAGAGAACAAACACATGCACTCCTAAGGCTACAACGTTCAGCGCCTAGGTGAACACGCATTTGGAGAGGAATTTCTCAGATGTTGAGTATGAAAGGGATGATGCCACCTCACGCGTGACGGCTGAACAGGCGCCTGTGTGTGGTTTGACAGCTGAGGGCGGCCTCACTTCGTGGGGCTGTCAGAGCATCCCGACTTCTGGGAGTGTGTGCCTTGCAACGGACAGGGGGCAACGGGCGGTGTCTGTGCGTGTCTGTTGCATTATTTTGCGATCGGATCTGTAGGCTGTGCTATGTGCTATTTGGACAATTTACGAGTACTGACCATGTCTACACATCACTGTGCTGCATTATTTAGGAGCAGTTTGCAGGTCTGTACTGATATTATTTCAATAAGTTAGGAGTTCTTTGTGTGTCTGCAGAGCATTATTTATGAGTAGGTTACAGGTCTGCAGACAGTTTATTGTGACCCCAAGCATGTGTTTCGTATCAGTGTGATAAATATACTCCATCCCTAAATAAATTGTTCCAAAATAAATCAGGTACTCTCCTTCCTTACCCTTCTCCAGCAGCCCAGCGCACGCTGAGTCATTTTCGCGACATTTCCCCATCCAGACCACCATCTTAGATTATGTGGCAGGATGGATGACAGCACCTTCTGGTGGCAGTACTGTGCAGTAGGTCAGTTGGACTCTCGATCTCGTGGTGGAGACACTGCCTGCATTATTAAGAATCATGTCCAGCACAGACTGAGTCCTTTTCCCATCATTTTCCGCCACCCTAGACCGCCATCTTGGGTTACATCATGGAACAGACGACAGCTCCCTCTGGTGGCAGTACTGTGTACTAGGTTAGATGGACTCTGAACCTCTTGGTGGAGGCACTGCCTGTCGCTATTTTCCGCCGCCATCTTGGATTACGTCACAGACAACAGTGCCCGATGGTGAAAGTTTCTGTGTACTAGATCAGTTGGAGTCTGGACCTCATGGTCAACACCCTGACATTGTTTAAATAAAGACTGGTGCATGCAAAATAAAGACTTATGTCCAGCACCGGTCGAGGTTAGTGGGGGTAGCCCAAGTGATATATCATCCCACGATTTTCTAAGGTTAGTACAGATATCCGTAGTGTAATGCATTATCCTGTTGGAATTTGAACTTCCCACCACTTTTCTGGGGTGGGGAGAGGAGCGGGGGTGTCAACATTCCGCCAAAAACCGCCATCTTTGATAATGGTACTTGTGTCATCAGCTGACTCATAGCTGCCTTCTTGGATGACATCATTTCCGCCATCTGGATAACGATACTTTGGGCCAGAACGAACGTTGTCCCAATACTCCTCTAATACCCAGTAGCACATCCCCTGGCACTGATGCATGCATGTATTTGTCGTGGCATACTATCCACAAGTTTTCCCACTCTTAACAGCTATTCGGCATAGATCCCTCAGCATGGCTGGTGAGTCACGTCGCCCATAAACAGCCCTTTTCAATCTATCCCAGGCATGTTTGATAGGGTTCATGTCTGGAGAACGTACTGGCCACTCTAATCGAGCAATGTCGTTATCCTGAAGGGAGTCATTCACAAGATGTGCAGGATGGGGGCGCGAATTGTCGTTCATGAAGAGGAATGTCTCGCCAATATGCTGTCGATATGGTTGCACTATCGGTCGCAGGATGGCATTCACGTATCGTACAGCCGTTACGGTGCTTCCATGACCACCAGCGGCGTAGATAGGCCCCACATAATGCCACCCCAAAATAGCAGGAAACATCCACCTTCCTGCACTCGTGTCTAAGGCGTTCAGCCTGACCGGGTTGCCTCCAGACACGTCTCCAACGACTGTGTGGTTGAAGGCATATGCGACACTCATCAGTGAAGTGAAAGTGATGCCAATTCTGATCGGTCCATTGGGCATGTTGTTGGGCCCATCTGTAACGCACTGCACGGTGTCGTGGTTGCAAAGATGGACCTCGCCATGGACGTCGGGAGTGAAGTTGCGCATCATGCAGCCTATTGCGCACAGTTTGAGTTGTAACACGACGTCCTGTGGCTGCTCTAAAAGCATTATTCAACATGTTGGGTGTTGTTGTCAGGGTTCCTCCGAGCCATAATCCGTAGGTAGCGGTCAACCACTGCAGAAGTAGTCCTTGGACGGCCTGAGTGAGGCGTATCATCGACAGTTCCTGTCTCTCTGTATCTCTTCCATGTCCGAACAACATAGCTTTGGTTCACTACGAGACGCCTGGACACTTCCATTGTTGAGAGCGTTCCCTGGCACAAAGTAACAATGCGGACGCGATCGAACCGCGCTATTGACCGCCTAGGCATGGTTGAACTACAGACAACACGAGCCGTGTGCCTCCTTCCTGGTGGAATGACAAACTGATCGGCTATCGTACCCCCTCCGTCTAAAAGGCGCTGCTCATGCATGGTTGTTCGCATCTTTGGGCGGGTTTAGTGACTTCTCTGAACAGTCAAAGAGATTGTGTCCGTGATACAATATCCACAGTCAACGTCTGTTTTCAGGAGTTCTGGGAACCGGGGTGATGCAAAACCTTTTTTGATGTGTGTATATCGCGATGACCACAGTTACCTTCTGTACTATGCTACGGCAGTTCTTTCTATGTATGGTCCAAGTTTCATGAGCTATTTTACTTGACAGTGACATACTACGCGAAACTTACTTTCGTCCTTACGTTTTATACGGCTGTGTAATGTCAGTGAGGCTTTTGCGGATTTTAAACCGGAATAACTAAGTGCTGTGACTAACTAATTATTTCGTGGAATAGTCCGCATGATAGCAACTATGATTTTTCTTTGACCGCTCGAGGAACTTTTAACTTGTGCGATCAACTGTTCATACACAGAGATGCCGTCATTGGTCCTCATGCCAAAGGGGTTTGAAGTTTCTGTTAATAATCAGTGTAAGCTTTACTCGCTCTCGGGACTTGGTAGAGTAAGATATACATGTCTTCCCACGCTAAGACCAATGCGCTTTAAGAGTGGCGCATTGTCAGACAAGAGTACATGATCCAGCTACCTGCAGAAACAGTTCCGTTGCGGTACGGATAGCAGGTGCATCACAGTGTGCGACCGAAATGACACGGCAACTGGAAACATACTCCAAAGCGGAAGTAAGCGAAACATTGTATTGTATTGTATGGAACTGGGGACCTAGAAACGACGGAGAGGCTTCGTTCCTTCCGTAGCCCTCAGTGGTTCACAACACCATAACAGACTCCAGCAGACCACTCACCCCACCGCCGCCCCACACCGAACCAAGTGTTATTGTGTGGATCAGATTTTAAATTAAGAATTGGCTTAAGAAGTAATTAGATTAAGGTGATCTAATGTCAGCACGAGGAAATTGCTGTAGCACTGATAAATATAGCGCGGAAATTGCATGTAGTAATAATGTGGAAGAGGGCGTAAAACCCACTGAAATAGATGTGCAGCATTTGTATCCCGAGTGCGGCAGGAAAGCAGCAGTTTCCAGATGTGTTAGCCACCAAGCTGAGAGTAACGTCCTTTATTGAATATCAAGCAGAAGCCAGCGATAGTGTACATGTGCATAAACCACGTTACGGCCTCTCAAACCCTCGTGTGAACGAGCTTGGGGCCACTGTGAAAAAATTGTTTGCCCAAGAAGTTATATTTGGCTTTAGTCACCCTACTGTGTAGCTTTAACGCAAGCAGTAGATATACGAGTAAGTCGGAGAAGACACCACATGTGTGTAATAGAGGAAAGACTGAACATTCTAGACACATGATTTCAAGATGAAACTACCATTTCTCCTACATATAGGAGCAATAACAGGGCAGAAAGAGGAATATTGGTAAAAAATGACATGGAAGCAATGTAAACAGTTTTGAAAAATTATAAAAATCCTGTAACGGTACCACATAAAGTAGCATCGGCCGACATTAAAATGTATGCCCAATTAGACAAGCTGCGTGGACTACTGCAACAGCTTCGCGTAGACGATTATTAGCTTATGGATGTGGATATAACACAAAATTTTGCTAAGATTTTTAAGAAAACGGAGATGTCGAACTACCTAACCTCGAACCAAACCTTGTGTGTGCAAGAAGAAGACCAACAGGGGAATGGCAATGTTGCTGTAAACAATGATAAGGCTCCAGCGGAGTGTGCGCTGATATGAAACTTCCTGGCAGATTAAAACTGTGTGCCCGACCGAGACTCGAACTCGGGACCTTTGCCTTTGGTAGAGTACTTGCCCGCGAAAATCAAAGGCCCCGAGTTCGAGTCTCGGTCCGGCACACAGCTTCAATGATAAGGCTATTTAACCCGAACGACGAACTCCACTTGCAAAGAAATATAACAAACTTATATGTCAGATCACATGCTCAGGAGTGAACCGAGTTATCACCAATATATAATGTACATTGATACGTTTCTGGTAGAAACTTTACATAGTGGTATTACACTACCATTTATAACTATGAAACGGACTGTGCGTATTTGACCCTGTGGAGATCTGTCTAAATGTATTAAATCTTAGCGAACAGTGTTTAAAAATATGCTCCAGTGTACTCGGTGCCAACGACTTCCATGTAGTGTAAATTATCGGATAGTTTACAGAAAAACTGCTCTCTCTCTCTCTCTCTCTCTCTCTCTCTCTCTCTCTCTCTCTCTCTCTCTGTGTGTGTGTGTGTGTGTGTGTGTGTGTGTGTTGGTATTTAATAGCGTAATGCAATTTGTCTACTTCGGTAATAACTAACGGAAGTTGCCTTTTGTGCAAGTAAACCCTCCAGACAATCAAGAGCGACGTCTGCCTAGAATCAATGTATTGAACAAACATAAGCCATTCCCTGCTAAGGATTTCGAATATAAAAACATATATGTAGCATTATTGTTCTAATTGAGAATTATTTTACAAAATGTAGTTTATTCGACGAAACATTAAACATCTTCAAAATAATATCTGTTAGAAATACCATAGTTGCCCCAACGTTTTTCGGTTGGTTGGAAACGATTTTCAAACTAGTCTGAAATTATGCTGTTTACTGCCTCCAGGGTTCTTTCACTTCTTTTAAATCTTCAAAACGTTTCCCTTTCTGGTCTTTCTTTCTTTTTTTATTCCCAAGAATATTTCCAGATAGCCAGGTCCGATGATCAGTATAGGTGAGAAACCGTTATTTGATTTTTGGCCAAAAAGAGCCTGCCACTGAATGTTGTTTTACATAGGGGTACGTTGTGCAAAAGCCAATCGCGTAATTGCCACAATGCGGATAGTTTTTTCCTTACTGCTTCATGTAACTGTTTTAGCACTACAAGGCAGTAGTATTGGCAATAACTGTGGTACACTGGGGAACCAATTCATGGTGGACGATCCCCTTGATGCTGATAAAACAAAACCAACGTTGTCTACACATCGGAACTCTCCTGCCCTGCTTTTTTTGATCTCGATGATGAAATAGTCTTCCACTGGCTATATTGTTGCTTCATTTCTGGGTTTCAATTCAATCAAGTAGTTGCAAACTACAAAAACTACTGAGCATTACTAATAAAGGGTATTAAAAAATCGAGGGACATGCACGTAAGAACTCAGTAATTCCGGAAACAGACTTAAAGCTATGAGGACAGGAAAACCAGTCACAGTACAGGATAACATCACTGTTGAAGGGTTATAAAAGATGAGTCACAGGTAGCATATATATTTAATAATCAGCACAAACAGTTGAAGAGAAACATCACAGTAGTTTCCTGAAAAAGTTACTCTCATAAAATGCAATGTTATGGACGTATCACAAATTTCTCTTTCTAAAATCAAGAAAATTATACATTCTCTCAAAAAAAAAGCTCATCTAGTTTTGATGATATTTGCAACAGAATAGTAAAGATTTCTTTCCAAATAATAAGGGGTGTCTTATCTTAAATATGTAATGCCTCACTAACTCAAGCCAGTGCTCTAGAGCGACTAAAAAGTGTCATTGTTAAAACCTTCTTTAAGAAAAGTGATATGAGAGATGTCAATGCTACCGACCGGTTTCACTGCTGGTATCATTTTCCAAAATTTTGAGAAGGTGATGTTTTCTAGAATAGTATCTCACCTTAGCAACAATAACATCCTCAGAATATCATACTTTGGGTTTCAGAAGATTTCCTCTACTGAAAATTCCATTTACATGTTCACTCACCAACTTTTACAAGTATTAAATAATAAATAGGGTACGCTAGTATTTTCTACGACTTATCGAAGACATTTGACTGTGTGAATCACTGTATTTTCCTAGATAAATTTAAGTTTTATGGGTTTGATGGTATAGCCAACCAATGGATAATGTCATATCTAACCAAAAGAATGCAGAAAGTTGTACTTAGCAATTCAAGCTATATAGTCCACGACCATAATTCTGACTGGGAAGAAATCATGTATAGGATTCCCCAAGGCTCAATCTTAGATACACTATTGCTCCTCATATATATAAAAGATCTTCCATCCAATACACCATGCAGAATTAGTTCTTTTTTGCACACGACACTAGAATTGTAATCAGTCCAAGCGTCCATACAAAAACAGAAGAAATGGTAAACACTGTTCTTAAAACTATCATTGACTCGTTTAAAAAGATACAACATATTTATTTCTGTATATGTAGGTGTACAACGCCAATGATAAGTGTCACAAATGGGTAGGAAATAATAAACAGGGTGGAGTGTCCATACTGATGAGAATTTACTCCACATAAAGGTTGTCTTTAGCACAAACATGGGCGCACAATGCTTCAACGAAAATGTTTGGTCAGTTATCTAGTGACATAAAATGTCTGACAGACAGTAAAGTAAAATTTGAAAAAAAAAAACTGAAAAAGTTTCTCCTTTAGAATTACTTTTATTCCGTAGAAGAATTTCTATAATGCTAATGTGTAAAAGGTGGTGGACAGGAATTACTAACTCACATCTGTATGCTTAAAAAAAAAAGCCTCGAAATGTTCAGCATGTAACCATATTGACAAATTAATTTGCAATGTGAGTGTAAACTGACTCCTTCCATATTATTATGATTTATCTTGCAAAATGATCCGTGGAATATGAAACTAACTACCTAACTAACTAACCAACTAAGTAAGTAAGTAATTCCCGGTACATGCGCAAACGATGGACCCTCAGGTCGTCAAAAACAGAAGCGGCACGAATTTTGCTGCAACAGGTTTCATCTTCAAATCTTCAGTCAAAATTCGTTGGCATGAATTCCAGGAGATTCCAATCTTTTCTACCAATTCACCGATAGTTCTACGACGATCAAACATGATCGCAACACGGATTTTTTCCCTATTCCTTATATATGTGAATGACCTTTCAAATAACATACACCACGCCGAATTCGTACTTGTTACAGTAGATACTAATCTTATAACAAAGCGCATTAGAGAGAAATCAACCGAAAAGATAGTTAATGATGTTGCACAAAGAATTAAGTGGTCCTCTGAAAATGAACTTCCTATATTTTGAGAAAACACGCTATATTCAGTTCTGTACAACAGATAGTCATACTAACAACTGGTATAGCATATGAACAACAGTCGCTAAACAGGGTAGAATGTTCCAAATTGTTCAGCTACTTTTGCTCTTTGTATAACTGCTAGTCTTGGAAACAAATTGATCAATCTCTTGAAGTATTTTGCGCCACAGTAATGTGTTATGTGGATTACAAACGAGAGCCTCGACTGTGCTCTGTGTTCTCCGGCGCGGCCAGCAACACGCTATGGTTTGCTCTCCTGGTTTGCTATGGTGGCGCATGTGGCCAGTTTATTCAGCAAAATACAGGAATTGAAGGCGTGATGCCTCTGTCACAGATCTTCCAGGTTCGTAAGAATTGTGGAAACTCGTCGCAGCTTCAAATGTGAAAGGAAACTTTAGATTCTGAAAGTATTAATGTATTACTTCTGTAAATGCAGACCGGCAAGGCGTCCTCTACAAAAATGAAACATTGTTTTCAGATCTGACGAATAATTTAAGACGTTTTGGTCTTATGTGAAGTAACCAAATGCGTTCAGTGACCATAGTGGCACCGGAACGGAGGCTGACACACAGAGGGCCGAAATACTGTATACGATCTTCAGAAATTGTTTCGCTGTCGAAGGTCTTTATACGATTCCGCCTTTCATTCATCGCACGAATGCAGAAATGCCAGATACTGAGATAAATGGAAGAGAGAAAGGGAATCAGCGAAATCACCCACCAGAGGAAAGGCATCAGGACATGGCGAGATACTTGTATAATTCTACACAGGTTATGCGAAGGAATCCACCAATAGCTTCTCGTAGGTTCCTGTGACAATCAAGCGTTCCAAGAGACGGGAAAAGCGTACACGTCATTCCAGTTTTCAGGATGAGTTGTGACAACAGACTCTCATAATTATAGGTCTATATCACTGCTCAATCTGTTGCACAATACATTTTATGCTCGCATATTATGACGTTTTTGGGGCCGTAAATCTCGTCTACAGGAATCAACATAGATTCCGTAAACAGCGACCCTGTGAAACTCAGGTCTTTCTGTTCTTCCGTGAGATCCAGAAGCCGCCCATGCTGATACCGTTTCTTGCCTTCTGCAAGACGTTCGATACAGTTCTGCTCTGTCGCGTACTGAACAAAATACAAGCTTAAGGAATATAGGAACTGCTTTGTCACTTCCTAGCAGATAGAATGTCCGTAGCAGGGCGTAACCATCAGTTGTGAAAGTAGCTTCGGTAATCTTTCGGAGACATTATTATTCACGCTATATACCAAAGATGCGATAGAAAACGTACAAGCTCTATGAGGTTGTTCGTGCAGGATGCCGTTTTACTTAGGAAAATAGCAACGCCAGAAAATTCTAGCGAAACGCCAGAAGACGTACAGAGGATCGATGCTTGGTGTTGCTACAGTACACTCACACACTGAGCACAAACAAGCGGGAAGACCCGTTGTCATTCAATTACACGATTGGCGACCAACTACTGGATACAATCTTTAAAAAATACAGACTCTAAAATGTAACTCATGCACGGAAGAGATGGCTTACAGAAGCCATGTTCGGGCGCTTCTCGAGTCCAGCTCTTCAATCTGGGATCGTTTAATAGAAGAGGTAGGAAAGATCCCAAGACTGTGTATGTGAAAAGTACCGTCTGACAGAAAGTGTGACTCTATGCTATTGATAGACAGGTCGTTTCCTTTCGTTGTAGAGATAGAGGTCATAAAGGTGAATTTACCGAGATCGGGTGGAACGTGCGACAACAGGCTGTAAAAAACAGAGGGACGAGTTTAGAAGGTAGAAACACTGACCAACCTCACAGACTGGAGTCTAAAAGCAATTTACCCTTCTTCCCTTCTGTGTACAGGCTCTTTATACGCTGGCGACCATCACGTAGTATTCTTCTTTGTTCTCGCCTGTTCTAATAAATTTTGCAATATCTTTGACGTCGATCCGCCCTCGGAGATTCGGCGACAATAAACTCTTTTGCGATCAAGATCACGATTTCCATCTATTTTTCTTCAGTGTACAGTTGCACGGAACTGTGAAAGGATTGTCCAAAATACGCTGATTTCCTGCTTTTGATGATGGTTATGAATTAAAGATACGTACTAGCACGGTGCAGGAGTGCTTCATTGGTCATATGATCTATCCATAAAATCTTTAGCATGTTGTGATGCGTCAATATTCCAAAGCCCCTCCGTCTTTTCATGAATCAAATTTTAATTGGCCAAGATTCTGCTCCAGACAGAAGTAACACCAACAAACAGATTTACAAGGTGCTCTACTGTTCTCTGTTCCGATTTCTTGTGTGTGGTGCAAAGTACTGAACAGCTGTTTGCTGTGTGTTTTTTTTACACTGTTCCGCAGTTTGTCGTCTGGAGCAATAAGAAAACGCAAAAGTTGTGTAGTGTATAAGTAAACTTTCCATACAGTCAAAAAAACAATGGATTGTAAACTATTTTCTATCTGGTTATGGTTTTAATTATTTACCTCTAAATTGTTAGTATAGATTCCACCAAACACGACAGAAGTAATATAAGTAAGTGTTATGTTAAACCTGGTGAAACATTTTTTCCCTATGCAGGACATTGTTATCCACGGTATCATTGCTGGATCACGATTGGTTCCCAGAAGTAATGTTATCTGCATCTGTAGCGATACTCACAATCCACCTTATGGTGCGTGGCGCAGGGTACCCCGTACCTCTACTAGTCATCTCCTTTCCTGCTCCACTTGCAAATACTATGAGCCCTAATTTCTCATATCTTATCTTCGTGATCCTTACGCGCAATATATGTTGGAGGTAACAGAATCCTTCTGTAGACAGCTTCAAATGCTCGTCCTCCAAATTTTCTAAATGGTGTTCCTCGAAAAGAATGTCGCCCTCCCTCTAGGGATTACCATTTGAGTTTCCGAAGAATCTACGCAACACTTGCGTCTTGTTCGAACCTACCAGAAAAAAATCTAGCAGCCCGCCTCTAAATTGCTTCGATGTCTTCCTCTAATCCGACTTGGTACGGATCCCAAACACTCGAGCAGTACTCGAGAATAGGTCGCAGCAGCGTCCTATATGCCGTCTACTCTACAGAAGAACCACACTTTCCTAGATCTCCCCCAATAAACCAAAATCGACCATTCGTCTTTCCTACTACAATCCACACAAGCTAGTTCCATTTCATACCGCTTTGCAACGCTATGCCCAGCTATTTAAACGACGTGACTGTGTCGAGCGTGACACTACTAATGGTGTATCCGAACATTACGGGTTTGTTTTTCGTACTCATCCAAATTAACTACCATTTTTCTACATTTAGAGCAGGCTGCCATTCATCACACCAACTAGAAATGTTGTCTAAGACAACCTGTAACCTCCTCCAGTCACTCAACTTAAACATCTTACCGTACACCTCAGCATCATCAGCAGACAACTGCAGATTACTGGGTACCCTGCCAGCTTATTCATTTATGTATATAGAAACTAATAGCGGTCCTATCACACTTCCCTGGGGCATTCCTGACGATAGTCTTTTCTCTGATGAACATTTGACGTCAAGGACAACATACTGCCATCTATAACTTAACAAGTCCTCGAGCTATTCACATATCAGTGAACCTATTCCATGTCCTCGTACCTTCTTTAACAGCCTGCAGTGGCTACCGTGTGAAATGCTTTCTGGAAATCTAGAAATATGGAATCTACCTGTTGCCTTTCATCCATAGTTTGCAGTATACCATCTGACAAAAGGGCAAGCTGGGTTTCATACGAGCGATGCTTTCTAAAACCATGCTGATTCGTGGACATAAACTTCTCGGTCTCAAGAAAATTTATTATATGCGAACTGAAAATATGTTAAAAGTTTCCGCAGCAAACCGATGTTAGGGACATTAGCCTGTAATTTTGCGGGTCCTTTCTTTTCCCTTGTACACAGGAGTCACTTGCACATTTTTATTGTCGCTTAGGACTTCGCGCTGGGCCAGAGATTCGCGATAAACGCAAGCTAAGTAAGGGGTCAATGCTATAGAGTACTCTTTGAAAAACCGAAGTGGGATTTTATCCTGACCTGATGACTTATTAGTTTCCAACTCCTTCAGTTGTTTCTCTACGCCAAGGATGCTTATTATTATGTCGTCCATACTGGAATCTGTTCGAGGGCCAAAGGACGACATGTTTGTACAATTCTCCTGCGTGAACGATTTCTTAAACGTGAAATGTAAAACTGCGGCTTTCGTTTTGCTATCGTCAACTGCCACACCAGACTGGTCGACAAGTGACTGAATGGAAGCCTTAGACCCACTTAGCGATTTTACATAGAGCCAGAATTTTCTCGGTTTAACGAGAATTTCACTCTCATTTAAGTATATGGCCGAAAGAGTCAACCTTCAGGAATTGTGAAACGAACCCTGTCGTCCAGGACCGGATGCCACAAAGGGTGCAGATTTACCACGAGATGGTGAAACTCACAGGTGTCTATTGTCTATCGAGGCCTAAGCGCTGTAGTGTGCGAGTGAGACAGACGAGAACCTATGTCATAGGGAAACCCAGCAGAAGGCTTTTGTGGCCAAGGAAACGTAGCAGTGTTAAATATGCCAGACCCAAGATCGGCCATAAAGGGAAACATTTATGAAAACTATAATTCTGTAGTAATTCAGGGAATCAAGCTACAGTAATTTTAATCTGCGATCCTCCATAAATTTTCATGGTGATCCCAATAAAACTTGAATATTGATCGTATCTATAATAATTTAGGATTTGCTTTTAAAATGAAATTCACAAGTTTTGTAACAAAGACCTGAATGCTAAAGTCTGATCGCTTTAGTCGATCTTAACGATCGACATTTCATATAAAAGAGCAGCATTAAAATTACAAACGTTGTAAATATCTACTATGTGATTTTATTTCTTTAAAAGATGCAGTAAGTATAATTATCAGCATTTTCAGTTAAGCATCAGATCATCATTTCCTCCACGCAAAACACATTGAACGATAACAGCATGACACCTTATTCAATCATTACGTAATACAATATTTGATGATTAAATCAAGACCCTAAGCTGCCGACAGGCGTTGATATTCATCAACGAGGACAGAATATTTGCTGTAATAGAATATTTGTTGTAAGGTTTAGTGCATAATAGTTACTTTTGTTCTTTATTTATTTATCCGAAAGCACATTGGTGCAAGACTACTAGCCGTGACATTACAAATTAAGAAGAAAATTGTATTGGTTTTATGTAAAAAATTTAACGTTTATTATGTAATGGATATTATTCTTATTTTATTTAGAACGTGAAAGTGGTCAAGCTTTGATTATTTAAATGTGTTAAAATGTAAAATAATGTAGAATAAGCTGTAGCCAATCAGATGGATGGCTTCAGGAAAGGGAACTGCCCTAGTCAGCTGAGCGAGGATATTCGGCGCGCGGGAACGCTGCTGGGGACGGGCAGAGGGACAGTGTGGCTGGAGACACCAAAGTGGACAGTGCTGGAGCAGACGGGAAAGCGGACGGTCGGTCTTTAGGTAGCGAGGAAGTGAAACGACTTAGAAAAATTCGCGTTGTGTGGTATCGAGGGGCTTGGTCTTTCAGCGGTGAGCAGCCACGCGCCTCGTGTCAACTCAAACTTTCCGTGTAGTTTAGGAGGTGGAATATTGGACTTGTGTTTCGCTATGCGATTGTGAATGATCGAACTGTATCAAATACAATGCGCTCGGGTGTAACAGTAACTCTAAATACGACCACTTTCGCTATTAGTTTGCTTTCTGAATAAACATCATTCTAACCCAATCGCAACTGTGTGGCTTACATATCTTATGGATCGTTAATTTAGTTCCCGATATTATGATTACTGTTATTATACGCTACATTAACTTTGCATTTCATAAACTTGCCATCAGACAGACAATTTAACCAAAGGGTACAAGTGTCTGATTTAGGGCGTGTAATGCGACGCATGCGGTTCAACCCCTAGACGACTTTGAGCCATGACATTTCGACCAAGAGGAACCGCATATGAGCCCGAACATCTTTGGGATGTTAGCTCGCAGTTGAGCGTGGAAGTTGTATATCTTTTCACAGACGTCCGAATCTCTGCTAACCTTCTGTTGTCGTTATTTGCGCCTTCTCCTTTGAAGTGAGAGTGCAACCGCCTCAGCTTCGTAAGCATTTTTCGAAACTCATTATAAGCTATGGTGGGTCTTTTCGGTCCTCAATCCACTTACAAGACAGATGATTCTACACACCACGATTTAAAATCTGCTTTACCTTTTCCCATAATTCCTCTACGTCCATATTACTGGAACTGAGCGATGTCAGTTCGCTGTCTAAATAAGATGCTGACAACTGCTTATCTACTCTTTCTAGCAGAAATACTCCCCTAGCCTTCTTAACTGATTTATTAACTTTCATAACCATAGTTGCTATAATGGCTACATGATCGTGAATCCTCGTTTCTATACTGAGGTTGTCGATAACGTCCGGCCTATTTATAGCTACAAGATGTAGTGTATTTCCATTGCTTGCGGGCTGCCGAACTAACTGCTCAAGACAGGTTTCAGCAAAGGTGTTCAGAAGTATTTCGCATGACTGTCTGTCTGTACCCTCAGCGATGAATCGATAGTCATGTCAGTCTATGCCCGGTAGGTTAAGGTCACGTCCAACTAGCAATGCATAAGTTAAGCTACTGACCATAGATATTCCTTGAATGATTCTAGAACTGTCACAGCAGAATCGTGTTGTAGTTAAAAACATCCAGAAATTAACTTGGTTTCACGTAGACATGTTATATGCGACCAGATAACTTCATAATCACATTCAACTTCGACCTCAATAGAGCAAATATTTTTTGAACTGCAATGAACACTCCTCCACCTATGGCCTCTTATCTGTCTTTCCGATAAATGTACGATGAGTCGCTAAATATCGCAGCTGTTTCCACTTCGAATTTCAGCCAGCTCTCAGTCCCAAGATTAATCTGAGCGAGAGAACTTTCCTGGAGGGCAGTAAATTCAGGAACTTTGTTACGAATACTTGGACAATTTACTGATAAAATTTTGACAGTCTAAGTGTCTTTACTCTGAACGTGGTCTGACTTCCCCTTCTGCGTATCGACTGGGGAGTGTCTGTCAAACTACCGCCCAGCCTAAAAAATCCCCACACCACAAGTAATCTGCTGCCCAAGTAGCTGCTTCCTTTGTGTTGTGCATCCCTGACCTATGAACTAGTTTCCTACAAATCTCCAGCCGATTACGTAAATCTAGAAATCTGCAGCCATGATCGCCACAGAGTCGACGAATCCTTTGGTTGAGACCCTCCACTTGGCTGCAAACCAAAGGACCTTGACCATTTCTGGGAACAATGCTGCAAACTGCGGACTCTGCTTGGACCCTACGTGTGAGCCCAGCAGCCCTCGCCACTTCAGCCAGCTACCTGTATGAACTGAAGTTGGCCACAGAGCTCTTGCGACAGACGTCGTTAGTGCCGAAGTGAGTCACGGCTTGCAGATGACTGCACCCTACACGCCCGTTAGTCGCAGCCAACGTCGCCTCCACATTTCGGATGACGCCCACTGACAGACATACCGAGTACACGTTGGCTTTCTTTCCAGTCCCGAATGCCATCTGCCTAAGGGGCTCGATAACGCGCCCCATGTGCCCTCTCATAACCTTCTGAAGGAGCGGGCACCTGCTCACTCTCATGGTGAATGGGCGAGGCCAGACCACCAGCCTCTGCACTGGCCCTTCACCACGAGCGACGCGAACGCGTTACCACCTACCACTCGCTCTGCCCTGAGGGCGGAACCATCGCGTCGGGTAAACTAGGAGGTGCCTCGGTAGCAAGATCCATTGGGGAAACAAGCGACGCCTGAAGTATCGTAATGCGATGTGCCAGATTCAACGCCACCGCTACCCCCTGGAGCAGCAGCCTGAATGTTGCTAACCGTAGCCACAAGCGCATTCAGCTGTTTGCAAACTGCAGCCAGATCCTCCTGGGTCTGCACATAGCATGCACACATCCACCCATCCTAGCAAGACTAACTAAAAAAGCAAACTGCAAAAGGAGAAAAATCCTAGATATGCAACTTGCTACCCTCCTGGTGTGTCACCAATGGACGCTGATGGCTCTGTGAGCTATGTAGTTAGCTGTTCAAAAGAAACGAAAACTGTCCTACAGGCTGTCCGAATTTACACTTACAAAATGCGTGTTTACACCTCTTAAACGGAAATATACAAGAAATCTTAGAAATAGCCTACAAGGAAAAGACAGCAAAACACACCTGTATTAAGTAAAAGAACCAATGTATCAAATAGGCTACAGTCATTCCCTGTTAAGTAAATTACTCCTGTAAATGCAGTTAGTATATTGTGTGTTGTTGTTGTGGTCTTAAGTCCAATGACTGATTTTATGCAGTTCTCCATGCTACTCCATCCCGTGCAAGCCATCTCCGAGTAACTAATGCAACCTACATCCTTCTGAATCTGTTTACTGTATTCATCTCTTGGTCTGTCTCTACGATTTTTAACCCCCACACGTCCCACCAATACTAGACTGGTGATTCCTTGACGTCACAGAATGTCCTACCAACCGTTCCCTTATTCTAGTCAGGTTGTGCCACAAATTTCTTTGCTCCCCAATTCTATTCAGTACCTCCTCATTAGTTACGTGATCTAGCCATCTAAACTTCAGCATTCTTCTATAGCACCAAATTCCAAAAGCTTCTATACTCTTCATATAGAAGCTGTTTATCGCCCATGTTTCACTTCCACACATGGCTACACTCCATACAAAAACTTTCAGAAAATACTTCCTGACACGCAGATCTATACACGATGTTAACAAATTTCTCTCCTTCGGAAATGTTTTTCTTTGCATTGCTAATGTACATTTAATATCTTCTTTATTTAGGTCATCATCATTTATTTTGCTGCCAAAATAACAAAACTCATCTACTACTTTAAGTATCTCATTTCCAAAAATAAGAGACCGAAGTTAAAAAATGAAAACTGGAGTACTTGGCGAAAACAATTGCCAAGGAGGACGAAAACTGGAAAAAGGACGAGCCATTGCAGATGTGCAGGCAATACTTACAAAATACATTAAACACAGTATATGGACAAACCTAGATACTCCTCTCTTCCAGGAGTGGTAATTCTGCAAGGTTCGCAGGGGAGCTTCTGAGAAGTTTGGAAGGTAGGAGACGAGGTACTGGCAGAAGTAAAGCTGTGAGGACGGGGCGTGAGTCGTGCTTGGGTAGCTCAGTTGGTAGAGCACTTTCCCGCAAAAGGCAAAGGTCTCGAGTTCGAGTCTCGGTCCGGCAGACAGATTTAATCTTCCAGGAAGTTTCACTACTGAGAAATACAAAATATCTGCATCCACTGTAAATGACAATGGAAAATAGTTATAAATTGGTGTACTTGAAGAAAATGATGGATTGATGGACTAACAGCATTTAAGGCTACACTAAAATATGATAATAAATATCCACTCCCATTTCGGTCTGCCTAAAGAGGATAGTTACATTGTATCTACACGTTGTGGATGGGACAATGTGTATCTGACAACAGAAAATCCATTTTCAGATTTTAAAACTGATGGAATAACCACATTTAACAGCCCTTTGTTTGCTACAGTTGTAAACGTGAAGTTATAGACAGAAATTCTACGGGAATGTGGAAGAGAAAAGTTGGTAGTACGCATTCAAAATGATGTGTTATGCTTTAACAATAGTATAAGGCAAGAAATAATAGGCAAAATTAAAGTCCCCAAGTGTTCTCAGCTAAAAATTTGCGAGAAAGAATGGAGCTAATTATTAAAGCCATAGAGGAAAGAAATGAGATATGTAATAGAATTCGACAACATATCTTCTTTGTACGCGCTGAATTACTGGCTGCAGGAAGAATTACATGATTGAGATTTAGATTTAAATTCTAAGTTAAAAATGAAGCTGAATCTTATTGAAACTTCACAAACTGACTTGTTCATCACCATATTATAGCAAAATTGTAACAGTTTACCCGATATATCGTTTTGTTACAGAATACTATGACAAATTGCCCTATACATCGGTATGTTACTGCATAATTGTAGCAAAATTACCCCATACATCGTCATGTTACAGCAAAATTGTAAGAAAGTGCTAGTCCTCGGCACCTGCAGGTAGGAAACTGGCATAGCAGGTGTGCCTAGAGGCAGGTGACTAAGGCTACATTCTCAATAAATATAGGCGGGTGCCACTGAGGATACTGCCGAACTGGATAACCTTACAATGACCCTTTGTCATTGTATTCATGCATGTGTCAATGTGACACCCCTCCACGATCACCCCACAGGAGGGTGTGAAACAGGAGGGATAAAAAACCATATGCACTCTTTGATGCTTCGGATCACGTTCAAATTTCGTCGAATAGTTTTGAAAAGACTGTAGTGGTTTCACCTCGTATACCGAAGCGAAAACTGCGGTCGCACTACCCTCACATTCAGCGATACTGATAACGCAAAACGTCCTTAGAAACGGGCTGGAATGTCAGGGGGCGTCAAGAACGTCTTCCTGTTTCTCATACTGTCGTTTTAAGGGGGGTAGGACATCAAACGGGCCAACTTGGAGCAGGAGAGGCACCACTGAACATTTTCATTTCCATTGTCTACACTTTTACAAAACAATTCGTAAAACGTTGTCAGTATGACCAGGAAGGATTCAGCATTCACACTCTTAGCAGTGGAAGTTCGAAAACACATGAAATAATTTTTTTTTAAATGTGACATTTCTTCATTTTTTTCGCTTGCTAATGGCAGCATTTGTTGCTGTAGGTACACTTTTCTTCATAAATAAGAGAGATTTTTCAATGAATTTTGCACAGCATACCAACCATACTTAAAGGTGTATAAAACTCTAGAAGTTTCCAAATCTATTAAAAACTGTGGTAAAAATTGAGGTAATTAACTATAAAATTTGTGTTTTTTCTAAACATGAAGTTTAAAATATAACAGTTTAATCATTTTTTCATAAATTAAATAGATTCTAAAGTTTCATACACCTGTGAGTATGGTATGTATGCTGTGCAAAATTCATCGAAGAATCTCTCTAACTTATGAGGAAAAGTGTACCAATAGCAACAAATGCAGCCATTAGTAAGTGAAAAAATGATGAAATTTTGCACGTAAAAAATTTATTTTCTTATGTTTTCGAACTTCAGCTGCAATGGGTGTGAATCCTGAATCCTTCCTGGTGATGCTGGCAAAGTTTGATGAATTTATTTGTAAAAGTATAGACACTGGAAATTAAAATGTCCTGTGATGCCTCTCCTGCTCCAAGTCGCCCGTTTGACGTCCTACCCTCCTTAAACCACGGAATGTGCGCGAATCAACGTCCCACATTGACGCCCCTTATGCCACTCCTTGAGGCCTTTCCGAGTCGATTCTGAGCGGGGTATGTTTGAAATGTTTTCCTCGGCCACTCATAAGAAATCCGCGTGATTTCAATGCTGATCACGCAGTTCTGACGTCCATCGCAGGGGCTTGAAGTGTGAGTAAGAGTGTCTGTGACAGCCTTCTCGTTGCGTGACACGTTCAGAATGTGACGCCATTACTCGTCACATGAACTTGTGAGCTTCTTCCGCAGGTGTCGACACCTTGGTGCTTGAATCGTCGTCCGGCCCGAGAGTGACGTCCACGGCGCCACGCTGTTGCACCATTACAGAGAAAGGTTGTAGGCGTCTTTGAGCCAAATTTAAAAATTATGCGTCGCAGTGGGAGACAATTACGGGGCTTCGAAAAAAACCTTCTTTCATTCTGTCGCGCAGGGTGATAATATTAATGAAACGCCGATTATTTTGTGAAAAAGACGTATTTTACAGGAGGAAACTATTTCACTAAGACACGGAAAGCCGACCTGAAACGAGCCGATAAATGTAAGCCTGTGACGCTTTCACCCTTCACTCATCGAATCAGCTAGCATCTGCCTCCAGCCACTGAGACTTGGACAACTCGAGTAACTTCTACAAATGTTCCCAAAAACCACGGACTGTCGAGCTAAATGTCGAGAGTGTTGTCTCCTTACCTCAGTGGGGAACACATGTGCGTAATTTCATCCAAGTCACAACTACAGACTTCCCACTGACAGTACACTGTTTATATAAGTGAAATAAAATTCTGGTCTCTTACTTGAAATATTAATAACTCCACGGTATTTTCGCTATTGTCCGAACTCATCACATGGGTGAATGTAATATCTCACATAGGACTGCACGCCTATATCACCGTTTTCTGTCTACGATCAGTTGCATTCTGTTTTAACCAGCAATCTGATGAACCATTTCTGAGAAGTGGTACTAACACCCAAATTTCGCCCAAAAATACATAATAGAAACCACATTGAAAATAATTAACAGTGCGCCTAGTATAATTCAGAACAGGTCCAATGAAATGACGGGAAGTGTCTCAGTTGAGATATAGCAACGTTTTGTTCTCATAACATGTAGTTCAGTGCTCCTCATAATTCCACATTTATCAAAGTAGTCTGCTCAAACTATGAAATGCAAGACGTAAGTAGTGTTAACGTTATGGGACTTCATATACCACCTTAACTGGAAAATCCATGAACTAGAACTGACGAGGCACCTCAATTCAATTACATTTGCAGTGTACATGACTACTGCCATAGGTGATTTGAAACTGAAGAAACTGATTTGTCCCCCATATTTCCATTCACTAATGGGTTACGGCATCATTTGTGGGGGGAAATCAACTTCCGGGGGATAGTACCTTCAGAATTCAGAAGCATATTGTAAGAATTGACTTTATTTTAAGAACTCCCTGGAGTAGTCTCTTCAGAAACTGGTTATTTTGACAACTACTTCACAATACATTTATTTATTAACCTCCTTTGTTATTACGAACCGTTCTCTTTCCTCAAGAAATAGTGAAATGCATGAATGCGATACTAGTACCAAAAACAAACTCTACAAAGATTTCGAACGGTACACATGTATTCAGCAATCTGCCAAAGCATATTAAATGTATTATGAGTAATGTGTTATATTAGCACTGTAATACAACATCAGTTCATAATGCTAATCTATTCCTTTTAAATAAAATGTACATAACTGACATTTATCAACGTTCCAGAGACCCCTCCCCGTTGTCCAATTATTCGTGTGTTGCAGATGGAGTGACTGACAGACTGACAGTCACAGGAAATGAAGCATGTAATATAAGGTAAGGTATGATTCAAGTATAATGTAAGCAATAGTGATTAATTTAGTTTCCTTATCTCCGCTTGTCGCTGTAAACTATCTGTCTCCTGGAAAATGTGTGTTTCCGATATACGTTCCACATTTTGTAAATATCCCTTCTTTTCTGTGAACACTTCGTGAGCTACCTACTGTTTAAGTATTTCAACTTTACATATTTTATATATGATTAGTCTTAGTAATTAATTTCTCAGATCGTGGGTTTACGCAGGCTGATCTTGGAGTTTCATATAAATACTCTAAATAACAAAAGGAAAAGGGAAATCCCACACTTACATCCTTACGCTGGCATTCGACGTGCCATTTCCGCTGTAATGTCCAAACTTGACCTATACAGCTTGACCCCACTTCTTACCAGAGTTCGAAAAATCTACAACAGACCCAATAAAGCCTCTGGTATAGACACTTCATTCGTTTTCCAACAAAAGTATCGATAACTGTCTTCGAAACGATATTAGAGATCTACCTCGAAATTGAAAAGTCGCGGGATCGAGTCCTGATGGGAAAACAGAATATTTCAGTCTGTCTTTGACATAGTCTTCACCTCTCAGTGATTTGAAATTTCACCAGAAACGACATGTGGTTCGGATTCCACGTTCAACTGTAGGCCCCCTTTTCCCAGTAGCATTACTGATTACTGGGATAGATGAAGGACTCTTAAATCGCAGAAGTGGCACCCAATTGAAAGACTTGCGTCAGGCTGTTGAGCCACATGGAATTATTATTACAGATCTACCGCTGTGCTGAGACCTCACGAGATAGGCGATGTGTCTTCACCACTCGCGCCAGTCTCGGGAAAGAATCAATTAGATAGGTCTCAGATCTCAGGCTGCAGTCACGTTCGGGTCAAATCAATGACCTGGACTGTAGATTGCTACTGGGATGGCCTCTTTCACCTGGCTGACAATTACTCCTGGGATACACACAGAATTACCTCAGGTCCTTTACCGTCCCTTGTCGTTATTCTAAGAGTGACCATCACGTTCCCCTACGTTCGTGCTACTCACAACTTGGAACCTAATGTTTCTTCCCTGTGGCTGCCCAGAGCAGAGACCCTTCCTGATGTACGATAGCCTAGCGTGCTGACTGTCTCAGCATCAGCAGGAGACAATGCTTCAAAGCTATTCGTTACAAGCGTGGGTATAGCCTTTCGGTCATCTGCCACACACATGTGTTCTCCGAAAACTGCTCCTGTGCTTGGCCCGCCCTGTCAACAACGTCCAGATGATCGCTTGGTGCTGGATCACGATCTCTCTGACCACACCGGCGGCAGTATCTGCCCCAAGTTGAGTGGGGCTACATATCTGGACTCTTCGGCTACTTATGAACAATTGAAATGACATCCCATAAATTACGGGAAAGTATCTGGACTCGGGTGTACAATTTTTTGTTGTTGTAGTTGTCATTACGAAGACTGGTTTGATACAGCTCCCCGTGCTTGCATATCTTGTGCAAGGCTTTCCACATTTTCATTAACACTGGACCTTGCACCTGTTTGAACCTAGCTGCTTTACTTTCTTATAGTTTTGACACGCCCACACTCACCTAAATAGCCAAAGCAACTACTTTTTGGTGTCTCAGCACCTGTTTATTACTCCCCACCCACCTAATCTTCCGTATTCTTTTGTGGCTCTTAATTTCAAACGCTTCAATTCCCTTCTTGTCGGAGCCGCCTACAGACCACGTTTCATTTCCATATAGAGATTCAGTCCAGACAACTACATTCACAAAAGACCTCCTAAAACTTAAATGTACATTCAGTGCCTACGTAGCCTACTGTTCAGTAAAGCTTTTCTCCTTATTGCCTCTGCATTCGAGAGTTATTTCGCTGCGTAAACAATAAAACTCGCGTGCTGCTTTCAGCGTCTAAACTACTTTCCTGAGCATCACTTGCCTTTTTTTCATTACACTCCACTGTTCTTGTAACCTGTTTTCAAGGCACTATCAGTAACGTTCAACTGATCTTTCATGTCCACAGCCGTCACTGGCTGCATTACAGTATCATCGACACTCCTTAAAGTTTTCTTTTCTTTTTCCTGAACTTTAGTTCCCTTTCCGAATAGCTCTTAGTTTTCTTTAATGCGCACTCAGTGTGCAGATTGAGTCACATGGGGGATACGTTGCAACATAGTCTCAGTTCTCAATTACTTAATTTTGTGAGAGATGGCAAAGGACTTAGAACAGCAGTTTAACGGAATCGATAGCGTCTTCAAAAAATTTTATAAAATGAATTTCAGCAACGGTAAAACAAGGCTCATGCAATGCAGTCGAGTTAAATTAGGCGATGCTGAAAGAACTGGTATACGAAATGATACACTAAACGTAATAGACAGCAAAATAACTACCGATGGCCAATGCAGAGGGAACATAAACAGATTGGTAATGGGAAGAAAAGCACTCCTGAAAAAGATGTATTTGTTAACATTGAATATAAATTTAAGTGTTAGGAAGTATTTGCTGAAGGTATCTGTATGGAGTGTAACCTTGTACGGAAGTGAAACGTGAAAATACACAGAAAGAAAACAAGAGAATAGAGGCTTATAATTTTATGTTGGCAGAAGAGCCAAAACCGTGTTGCTAGTGGAGGCCGAAATGCACGCGTTTTAGCTCACGCAGGCTGGAGTGAAGAGGGAAGAACTATACTGACGTGAGGTCCGGAACATGACAAGGAATTAGAATTCAGAAAGCAGACGTAATTAGTTTGATACTTAACTTTAATCCATTAATGATGAACGTCGCTCTTGACAGTACATGATTCACAATATTATCTGTTCAGAATACATTCATAGTAACTGAATATGGCGCCTTGCCAGGTCGTAGCAAATGACGTAGCTGAAGGCTATGCTAAACTGTCGTCTCTGCAAATGAGATCGTATGTAGACAGTGAACCATCGCTAGCAAAGTCGGTTGTCCAACTGGGGCGAGTGCTAGGGAGTATCTCTAGACTAGACCTGCCGTGTGGCGGCACTCGGTCTGCAATCACTGATAATGGCGACACGAGGGTCCGACGTATACTAACGGACCGCGGCCGATTTAAAGGCCTAGCAAGAGTGGTGTCTGGCGGTGACACCACATATAAAATATGCTCCTACAGGAGAATGCTGAAGATTAGATGGAGAGATCAAACAACTAAAATAGACGTACTGAATCGAATTCGATAAAAAAGAAATTTATGACTCTACCTGATTAAAAGATGGGATTGGTTGATAAAAGGCATCAAGGAATAGTCAGTTTGATAACAGAGGGAAGTGTGGAAGGTAGAAATTACAGAGGAAGACAACAGCTTGATTACGGCAAGCAGGTTCTAATGGATGTAGGTTGCAATAGTTATGCAGAAATTAGGAGCCTTTCCCGGGATACAGAACTAGGAAGGGTTGTATCAAACTAGTCTTCAGGCCGAAGACGACAACAAAAAGTAAGTAGATACGAACGACAATAGTGTGACTATTTATCAGCAGTGGAAGGCCACGTCCACTACAGTTCTGGTAGACATGTCTCAGCTTATAGAGCGCGGGAGCATCATGTGTAAAGCCTACTCCGTTTTGGAAAGGTATAAGTTGTTTTCCGTGAAGAAAATCGCCTCTGTCATATGACGGTAATTGTCGCATCCAAACATGTTAAATACTCCATTTTTCCATGTGTGATTAGTTTTTCTGATAAATATTACGAAATATTGTAGCCGACACAAAGCGATGTTTTAAAGAGCTCGGAAAACTGTATTTTATAAGTCCTACGTTTTATTGCCTCCCACGTCAGAGGTTGGATTTTGAGTGCCGCTATACGCCATTTGCAATCCAACATCTTCAAATTTAGAACTTATTTCAGAAATATAGGTGAATCAAAAATCATTCACAAATACCATCAACCATTTTCTTTACTTAAATCCCTCTAGAATGTTTCTAAATCCTGTATTGCTAACATTGTTCAAGACAAGGAAATGTTACCACACTGCGGCCATGGGTCAAATGATTTGATTCCTTCAGAAAAACATGTAGCACATACTCAAGGGTTTGTACATTTATATCACTCACGAAGTTGTGTGGCGAAAGTAATTCTGTAAGAGCTATCGATTCTCCACGTCCCCGTTCAATTTGCGAATGGTGCGTGATAAGGACGACTATCGATGAGCCTCATTTTGAGCTCCAAATTCCCTGATTTTCTCGTCGTGCTTGTTTTTCGAGACGTATGTGCGAGGAAGAACGAGGCTTCTGTCACTGTTATTTGCTGAGCATCTCTCCTGGTTACTAAGCGATCCCATGACAAAACGTGCTACTCGTCGTTCTATCTTTTTATGCCACACTAGCTGCTTACCCGACGTTGCCTGGGTATGTATTTAGTCCAGTCTGTTAGCCCATCTCCTCCTATGCCCCCTTTCTGTCCATTTCTTCTTCTTTGCTTTTTCTGTCTATCTGCTCTACCTCCTCTGTCCATCTCCTCCTCCGCCCTCTCTCTGTCCATTTCTTCTTTTTTGCTTTCTCTGTCTATCTGCTCTACCCCCTCTGTTCATCTTTTCCTCCGCCCTCTCTCTGTCCATTTCT
The DNA here is from genome assembly GCF_023897955.1 of Schistocerca gregaria. Lineage (NCBI taxonomy): Eukaryota > Metazoa > Arthropoda > Insecta > Orthoptera > Acrididae > Schistocerca > Schistocerca gregaria. The sequence continues at coordinate 853,095,414 of NC_064931.1, read as the reverse complement.
TCTTCTTTGCTTTCTCTGTCTATCTGCTCTACCCCCTCTGTTCATCTCCTCCTTCGCCCTCTGTCTGTCCATTCTCCTTCTTTGCTTTCTCTGTCTATCTGCTCTACGCCCTCTGTTCATCTCCTCCTCCGCCCTCTCTCTGTCCATTTCTTCTTCTTTGCTTTCTCTGTCTATCTGCTCTACCCCCTCTGTCCATCTCCTCCTCTGTTCTCTCTCTGTCCATTTCTTCTTCTTTGCTTTCTCTGTCTATCTGCTCTACGCCCTCTGTTCATCTCCTCCTCCGCCCTCTCTCTGTCCATTTCTTCTTTGCTTTCTCTGTCTATCTGCTCTACCCCCTCTGTTCATCACCTCCTGTGCCCTCTCTTTGTCCATTTCTTCTTCTTTGCTTTCTCTGTCTATCTGCTCTACGCCCTCTGTTCATCTCCTCCTCCGCCCTCTCTCTGCCCATTTCTTCTTCTTTGCTTTCTCTGTCTATCTGCTCTACACCCTCTGTTCATCTCCTCCTCCGCCCTCTCTCTGTCCATTTCTTCTTCTTTGCTTTCTCTGTCTATCTGCTCTACCCCATCTGTCCATCTTCTCCTCCGTCCTCTCTCTGCCCATTTCTTCTTCATTCCTTTCTCTGTCTATCTGCTCTACCCCCTCTGTTCATCTCCTCCTCCGTCCTCTCTCTGTCCATTTCTTCTTCTTTGCTTTCTCTGTCTATCTGCTCTACCCCATCTGTTCATCTCCTCCTTGTCCTCTCTCTATCAATTTCTTCTTCTTTGCTTTCTCTGTCTATCTGCTCTACCCCATCTGTCCATCTTCTCCTCCGTCCTCTCTCTGTCCATTTCTTCTTCTTTGCTTTCTCTGTCTATCTGCTCTACCCCATGTGTCCATCTTCTCCTCCGTCCTCTCTCTACCCATTTCTTCTTCTTTGCTTTCTCTGTCTATCTGCTCTTCCCCCTCTGTTCATCTCCTCCTCCGTCCTCTCTCTGTCCATTTCTTCTTCTTTGCTTTCTCTGTCTATCTGCTCTACCCCCTCTGTCCATCTCCTCCTCTGTTCTCTCTCTGTCCATTTCTTCTTCTTTGCTTTCTCTGTCTATCTGCTCTACCCCCTCTGTCCATCTCCTCCTCTGTCCTCTCTCTGTCCATTTCTTCTTCTTTGCTTTCTCTGTCTATCTGCTCTACCCCCTCTGTTCATCTCCTCCTCCACCCTCTCTCTGTCCATTTCTTCTTCTTTGTTTTCTCTGTCTATCTGCTCTACCTCCTCTGTTCATCTCCTCCTCCACCCTCTCTCTGTCCATTTCTTCTTTTTTTTCTCTGTCTATCTGCTCTACCCCATCTGTTCATCTCCTCCTTGTCCTCTCTCTGTCCATCTCTTCCTTCCCCTCTCTGTCCATCACCCGCTCCCTTCCTCTCCGATACCTTTGTCCCTCTCGTTCTTTCCCATCTGTCTGTCCATCCTCACCCTCCCCTATCTGTATCCTTCTCTTCCTTTCTCCTCGCTTTCTGTCCATATCCTCCAACCTCTTCTCTCTCAGTTTTATCACCCTACCCCAGTAGGAAGTTGCTGGTTCTTAGCCCTACAGTATTTCTTTCCAGGTTATAAGTAGTACATGTTCCAACATAGGCTAAAATTGATCCAGCATTTAGGAGTAGACTTTTGCTCGTGGCTTTGCCTGCGTACACACGTATCATCTATTTAACATATCACATATATCTGCCCACATAATTCACTTGTATCTCTAGAGAATTTCGCTAAACAGTTTCGTTTTCACGAAGCTCAATATCAATGACGTCATATCTGCTGAATTATGTGCAGTGCAACGATATAATTTTGCTGGTATATGTGAACGCCATCTGCAAAATATGTCGCGAAGACAGTTAGTACTATAGAAATAATAAATTAAAACCTCATATTTGATGCTGTAATTTTACTTGTTTAAACAGCGAAAATGTAGTAACAGATAAACGTTGTCCCTTCCAGCATTTTTGGGGTCAGAAAAAGTTTCATAAAGGTAACAAATTAGGTGTAAAATTTGTTGCAAGTGGTTATGCGTCCTCGTTCTCAACTACTGGATGAATAAAGCCTGGGTATTCGCCGACCGTGGGCTACACTTCTTTTACACCCCCTGACTCCCCCCCGCCCCCCCTATGATTCATAAATGGTTCTTACCCCCAGAGCGATCATTTCCAGTCAGTAAATACTAAGTTTGGTTGAAATCGATCCGGTGATTTAGAAGGAAATGTGGAACGTACATACATAGATCCGTTTTTATAGTCTGTGTGGGTTAATCCAGTCGGGTTAGCAACTGACGAGAAACAATCCAGAATTATGTACTTCCTAAGACATTTCCAATGATTCTCACACTAGCATCTTCTTTTCCTACAAGAAGTTTTTGTATGTGAATACTCCACTTCAGGTCTCTATGGGTGAATACTTCTATTTTTCTGTTGTTGCTGCATCCGGTTTATCACCAATAGAGTAATCGAGCGGTAACCAATCTCATTCTTTAATTATGCGCAATACGTGACATGAGGGTGAACAGCGTGTTCTGCATTTCGCTACAGCCTTGTGGACT